>NC_065585.1:45515625-45826250 GCF_024542745.1 Macaca thibetana thibetana
TTATATAAGCTACCATTATAATTATTTGAGGAGGAGTACTATTATCCCCATTTTACAGCTGAGAAAATTGAGGTTTATAGAGATTGATCAATAGTTCCAAGGTCAGACAGCTAGTAGGATTTGGGTAAGAGGAAACATCATGTTAGTATTCCTAGAACATACTTTAGTGCTTATCACATAATAAAACTTAATAATTGTGTGCTGACTGAATAAATGAATGAACATATTTAAAAATTCAGTAAGATAAAAATAAAGATAATTGTTATCAAAATAGCAGTTTAATGTTAGTTATCCTTATTATGAAAATTTCAAATAGACCTCCAAATCTATTACCAACTAGGAATTCTCAAATAACATGTGAAAAGTAATGAAATCAAGTACTTAAGTAGTCAAATGCGAAATCAAGCACATTTTGAGGCATTACAAACTAAATACCTAAATACAGTATAACTAAAAAATCCTTTAGGTTGAGTTCCAATGGCAAACTCCAATCAAGAACTCAAGTTTTATAAGCTATTTTCATTCTCTGAATCAAGAAAGTTAAACACAATTAACTACATGAAACTATAGTTTCTATGCATATAGCATTTTTTACTTCTGATTTACAGATTTATACTTAAAATCAACTCTCTCCCTCTTTAAAGTGGATTAAGTGTTCCCATAGGTGTTAACATAAAATGGCAAACCACCTGTAGAGAAAGGTAAAGAAATTTAGCATCCAGCCTATATTACGTGCTGAGACTGCCACATTAGTCTCCAGCAAATGTCAAGTGGTGTGATCTTAAGATATAAATAACCAGCAGTGGCAGGATGGCAGCTATCAGTTCAGGTCACAAAGGTTACTGAACAGAAGTCAGATGGTAACTAATTCTAATCACTACTGAGCAGAATGGAATTTGAACCAATGACCTAGAGATGAAAGACTCTGACTTCCATTGGAAGGAAAGGAAAAAGTACAACTTACCCAGTACTAGAAAACTAGATTCCTAAAACTGAGTTAAAAGCCAGGATTTCCTCAATTTTTTTAAGCCTCTAAACTATCTGTAGCACTGAAATAAACAAGCTGATGATTTTGAGACATATTTAAAAATCCACTGGTTTGTCACCAGTCCACTGCAGATTTATTACATTGAAGGGTATCTGGCCCACTACTGAGAAAAGTTTTTAATTAATTATGTGTGCTGGGCCCTAAACTTGGGCATCAATTTACTATTCCTTTGTGGAAAACGAAGAGTTCACAATGTAATAACTCTGAAAGTAACTTTTGCTTTATTATTGTCCGAGGGGACTAATAATTTAAGTTGTCAAAAATAGCAGTATCTGCTTACTGTTGGTGCAGCAGAAACATGTATTTCTGGGCAGTGCTGTTACATCAGCTCTCCCACTCTTTACCTAACTTATTTAAGATGAACAATAAAAGTTTTCTTTAATTAGCTACTGGTGTGCATTAACATCATCATGATTAAACCATAAAAACTAACTGTACATTACTCTGGTCCTCTGTTCCATATGTTTTGAATTATTCTGTTTGAAAATGTACTTTGCGTCCCTTTCAAAAGTTCGACCTTCTGCTTTCAGAGAATTAAATGCATATTACTGTATTGAAGAAGATAATGTTTCAGACCTCCAGGCATATATTAAACACACTGGCAGCACTTGAGACAAAATGCTTTACTTATTAGATACTTCCTATTCTAAACAGTGTCATCAAAGGCTAAAAACAAAATCCATATAAAAGCTGCACAATGCTTCCACACAGAACCTGTGCCAAAATCCCTGTACTTTCCAACTAATGAGGAAAGGATGTGTACTCTTAACATATGAATGTAAGATTTTCCAAGCATTCACTTTAGGAAACTGGGATATTGATTCCATATGGGTTATGTTAAATGGAACTGTATTGGTAAAATAACCTTTAAGATATCTGGCATGATAATGATAATTAAACAATATTCAAAGGACTAAAACAAAAGGGAATTTAGTTCCACAATGGCTAATTAAAATAAAATGAAAAAATACAGCATGCCATTTATCAAGATAAATTGTTATTGTTTAAGAACTATTTAAATGCTGTTAAAATATACTTTTAGATAAAATCTGAGAGAGCTGGAAAAATATTTGTGGCTTAAAAATGGATAGTTTGGTGAAGAAAAAAGTATAGGACTCTGAAATTTTATGCAGAGATAACAGCTTTAGAGCCTTGAGTACAACCAGATGGTACTTAAATTGGAGGAATTCCACAGTTTTTCTATCAATGGGTTTCAATATGAGACAGTTTTCAATAGCTAGGAAAACATGTCAAGTTGATAGTTTACTTCTTAGATCATTTCAGCGCATTTTCCCATCCTTTCACAGCTGTATATAGAACAGATACTAGCCACCATGGAGAAGGTGCTGAAAGCTGTACTGGTAGCTAACGAACTGTAGCTAATTCCTCTTTTCAATGTATTAAGATAGGTAAGTTTACTAGCTCACTCTGGGGTTTGGTTAAGAGCCATAGTGTCTCAGGAGTAGTAAATAAAACCACATTTGAATAATGCGACAATGTCAAGGAATGCATTAAACTAATTTCAGGTTATATTAATTAGATGTTCTTCAGTAGCATTTTGGGGAAAACAAGCTGATTGAAACTTCTTGTTCAGCCATATCAACATTTTTATGAACATATTCAAATGTCAGCTCATTAATAAAAATGTTGCAAAGAAATGGATGCTTAAAATTTTAAAAAACCTGTGGAAACCAACCTTTTCAGAATTATTAAGGACCAAAACAAATACAATTTTTGTTTTGATGGCTAACAAGAAAAGGAAATTCAGCATCTATTCCAGGATTTTAATTAAAATTATGTCTTTTAATCTTTTTGTCTTTGTAAGAAAACTTACTATGTACCAAATATATGCATATCCAAAATTTCTTCTAACTTCCTATATAACAGCCATGCTGAAGTAATATTTCCAACAGGCAACAGTCATACTTTTTCCTTGATCAAAATATATTTTGCCAATTATGAGATTATATTTCATATCTTATAAGTTATAAAAAGTCAAGTGTAAAACCACAGCATCAAAGTGACAATCACATCTAAATATAACCGTGATCTTTATCCTAATTTTACTGCCCTTGCTAAAATGTAGTAGTATTTTCAAAAAAGTTAACATCTTATCTAACAAATACAGTAAAAAAAGTTATAGTATTTTAATAGTTTCACATACTGAAATTACAAAGGAGAATTTTTACAAACTTGAAAAAGTTATGTGCCTCATTGTGTAAACATTTGCAAACATACTTCTAGCTCTATGTTTCAGAAGTTTGTGGGATGAGGTAGGGTGGGGTGTTTGGGAGAGGCTGTTGCATGCTTTTAACATAGAGATAATCTACACTGGAAGCTTTATATAAATAGAAAATGGTATTAATTTAATCTAGACAACAATAAGAATATATTTTTAAGTCTCAAAATTTCAATGATGTCCATATTATGGTTCATAAACCTTTATCATTTTATTAATGAATTACCATCTCAACTCAGTGATGTGCTAGATGAAATTTATCTTAGCAAGCACATTAAACAAAAACACATCAAAAAGAATTGACTTCAGTATGAAATGTCTCCTTTAGTGTCACCAATTAATGTTATTTTTAATGAAAAAAAAAACCCAAAACTTGAACAAGCACTGTATGCACTAGCTTACTACAGATACCAGAGCTAGAAAACAAGGGCTTTTTATCTTTTATTTCTCTAAAACTAAATGCTATACAAGATCCCAAATAATATAATTGTTCCCAGTTGAATAGCAAAAAAGGTTTTCAGAATACTGCAGTAATTATGCAAAAGAGCAGAACTAATGATACCCATCACTGCTTAACAGACAGAATGATAAAGAGTACTATAGTTTCAAGTTTTCCCTTTCATGAAGTTACTTTTCCGGCTCTTTGAAGTAATAGAATGAGGCCACTACTGCCTGCTAAGTGCTAACTGCAATAAAAGCAGCATGCAGATAGTTCAGTCAAGGTTGTGTTTTACTACAGTCTGTGTTTGGTCTATTCTAAATTAAGTTGTAAATTATGAAAGGGAACTAATATTAGTGCTAAACTGACTGTAACACCTAGATCATTATCAGTGCCTATTTCAATATGATAAACTAAAAAAAAAAAAAAAAGGTATATGTATCCACCTACCCACATGGACACTTAGGTAAATTCAAATCCTACCTATTGAGATTTTATCTGCAGTGTTGACCTTTAGACTTTTGTGTCTGTTTGTCCCTTTATACATATATGATTTCACAGCATAAGCTTATTTTCAGGGGCTTCTAAGTTCATGAAAAAAAAAAAATTAGTTCCAGGCAAAACTGTGCATACAGTTTAACTCAAAAACAGTTCTCATTGTCTGTTCTTTTCTTTCTCTATGTTGCTCACATATATAGTGAATAGGAATAGGTTGGTCATTTTTGTTCGAGACTGGATCTAATTGATTTATACTAGGCTCTAAGTTTAAGTTTTGTAATGAATTCAGTTAAAACACACACACACACACACACACACACACACACACACACACACACCTGACACATTCCGGCAACTTGGACCTTAATCAAAACAGATGCCTCTACATAAGAAACAACAACCTGCTTTGAAATGGCCATGATGTTAATTCTTACAAAGTGGCTACTGTGTGTACGGGGTAACTACTCTTCAGACTGATGAAATCCAAGGTTCATTCCACTGATGTCAATGTGGAAACCATTTTGTCCCATAGCTGCTTAAAGATTTTCAATAGGATTAAATCACCTGCAAGTCCTCATTATATTAGGGTTTACAATTGTGTCTGAGTTGGAGTCTGTTTTTCATAGAATTTGACTCAGAGACTGACTTAGATTGGCTCTTTGGAGCTAGTCTGATTTTACCAGAAACAACTGTATCACATCAGCCACTCTCATAAACTTGCTTTAAGATTGAATCAGTCCTGACCCTAAAGCAGATGAAAGTTTACCGAGCCTACACGTAAGTCACAGAAAAGTTTGCATTTAGTTTCTGCAGCAATATAGAAGTAGACTGTGCTTATTAACTATTCCAGTGGGCCTCTGCCTTGCAACTATGAATGTAATTTTCTGGTAAGAAAACTATAGTTGAACTTGGAGAAATTTCTATCAATAAAATACATATATATCCTTATTTGATTACTTTATCCCCTAAATCATATATATCTCTTTAAAGAAATTATGTAGGACTTATGGAAATGAAGCAAGAAAAAGACATGCTTTTAAAACTAATTTACCCCCAATATCCAGCACAAGTTGAAAAGTGATGAAAATGGCCAAGCATATCCTTAATTAACTTCATCCAGTAGCTGGTTTTCATTGCCAGATAGAAATATTTGACCTGATTTTCATTATTACTTGTTCTAATTGATTAAAAAAACCTGGTGCAATTAATGCTAGATTCTCTTCAAGTCTCAATATTCTCTACTACCTAATTTTATGGAAATCCATCAAGACCCAACAGAATGCATTTGCAAACTTGTATTAGCCATCCTTTACTTCATATAGATCATATTCAAACGGAACTAAAGCCATATATTGATTATCTGTCATATGTTATCAATACCTTAAAAAGTAATGATGTAACAGACTTGAAATGCAATGGCTAAGATGTTAGAGAGAAATATTTGTTTATGCCCTGCAGCCAATTCTTCTTTTCCATTACAAATACTTTGTTCTTCTCTGCTACTCCATAAAAATAATCACTACACCAAAATGACCTTCCACACAAATGCTTTGATCACAACCTCTTCCTTCAATCCTTGGAAATTCGAAGTATTCTCTAAATCAGGTAAAAATTCCTAACAATATCTCTGGTCAGCTAGCCCCATAGCACCAGTCAATTTTAATATGCCGATATGTTATAAGTCATTCTTGCTGTTCTAAGAAAGCAACTTTCTGTATACTAATGAAGGTAATCTAATCTATGCATTAAGCTTGGATAATTTTGGTCATATGGAACTGCTTGAATAAAGTTTAAAAGTTAGAAAGAAGACATTCTTCCTCTCATATACCAAGCATCATCTTTTCAAACATTAAAGTAGTAATCCAGTCTGCAAGCTCCTAAGAAAACTTTCTTTAAAAACTATGAATTAAAAAGTAAATTTTAATCATACCTGGTGTATGATTACTAGCTGATCTTATTAGGATGTCTTTTAAGGCTAAATTTTAGAAGACCACATTCACAACGGTATTACCAGATTAGCACCATTAAAGAGTTTTCTTAGATTTTAAAACTTTCTGACATTTCTCTAACTAGTTAAGAAATAAAGTTTCTATTTTTTCTTATATTAAGATAATATCATTTGGTTAATAATATTACCAAATAGTATTGTGCTATTGGGCTTTAGCTAGAATAATTCATTGGGATAAAATATTTCCCAAGTTTCTTGAAGATAGAGCTAATGTCAAAATTAATATGCAAAATGTGAAATAAAATTTAATTTCACATCATTCATTCATTCATTCATTCATCAAATTGTTATTGAGCATCTACTATGTTCTAGGCACTAGCTAGGGATATAGAAAAAACAAAGCTTTTATCTTCATGAAGTTTACATTCTAGGGGGAAGTCAGCCAATAAAATACATATATGTATATATAAAACCCACACATACACACCATATTTGCTGATAGACTGGATGTTTAGTATTATGAGAGAAAGACAGGAGTCAGGAATGATTTGAGTTTTTTTCGGTCAGAGCAACTGCAAGAATGGAAAAAAATGATTTTCCAGATGATTACAAGCAGCTTTCCAACCTATGTATTATGCCAAAGCTTTTACAATTTGCTTTTCCAAACTTTGCCTGTTTTGCTAAGAATCATAAATGACCACAGTGATATTCCCATAGGGGCATGACGCTCATGACTGTACCCAATTTTAAAGGAATCTCTAGTTCAATTATGTTGTCTTCCTAGTTCCTCCCACAAGCCAAACCATTAATCAGCTGAGAACCATTCAAAGGAAGGCTATGATTAGAGATAGTGTTCTAGGGTTGGACCTAGTCCTCATTATAGACAAACATTTGGCAATCAGAGAAATGGGGCTAAGACATGCAGTCAGGCCATGATTTCCAGAAAAACCAATTGAATGAGACACAAATTCTTGGGAAGAAATTTTGGACCTGGAACAATAAGACAGACGGAAGATTTTTGAGATAAACTGGAGAAGGGGAAAAGGAGAGAGGCCTGGCCTCTTATAAAACCTCTGTATCTCTAATTGCTACTAAGCATTTGGATGTCCCATTATCAACATCACAAACAACACATCTAATGCATCATAACATTTTTAATGTCTTTTATCAAAAATATCACCTATCCATCTTTTAATTTTTTTCTTCTCAAAAGCTCAAATATTAAATATACTTTTGTGGCCCCCACCAAATATTATTGGTCATTCCTTCATTTCACTACTCTTGCTGTTTCCTTTTTACTTTCTCACTGACCTTTCCCACTGTATAAAGGTCACTTGCAAGAGCTCCTTAGTTAATTTCCTTTGCAGGTCTCTCCCATTCCTAATATATCCCATATAGCACTGCCGGATTACTCTTCTCAAAATACTTTCAATATTTACTTATAAATGGTTGCCCAATGAGAATGTAAGGTCCATGAAAACAGGATTTGAGTGCTTTTTCCCCCTACTTTATCACCTAGCACCTAGAACAGTGCATTGGTAAACAGTAGGTGCTCAATAAATCTTTAGGGAAGGAAAGAAGGAAGGAAGGAAGGAAGGAAGGAAGGAAGGAAGGAAGGAAGGAAGGAAGGAAGGAACAAATGAAGGGAATCATTTGCAAGGTGCTCATTATGTTCCTGGGTAGGGGAGTAGATAAAAGGATGAGTTAAAATTGGAGCCTACCTTCTAGGTTAGAGATGTACTCATTTACTAAAGATGCTTTCTGGACATATCTAAACCAGGACAGAAAGAAGCCAGGATTTGGACTTGTTGGAATGGCAGTAAAGACAATGAGGCTGAAGGAAACACATAAAAAAGACACAAAAGATGAAAAAAAAAGCTTAAGTGTAAGGAAAAAGTAAGTGTATGGAAAAGAAAATGTCCCATTTGGCTCAAATAAAGGGTGTATCAATCAGAAAAACAGAAGATGTGGTTGAAAAGGCAGGATAAAGCAAGACTCTGGGTGGCCGGTTAAGAGACGTGCACTCCTCATTTTAGGCCTGTCTTCTTCAAAGCAGTGCCTCTTGAGCACCTGAATCAGAATCATTTAGGGTACTTGTTTAAATATTAAATATGCTTTTGGCCTGACTGCATGCCTTAGCCCCATTTCTCTGATTGCCAAATGTTTGTCTATAATGAGGACTAGGTCCAATCCTAGAACACTGTCTCTAATCATAGCCTTCCTTTGAATGGTTCTCGGTTGATTAATGGTTTGGCTTGTGGGATTCTCAGGCACCATGTCAGAAGCATGTGACCTGAAGGTGGGACTTAGTGATCTGCACCTACAATGAACTCCCAGTAATTCTTATGCATGTTAATGTTTCAGAAACACTGCTATGCACAATGGAGAACTATAAGAACTTTCCAAGCAAGTCAGTGACAAAAGGATGTTTGAGAAAAATTAATGCGATAAAAATGTACAGAGGGGAGTAGGGGATTACAGACTGCAGGTAGCAACACCAGTTAGAAAGTAATCAGCTAGATGACAATTATGGGAATCTGAAATAAGGCAATATATAAAGTAGTAGGCCTCAGGTGAATTAGAGAAATCTTATTTGATTACTCCACCTCAGAACCTGGACATGGCAGATTACTGTTTACTGAATAATTTTAACCAGTGTTCTGGGGCCTTCTCTTTAACCCACACCACACTGCTCCTCTATTCAAAGTCTCCATTCTGGAACTTCACATTCACCTTCCTATGTCCAAATCTTCACTTGTGCTGTTCTTCCAGCCTAGAATGCCCTCCCTCTTAAGAGTCCATTTTCCTCCGAGAAGCCTTAGCTTTATGAGCCCACAATAACTGCTCTCCTCCCTACAATGCTGTAGGACATACTGTTTCTATCACTTATCTAGTAATTAGTGTATATATACTACAATTTTCTTTTAATCCTTACACTATATATTGTAAGCTTCTTGAGTCCAGGAGCATGCTATAGCCACTTCTGTGGGCACAATGCATATAAATGTGGTAAGATAAGTATCTGCAGATGGCAATGATGATAGTGATTAAGATAACAATGCTAACCTAACTAGTTGATTCCCTGATACTCTAAAGCAACAATGCCAACATATAGATAACACTTATTGGATGCATAGTATGTGCCAGGAACTTTTCTAAGTGCACCACATACATCAACTCATTTAATCCTCAGAACAACTCTAATAAAGAAGTTTCTATTATTATCCCCATTTTAAAGTAAAAAAATTGAGGCCCAGAGAAGTTAAGCAACTTGCTCAAAATCATATAGCTAGGCTGGGCATAGTGGCTCATGCCTATAATCCCAGATCTTTGGGAGGCTGAGATGGGAAGACATCTTGAGTCTTCAGGAGTTTGAGATCAGCCTGTACAACATAGCATGATCCCGTTACTACAAAAAATAAAAAAAATTAGCTGGCATGGAGATGCACGCCTGTAATCCCAGCTACTTGGGAGGACAGCTTGAGCTTAGGAGTCTGAGGCTGCAGTGAACCATGATCACGCCACTGCCCTCCAGCCTAGGTGACAAAGCGAGATCCTGTCTGCCCACTAAAAAAAGAAAAGAAAAAATCACATAGCTAGTAAATGCTGAAGTTGGAATTTGAACACTGGCAATGTAACTCTGGAGTTCATTTTAAAATCACATCCTACATAGTTTGTCTCGGAACCTTATTTCTTTCATAGCTCTTAATCATGACTCAAAAATCTTTAAAGTTTTGTTGTTGTGGTTGTCCATATATGTTTCTCTACTAGATGGCAATATCCATAATTGTAGGGACTAATTAATCTTGTTCACTGCTACATATGTAGTGTTGGGCACATAGTAGATGCTTAATAAATATTTGTTTTATAAAATGAATGAAAACATAAGGAAAAGGGAACAGAAGGCTGGAGTAGAGGAGTGAAGCAACACATACTATTATGAATAAGGGAGCTAGAGAGTTTTTTTTTTTTGCTGCAGATTTCAGACAGATGGCTTTCCAGAGAAAGCTCTTCATCAATACATGAATGTACTTTAAAATGCTGAAAGGAAAAATCTATTTGCAAGGTGCTGGAACCAGGTGTCTCTATTTTAGCAAATCATTGAATTCAAGAACAGGAAGTAGGGCTTGGAGATACAGCACTGCTCTAGGGAGCTAAAGACCTGGCTGAGTTCCACAGTTTCCACTAAGTCACACCTGTGTGCAGCTATGTGGGAAAAAATTGACTTTGTTCACAGCTTTCCTTTTGTCGACACGGAGTTAAAATGGAGTAATCTAGGCCAAGTTCAAATTCTGAATTCAATGCATCAGAATCATGACTTGTTAGAGCTGGAAGAAGTTCTGGATCTCATTGTTTCCAGAGATTTTCAAACTACTTTTCTGCTACAGTACACTTTCTTCAAAGAACATCTTATGGATTAATGGAGCAGTGGTTGACGGGTGCACAGGAGAGAGGGGATGCACAATCTGTAAAACATATAAAAGCAAAGTTGCCACAGAATGACTGTATAATGCATATGTGTGCATGTAATTTGAGGGCAACAAAACCCATGCTACAGGTGAACTGCCCCTTGATGTAATTTTTAAATTAGTATTATTTTTGATTGACAAATCATAACTATATACATTTATGAGGTACAGTGTGATGTTTTGTCATTTGTATAAAATGTGGCATAATTAGGTCGGGCACGGTGGCTCACACCTGTAATCCCAGCACTTTGGGAGGCTGAGGCAGGCAGATCACCTGCGGTCAGGAGTTCAAGACCAGCCTGACCAACATGGTGAAACCCCATCTCTACCAAAAATACAAAAATTAGCTGGGCGTGGTGGCATGTACCTGTAATCTCAGCTACTCGGGGGGTGGAGGTTGCAGGGAGCTGAGATTGCACCACTGCACTCTAGCCTGGGCGACAGAGCGAGATTCCATCTCAAATAAATAAATAAAATAAAAATAAAATAAAATGTGGCATGATTAAATCAAGCTAATTAACATATCCATCATCTTACCATCTTGCTTACCTTGTTTTTTTTTTTTTTTCCTTTGAGACAGGGTGTGACTCTGTTGCTCAGGCTGGAGTACCTATCATTTTTTTATGATACATTCGAAATGTACTCTCTTAGTTATTTTGAAATATATAACACATTATTATTGACCACAGTCACCCTGTTATCCAATAGATTCTCAAAAGTTATGCCTCTTATCTATCTGAAAGTCTGTACTCTTTCAACAACAACTCCCCATCCCCTCCTTTCCCCTACCTTCTAGCCTGGGGTAATCAATCATTCTACTTTCTACTTCTGTGAGTTCAACTTTTTTAGATTTCACGCGTGAGACTGTGCAGTATTTGTCTGTCCGTGCCTGACGTATTTCACTTAGCATAATGTCCTCAAGATTCATCCATGTTATCACAAAAGACAGGATTTTCCCCTCTTTGTAAGGCTGAATAGTATTCCATTGTTGACATACACCACATTTTCTTTATCCATTCATCTGTTGATAAACATTTAGGTTGACTCCTAGCTATTGTGAATAATGCAGCAATCAACATGGGAATGCAGATATTTCTTTGGCATATTGATTTCAGTTCCTTTGGATATATACTCAGAAATGGATCACATGATAGTTCTATTTTTAGTTTATTTTAGGAACTTCCATACCCTTTTCCATAATGGCTGGATTCATTTATATTCCCTCCAACAATGCATAAGAGTTCCTTTTTCTCTGCATCCTCACAAACTTGTTACCCTTGATACAATTTTTCAGTATATGCTTTGAGATAATAATTCATCTACTTAAAGTGGATATATAAATGTGCTTTTTATATATTTAGAGTTATACAACCATCACCACAATCAATTTTAGAACATCTTTATCACCCCCTCCTAAGAAACCCCATACCCATTAGCAGGCACTTCCTCTATTACTCCACCTCCCCCACTTCCTGTGACCCTGAGGTAACCAGAAATCTACTTTTTGTCTCTATGGCCTTGCTTATTGTAGACAATTCAAATAAATGCAACCATATAGTATGTAATCTTTAATGACTAGCTTCTTTCCCTCTGTATGATGTTTACAGGGCTCATCCATGTTATAATACGTACCTCATTCCTTTTTTATGGTCAAATAATATTCTGTTGCATGGTGCACTACACTTTATTTATCTGTTCATTAGTTGATGGGTACAGGTTGCTTCTGCCTTTTAGCTATTATAAATAATGTTGCTATCACATGTACAAGTTACCGTGTTGGACACATATTTTCATTTCATCTAAGATCACAAAAAATTACTCCTATGTTTTCTTCTAAGAGTCTTATAATTTTAGTTCTTACATTTAGGTCTTGATTCATTTTGTGTTAATTTTTGCATACAGTATGCAGTTGCTTCTAATTCTGTTTACTTCTGTACAATCAGTATTACTATCACCTCTTTCACTCCAGATTTTAGTACTGTAGTCTTCTTTTTCATAATCAGATTAGCTAAAAGTTGTCAATGTTGCTGTTTTTTTTAAGGAACTTATTTTATTGCCCAGGCTGGAGTACAGTGGCGTGAGCATAGCTCACTGCAGCCTCAGCTTCCCAGGCTCAGGGTGATCCTCCCACCTCAGCCTCTCAGGTAGTTGGGACTATAGGCGTGTGCCACTATACCTGGCTAATTTTTTGTAGAGACAGGGTTTCATTATGTTGTCCAGGCTGGTCTTGAACTCTTAGGCTTAAGTGATCTGCCCGCCTCAGCTTCCCAAAATGTTAGGATTACAGGTGTGAGCCATTGTGCCTGGCCTATTGTTTATTATTATTAACATATAAGAAACAGGTTCTCACTATGTTACCCAGGCTGGTCTTGAACTCCTGGACTCAAGTAATCCTCCTGCCTCAGCCTCCCAAAGTGCTGGGCTGCTGATCTTTTTGAAGGACCAAATTTTTTTTTAAATTTTCTCCACTGCTTTTCTATCCTCCTTTGATATTTTACAAAGGCCGCTGGGAAAGTGAAGAGTTTAAGTTAAGTAAATAGCAGTTTCCCACCCATCCCACATTTAAATAAATGACCACATGTCTTGGATGGCCTGAAACAATCCTACTTCATGAGTATCATCTTGACTTATTTAGTAATAATTTATTTTATTCTCAAAATTTTCCTGTTTAGATGGTAATACATATAGTCACCCTAACAGAAGCTCTGGTCTAAAACTGTGGACCTCCTGCATGTTATATCTAACTTCCTCCCAGTCTTTTCTGTTTGTGTGTTCTCAGGCTTTAATCCCAGCACTTTGGGAGGCTGAGGCGGGGAGGGGGGGGGGGTGGATCACCTGAGGTTGGAAGTTCGAGACCAGCCTGATCAGCATGGAGAAACTCCATCTCTACTAAAAAAAAAAAAAAAAAATACAAAATTAGCCAGGCGTGGTGGCACATGCTTGTAATCCCAGCTGTTTGGGAGGCTGAGGCAGGAGAATCACTTGAACCTAGGAGGCAGACATTGTGGTGAGCTGAGATTGTGCCATTGCACTCCAGCCTACGCAACAAGAGTGAAACTCCATCTTGGAAAAAAAAAAAAGCAAAATAAGGACAAGGACAACACAAATATCAGTTCAAAGAGACACTTGCAGTCAGAATGGTAGAAAAGAAAGAGGCTTTTGAGAATGCTCATTTACCAACAAAAAAGTAAAAGGATTAGTTTTCACTTGTCTCACTCTCTGTACTTTTTATTCTTTTATAAACAAGTGCAAACTATGGCTGAGGCTGAAGAACTGCTGTGGATAAAGCAGCTTGTATCCACAGGTTACCAACTTTCCTATGGGGTTAGAACCCTGTATTCTATTCTCCAACTGTGCCTCTGCATACACCTTTCCACAATGTAGATGGTATGCCCCAGTACAATGCCATCCCTTTGAAGATAGAGGTATTTCCCTTCCCTTGAAAGAAATGGTCCAGTTCTAAGTACTTCACAAAAAACAGGGATTATACTCGACCCATTTGCCACCTGCCTCCCATCCCCAATCAGTGTACTCAATCTATAAGATGCCAATAATTCACTTTCCATTCTGTCTGTCTGTTTCACAGTCTGCCCTAGGCCCATATTCTCTAAGGAGCTGGCGATAGTTCTGTGAGTCCAACTATCTTCAGCACCTTTCTTCCTAACATAGTTGAAGGCATACTGCAAACAAACAAATATATTTTGTCAGTTATTGGAGTGTACTTTACTCACAACAGGCATCAGGGAATTGCATACTCAATATTTCTAGAAGCGTCCTTCACTAATCAAAGAGAATTAAACATATTTTAAGATACTTTGTTTTAATTCTAAAGTCTTTTGCACATACTTCATTAATCTAGAAATCTGATCTGTTGTGTTGACCTGATTACTGCATATTATTAAAAAACTTCATTTTATTTTGATCAAAGGTGTTTTTTTTTTTTTCATGCCATAGTGGTCTTTTGACTTTATTTAAAAGGGGATATTTTAGAAACTGAATGAAACTTTAAAACACTTTCAAGGACCTGTTTGTTAACATGAATTTGCTTGACATCAAAGTTAAATCACAATGAAAAACCTGGTATGTTCAAGGTTTTCACTGGAACAAAAATGTTCATTAAAAGTGGGGGGAAATATTACTGCAATAAAACACAATGATGTAACAAAGCTTCCTTAAAGACAGTGGGACAGTGACTCAAGGCACTGGCATATATTTTATTTTGATAATGTAGTTCACAGAATAGCAGCTGACTTTATCCTTAGGAATACATTTTACAAATAGCAGCGATGGATTTTTAGGCCTGGCTACACCTACCAGGAAAATGACGCAACCATTATTCATCTCTTCCAGCTATGGTTTTTACTGGCATCTTCTATGAGTTACACTTTGGCGCTCTTCTAAACATCATCAGGCCACAAGCTCAGTCTAAATCAAATATTTTTACAAACTAAACAATCCAGTGCTAAAAACTACCTAAGTTACAAAGATCTAATGCCATTTCCATTCCAAGAAATGGACTATTTTATACAGAAAAATGTTCTTACTACATTAAAAGAAAAAAATGGTACTTTAAACCAAAAGAACTGGGCTGGCCAGAGCATTAGAAAAAATCAAACCTGTACTGGCCACCAAACGGACATACATAACCCACCAATGACATTTTCCAATCTCTGTATCCCATCTACCCACATAATGAGTTATCTAGGCAAGTTAGTTCATTTGCTATCAGGTCAGTTAAATTGGGTTCACATGGCAAAAATAAATAAATAAGTAAATAAATAAATAAATAAATAAATAAAGTTTCATGGACATAGCCTTTACCTTTAACTCTAACTAACAACCTTGCAAATGTGAGCCCCTTTCACATTACTATTGCAAAAGAACAAATGCATGTTCTTATGATAAATGATTACCATTATCTCTGCATGTGGAGAGTAACTGATTTTCAAAAAGCTGAGGGAATGTATATAAGCAATGCTGGCAAACTAACCTACTAAAGCCAGTGAAACTTTCATTTTCTCTACACTTAATATCAGCCAAAAGGCCAAGAAGTGATTAAATATACCCTTTCCAGTGGCTGCAATTATCTCCCACTTCTACCACCTCTATCTGTAGTTTTACCACATAGGGCTTTGTATTGGTCAACTGCTGCCAGAACCAGCATAATATTACCTCCTCAATAAAACTGTAACTTCTTTGCTTAGAGGAGTTCATTAATTATATCCATCATTTACTTATTTAACAAATTAGTAGTGAGCCCCGAATATGTGCCCAGGAATTTAAGGCACTGGAGAATACATCAGTAAAAACAAACAACAACAACAACAACAACAAACTCTCCTTGTGGAGCCTACATTATGAGGAGGTAGGGAAATGTCACAAATAAGGAAATAATATGCAGTATGTTAGTAGATCATACATGGTATGAGAAAGACAACAGCAGAGTAAAGGAGATCAGGAAGGGTTCTAAGAGAAGATTGCAATTTTAAATAGGGAAGTCATGGTGGCCTCATCAAGGAGGAGACATTGAATAAAGACTCAAGCTGCTGGGAAAGCACATTTGCAAAGGTCTGGTGGCAGGAATCACAAAACACATGCTCAAGGAACAGCAAGGAGGTCAGTGTGATGGACAGTACAGTAGGAGAGGAGGTCAGAGTGACGGAGGGGTTAGATCTCATAGTGTCTTGAAAGCCATCATTGTCAAGACTGGCTTTTCTCTAGAAGAAGCAGGACTCCCTGAAGAAAGCTTTTGAGGGGACAACAGAATCACTTGACTTAGGTTTTAAAAGGATCACTCTGGCTGCTGTGTTGAGAATAGGGCACAAAAAGGAGATGAATTATGAGGCCACCTTAGTAATCTAGGTGAGAGATGATGGTAGCTTGGACCAGAGACAAACAATGAAGGTAGTGATAAGAAGTCAAATTCTGAATATATTTTGAAGGTAGAACCAGGAAGATCTCCTGACAGATTAGATACAACGTCTAAGAAAGAAACAGGAGGTGACTATAAACTCATATTTGGCCTTAGCAAGTGGAAAAGGGTGTTGTCAATGACTAATATGAGAAAGACTATGGATGCGGTAGGTTTGGAGAAAGGGAAAAATCAGGAGTTTCATTCTGAACATGCTAACTGCATACAGTGAAATGCCATAATCTTTATAAAAAAATTTCAGTTAATTCTCCTCATTGTAAAATTATCTGTAGATTAAAAATGAATCTCTGCCCTTTTGTTTTTTAGGCATTCAATCTAAAGTTGTATTGCATATCTCATACAAAATAGCTTGTATCCATTATAGGATACTACTTCTCTCACTGGGGTAGTTGGAAATTCTAGTCTACTAATTAAGCCTTAAGGAAAATTCCTCCTTGCTTTCCACTTACCAAAAATAAATATGCTCACAACTTCTTGTCCCCTAAATTCAAGAATAAAATAGCTCTGTAATCAGTGTCAGAAGACCTGGAGGCCAAACCTTGGCTCTTCCACTTCCCTGTTATGGGACCGTCACCTCTTTGGGTCCCACTGACAACATAAATTGGAGAAAATACCTACTTTACAGGGATGGTGTAAGACTACATTAAATTATGGAGGTGAAAAAATTTCATGGATTGTAAAGAGCTATACCAATGTTAGCAGCTACTAATCTTGTCTCTAGCCTTGCAAAAAAATTGAACATGACTTTTAAATTGTTTTTGCTCATTCATTCATTGACATATCCTACCATCTTACAAAATGGAATGAATGTTCCAGACCAGCCTGACCAACATGGTGAAACCTGGTCTCTACTAAAAATACAAAAAGGTTAGCCCGGCATGGTGGTGAGTGCCTGTAATCCCAGCTACTCAGGAGCATGAGACAGGAGAATTGCTTGAACCCGGGAGGCGGAGGTTGCAGTGAGTCAAGATCATGCCACTGCACTACAGCCTGGGTGACAGAGACTCCGTCTCAAAAAAAAAAAAAAAAAAAAAAAAAAAAAAAGGAATGAATGTAGATAAGAGTCTTTTGAGGAATCTCAAACTGGCAAAAAACTTCTGATAAGCTTTCTTGGGGTTTCTTCAGTCTTTTTGCCCATGCCTTTCCAAGAGCTTTCTAGACAAGGGTTAGAAAAATAACATATCTTACGCATGTCAGATTCCGTTACAGCGAATTCTACAACAAGACAATCACTAAAATGAAAGGGGAAAAAGGCCCTGGTAAAGTAATAGGAGTTAGCATGGTAAAGCAATTAAGCAGCAAAGAGTGGCTATATTACATGTTATTAAAAAGTCAACTGGGCTGATTCCAAAGTACTAGGGTCAAAACAGAGTAGACTCTTAACAGATAACCTGTTGGGTACAAGAAGATTATACATAGCAGGGGAGTAAAAAAGAGAGGGCAATGGGGATTAATATCAAGGTCTTGTCCTAACTATTGTCAATTTACTTTGTAAAAATTTTGGTCTGACCTTGATAGCCCTTCATCTTTATTTATGGAGAAGCGAAGGGAATGCAGGTAACCTTTCTCAATTGTATCTCCATATACAGAGAGACTGGGGGATTCTGCTGAGAAAGGCAAAAGGTGGAGTCTAGGTTTCTTGTTAAATCTTAGTAAGTTAGCAGCAGAACAGTGACTTGTGTTATTAAACCAACAACAAAATTCTGTGGGAAATAATCTCAATCTTTAACAACTTCTTCCTAATCCTAACTAAAGGACGCAAGATTTATGAAGATCCTCTAGTTTTTCTTTCTCCAGTATGCTCTCAGACACATGGCATTTTCTTTTTCTTTTTTTTTTTTTTTGAGACAGGGTTTTGCTTTTGCTGCCCAGGCTGGAGTGCAGTGGCATAGTCTCAGTTCACTGCAAACTCCGCCTCCCAGGTTCAAGAGAATCCCCTGCCTGAGCCTCTCAAGTAGTGGGATTACAGGTACACACCACCACACATGGTTACTTTTGTATTTTTTTTTTTTTTTTTTTTTTTTTTTTTTTTTTTTTTAGTAGAGACAGGGTTTCACTAGGTTAGCCAGGCTGGTCTCAAACTCCTGACCTCAGATGATCCACCTGCTTCAGCCTCCCAAAGTGCTGGGATTACAGGCATGAGCCACTGCGCCCAGCTGACACATGACACTTCTTATCATGTGCCATAATTATTTCCTGAGAGGGGTGTCTTCTGATCTAAGGTGTGAGCTCTCTTGAGGTTGGGAGAGTATTTTCTTTAACCTTATAACCACAGAGCCTCTGGCACATACATAATGGGGACTCAATAAAGGTCATTTTCCTGGTTCTCCTTCTATGCACAGCTTTCCCTCCCACCCTTTATTTCTCAGTGGCTAACTCCAGAGCTCTTTTAGTGAGATCTCATACATATTTCAATATCCTTTGGTGCCGTAAGCTGCCCACACAAAACAGTTAAGGCCAAGCAGTTTCAACGCAGGAAACCCAGTATTTTAGACTGTGTATTTCCTCATAAAGAAATGGAATGCTTGGGACATAAGAGGAAAATATCATTCCAGCAATTCACCTGAACTGGATTAAACTTACTGCTCTCTTAAGAAGAATTTTGGCTTCTAGTTCTCTTCAGTCACCCTCAGTGGTTTTTATTGCAACACTATCATTCTTGTAAACTTATTTTTTTCAATGTCATCATGAAAATTTTCAAACACACAAAAAGTTGAAAGAATTTTATAGTAAGCATCCTACCTACATTCTCTAATGAACATTTCCTTGTCCACTAATTTTAATAATAACTATTCAGGGATAGCACAGGCCTCAGCAGGAGAAAAGGGCACTTTCACTTATTGTTTATAATTTCAAAAGTAAAAAAAAGAAACCATTAATAACAGCTATATTTACTTATTGAAATATACACTATGTGCTAAGTTCCTTGTCTACATTATTATTATTATTATTATTATTATTTTGAGACAAGGTCTTGCTCTGTCACCCAGGCTGGAGTTTAGTGGCATGATCTCAGCACACTGTATGCAACCTCCACTTCCCAGGCTCAAGTGATGCTCCCACCTCAGCCTCCCAAGTAGCTAAGACTACAGGCATGCACCACCACACCTGGTAATTGTAAAATTTTTTGTAGAGATAAGGTTTCACTATGTTGCCCAGACTGGTTTCAAACTCCTGGACTTAAGCAATCCTGCTGCCTTGGCCTCCCAAAGTACTGGGATTGCAGGCGCAAACTACCATGCCTGACCAGCCTACATTATTTTTAATCATTACAAAATTATTGTGGGGAAACTGAGGCATAGAAGAGCAGTTAAGGAACCTGGCCAAGTGTCAGAAGAGGTCTCTGAAAGCTACTCTTCTATCAAAACTTACACTATTTTAATTATTCTCTATGATTCTAAAAGCCAGATGAGGAAAAAACAAGAAACTGATGCAGACATTAATCACTACCTACTCACCATACATTCCACTTTCCCCTATCCTAAAAGAAATCTAATTTTTCACAACACCCCCTTCTCCTAGCCCACATATCTCAGGGAAATATGCAGCAACCTCCAGGATCCAGGGGTGGAATGGGTCTAATGGTGATCTTCCTTTCCTTTGACTGGTTCAGAAACTCAAGCCTAAGCCATTCAGATATGGCACTGCTTAAATCATAGGGCTTGGTTCAGGAATGGCATGAGATATAATTTGGTCTAACAAATCATGGGAAGAGGTTTTCTCAAGGCTTCTGGGAAGGAAGTTTCCTCATGCTTATAAGGTAGCTTTGGGAAACAACTCGGCCACTGTGAAGTGCAGACATGTACATAGGAACTATTACAGCCACAACACCACCACGAGGAAAGCAGCCTAGGATGAAACCAACATATCAAGGACAGCATAGCAGAGAGAGTTAGGAGAAAAGAAGCTGTATTTGATTGAGATCATTCTGGAGTCACCTCTGGGTTTTACAAAAGCTAAGAGAGGTAAGACATTTCCTTCCTGTACAATACTCTGGGTTTTCTGTTATTTGTAGCCATAGGCATCACAGCTGATAAAAGAAGCCACTAAAAAGAATAATACTTTAAAGAAAAAACAAATAACTAAAAGAGAACGAGGTCAAAGGACTATATTCAGAGACATATGAAGGGTCTATTGAGTTGGGTAGGCTGCAGAAAATAGCAGATAATCTGTGGAATTCCATTCCCAGAGTTGAGTTTAGCAGCACTGGCAGTTTTCTGAGGTTGCTCATGGACAGAACTCTTAGACTTTCCCTTGTGAACAATTCTAACATTTCCATCAAAGATCATATAGTAACGAATTCTATTCAAGCTGTAAAAAGTCTAGATGAGTTCTTGCCAGCAGTCCCAAACATGCAGACAACCACTTTGTCACTCAATTCCAATATTTTTCCTTGTGCTTTTGAGAATGCAATTAACTAGGATTCAGCAGATCTAGGTTCTAGTTCAGGCTTTACTTGATTTCCTTTGTCATTTCAGCTTTCTGTGATTCAGTTTCTAAACCTGAAAACTCCTGGGATTGCTCTGAGAAACAATTGACAGAATACTTTTTTTGAAATATACACATGAAGAATTATTATAAAGGGACTATATTAATAGTTCATTTGCTACTGCTTACTGGTATCAGGGCTTTTTAATCAGTCACGATTATATAAGAAACATGCTAGAAAATTGTCAAAATATCACACAGAGGAAAAGTACATCATTTGCCCTTTTTCTCTTACCCTTCCCAGTTGTTTGGAGCATGGTACTGATGGAGCAAATTGCAGTTCTCCATGAGGCTATGTCATTGTTAATGTTTTATCACAACAGAAAGCAAAGTACAGCTTACCAAGATGGGTACATTTTTCTGGGAATAGAGTTTTAGAAAAAAAAAATTAACAGCTGAGAGATCATGAGTGAGCTTCAGGGGCTGGGTATGAGGTTGATAACTAATAGAAGAAGGAGTGGAGAGGGAATGGACAACACATTTCTTATACTTTACAATTTTGCCTGAGCGGGGACTGGCACCATTTATACACTTTGCCATCTTAAAACAACAAAGCCTAGCATAAATTAGGGTAGAAAAATTGTTTAGAAATCTTTCAATGTAATGAATGCCTAAGTATAGGCTTATATTGTTCTCTTTTTCCTTACAGGAGTTACACCTAATTCCGTCCAAAGCAAGTTATGTGTTAAAAAACAAACAAAAAACCCCCAAAAACAGCTGGGTACGGTGTCCCATGCCTGCAGTCTCAGCACTTTGGGAGGCAGAGGCGAGTGGATCACCTAAGGTCAGGAGTTCGAGACCAGCCTGGCCAACCTGGTGAAACCCCATCTCTACTAAAAATACAAAAATTCACTGGGCGTGGTGGCGCGTGCCTATATCCCAGCTACTCAGGAACCTGAGGCAGGAGAATTGCTTGAACCCGGGAGGCAGAGGTTGCAGTGAGCCAACATGGAACCACTGCACTGTAGCCTGGGCGACAGAGCCTGACTCTTGTCTCAAAAACAAACAAAAAACCATACAAACAAACAAAAGAACCCCAAACAAAAAACCCAAAACCTAGGTTTTACTATTTCAAAGCAACATTATTTGCATATGTTTCACACAATCAACCTTCATTTTTAGGCTTAAAAAATATCATCTATCTACCTCATTTATTTTTGAGGTACAGGACAGATGCAATTCTTAGCTCCCAAATTTACTCATCTGAAATGTCAAATATTATGACTTTTCAATTTTTGTGTGTATGTGTATCTGTGCTGAACATTTTAAAAATTTAACTTATAATCTGCCTTCATGTAATATGATACAACTTTGCATATAGTCTAAGAACCTTACAACTATACATCTCCGTTCCTCCTCACTCAGCTTTTGTACTATTGTCAGACATTTTACTTTCATATATGTTATTAACCCCCAACATATTATTGTCACTTCAGTCAATTATTTCAAATACATTTTTGTAATGTGGGGGAAAAAGTCCTTTATAGTTATTATTCTCAGTTTTCTTCATTCTTTTGTCTAGAGACAGATTTCTATCTGGTGTATTTATTTACAGACAGGATTTCTGATGTAATCTTGGCTCACCACAACTTCCGCCTCCCGGGTTCGAGTGATTCTCCTGCCTCAGGCTCCTGAGTAGCTGAGATAACAGGCACCCGCAACCACAACCAGCTAGTTTTGTATTTTTAGTAGAGATGGGGTTTCACCATGTTCGCCAGGATAGTTTCTATCTCCTGACCTCGTGATCTGCCCACCTCGGCCTCCCAAAGTGCTGGGATTACAGGTGTAAACCACCGCGCCTGGCCATATCTGGCATTCTTATACTTTCTTGTTAACATCATTTCCCTTTCTCCATATTTTCTGCTGTTGAAATGCCTATTTATCTTTCGAAGTTCACCGTAAGTGTTACTTCCTCTTAAACATCTTGAGATACTTCTCCTCCACCCCTATAGGCAGAACCGATCATTTCCTTCTCTCTGCTCTTCAGTCCTTTCTTTAACATCTATTACTCATTATTCTCGTGAGATTTTTTTTAAAAACAAATTTCCATCTAGCCAGTAAATTCCTTTATTATCTGGCATAGTAAATGTACAATAAATATTTGTTGCATAAAATAAATGTCCAGAGACTGGACCTCAGCATCTCAAGATATAGACTCTTTTTCTCCCTCTCCCTGCCAAAATGGTAAAGTCCAAATTGATTTTTAGCTAAAACAGAGTAAAAGAATACCGCAGTTTTAAACTTGGTGGTAATAATAATCATGTGGTATGCTCATCAAACTACAAATTCCTGGGGCCTTCTCCAGGCCTACTTAAATCTGTAGAGAAGATTTTTAACTCATTTTAATGAGCACTCCTGATGATTATCATCATAGACTAGGTTTAGAAAACACCTACCTACCTACACACACACACACACACACACACACACACACACACACGTCTGTATATATTGCCTATAACATATATATAGTAGCACTGCATGAAAAAAGACAATACGCAATTGAAAGAAAGTTGGACTTTTAGAATGAGTCATTACAATAGTAATATTCCAAAAATAATCACTGAATTCCGAGCTGAAAGGGGCTTTAACATTCACACGTCGCAACTCCCCTTGCCAGGAGGAAACAGGCCCAGAGAGGCAAAATGACTTGACCATGATTCCATCATGTGTGGCAAACCAAATTTTACAGAAATTTATCTGTAATGGAGAATCCAAAAGAAATCTAGAAAGTGATCCATTATAAACTGCCAAAACATATTTAAGTATACACTTTTCCTTATCAAAGGAATAAAGAGTTTTTAAAAACTTATAAATTAATCTACAGTAGCAGATTCTAGCAGTGATAACTACTACAACTTTTGAGGAGTGTGTACTAAATGCCAAGCTTAAGTGTTTGTTTTCAATGAGCGTAATTTCAACAAGGCCCCACAATAAGATTAAGGATTAAGGAGTACTATCCCAAATTTACAGACAGGGAAACAGGCTCAGAGGAATCATAGAATTTGCTGTCTTTCAAAGTCAGTAAGTGGTAGTGCCAGGATTAGAACACAGCTTTTCTGACCATTCTGTGCTTTTTGCACTATACTGTACTACTTCATTTAGAAGATGGCTAATAATATTACTCATAATAATAATACAGGAGTAATTATTACATTGAAACAAAGGCAAATTTTAAAAGACATGAAAACTTCCTGATACTTATTTTGACAAGTGAATTTTTTTTTTGAGACGGTGTTTCACTGTTGTTGCCCAGGCTGGAGTGCAATGGCGCAATCTCGGCTCACCACAACCTCTGCCTCCTGTGTTCAAGTGATTCTCCTGCCTTAGCCTCCCGAGTAGCTGGGATTACAGGCAAGCGCCACCACGCCTGGCTAATTTTGTATTTTTAGTAGAGATGGAGTTTCTCCATGTTGGTCAGGCTGGTCTTGAACTCCTGACCTCACGTGATCTACCCGCCTTAGCCTCCCAAAGTGCTGGGATTACAGGCGTGAGCCACCGCGCCTGGCCGGCAAGTAAAGTTTTTAACATGAAACTCAGTAAAGGCATCTGCTTTCTTCTCTAGATTATCATTTCAGGATAAGAAAAAAGAATAGAAGTTTATTTAATCCAAATAATGAAAGCATAAAGTTCTGTTTTAAATCATTAAATAACATAGGACTATTTCTAAATGACCTGCATTAAGCCTAAATCCCATAAAATACTCAGGTTAAAATCATCCTAGACTTCCTTCTTACACTGAAACACTTTTAAAATAATTATAATTTAGGCCAGGCGTGGTGGCTCATGCCTGTAATCCCAGCACTTTGGGAGGCCGAGGTGGGCGGATTACCTGAGGTTGGGTGTTCGAGACCAGTCTGACCAAACATAGAAAAACCCTGTCTCTACTAAAAATACAAAATTAGCCGGGCATGGTGGCGCATACCTGTAATCCCAGCTACTTGGGAGTCTGAGGCAGGAGAATTGCTTGAACCCGGGAGGCGGAGGTTGTGGTGAGCTGAGATTGCGCCATTGCACTCTAGCCTGTGCAACAAGAGCAAAACTCCATCTCAAAAAACAAAACACACACTATATATAATTAAAAGAAAAACTATTTTAAGGGAGTTATTTTTCTCTAGTGAAATTACAGTAGCCTACATAATCTACCAGTAATCTCTGAATGTAAATCTGTGTTCGCCCTTGAATTTGCCATTTAATTTCTTCTTGTTTATTTAACTGAGGGGTATAAATTAGACAAGTACTAAGAGGTTCCTATGGTATGCATCTGTAGTCTGGCTACTTGGGAAGCTAAGGCAGGAGGATCACTTGAGCCCAGGAGTTCTGGGCTGTAGTGCACTATGCCAGTTGGTGTCCACACGAAGTTCAGCATAAATATGGTGACCTCCTGGAATCAGGGGACCACCAGCTTGCCTAAGGAGGGGGTGACCAGCCCAGGATGGAAACAGAGCAGGTCAAAACTCCTGTGCTGAGCAGTAGTGGGACTGCACCTGTGAATAGTCACTGTACTGCAGTCTGGGCAACATAGCAAGACTTCTTCCTTCTTCCTTTTTCCTTTCTCCTTTTTAAATGGTCTGTTCAGAGTATATATATTTTTGATAGCATGTCACCACGTTAAAAGAAACCAAATTTATCCAGTTTTACATTTCTTTAACCTGTCATTCAAGTCCTGGGTGCTTTGACATCTATGGTATTTCACCACTGGACAATATGAAGAGATGAGAATATTTTCACCTTTCTTTTATGCTATAGGCTACTAACAAGTCCACACAACAAAACATATTAGGCACCTAGTACATAAAAGGAATCATGCTATCTATTGTTTCATATATACAGGGAAGTATAGACACTGCTCTTGCCAGCTCTTTCATAGTCTTTTTGAATGAAGTAAGGGGACAGGTGAATGGACAGATAGGCAAATAAGAATGTTGATAGGTGAACAACCAAATAATAAATATTGTTTTAACTGCCTTCAAGAAACTTTCAGTCTACTTAGAGGAACTGATTTAGAAAACATGAATTTATCATTGATCATTGGTCTGGTACTATGGTGAGGTACCAGCAATGCTGAGATACATAATGCAGAGTATTTATGCCCAAAGAATGTAAAATAGGCTGTCTACTCTCCAGAAATACCTAAAAGGTATAACAACATAGTCACATTTTGAGACACTAAAGATGAATCAGACTTTGAACTTGTCTTTAAAAAAGATTTCAGGGTAGTCAATTGTCTTTTTCATGAAAAATAATTATAATTATAAACAGGTATAAAGGGTAAAGCTATCTAAGATTTTTTTTAAAAAGATACAAGTGTGGTTTCACACAGAAACTGGAGGAATCCAGAAATACAAATGGTCATTTAAGCTTGGCCTTGAAGGCTAGATAAGATGACAATTGCCACAGAATTAGAAGGAGAGATAGAAATAGTCAAATAGAAAGCAGGAGTAAAGGAATGATAGTAGGAAAATAGGGAGGAGGTTCAGTGTAGGAAGTGGAAGAAGCTGACTATCCACATTTGTGTGAGATAATTCATGTCTGAGACTGTCACACTCACAGAATAATCTGGAGCGTCCCTGGTCCTAATCCTCTAAATGCTGAGTGTAGACCTTTAGTAATGCTGATGTTCTAAAACATTTCCAAACAACGGTATTCCCACTCCAAATGAGAACTACACAGGTTTCTGTGAGAAAGGATAAAGCAGGAAAGATAAATTGGAACCTTCAGTAGCAGGCTGAGTTCTTATTTAGTGCAGCAGGCAAAGGGAAGCAATGAAGATTTTTGAACAAAGGACTGATATGACCCTAAATAAACCTTAGGATAATTACTCTGGCTGCTGTGTATATTAGACTGGCTTAAAATAGAAGGCAGAGAGTCAGCAGAATATTTAGTATCGTGACATAGTAGTAAGGACCACATGGCTGGAAATACACTCAGTAAGAGAGACTTTATTTCACCACCGTAGGTATTTCCATTTACTGAGTACTTTTGTATACCAAGAATTGTGCTGAATACTTTACTTTCTTTTTTATTCTCACAACACACCCCACAGGGATCTGTGATGCTCATAATGTTAAGCACTGCTACTCTTATTCTCATTTGATAGACGAGGAGAGTGAAGTTTAAAGAGTTTAGGAAAGTTGCACAAGAACACAATCTAAAGCCAGGATTAGGAATCCAGATTGCTAGTCTAATGGCAGAAGCACAGCAGTACTTTAGACATAAAATCTGGGTTGAAATCATGGCTGCACCACTTACCAATAACAGGACCTTTGGAAAATAACTTAAATTTTTCTGTGCCTCAGTTCTCCCTTTTGAAAAGTGGGAATAAGAATAGTACCTGTATTTTATGGCATTATACAGAGAGCTAATACTCAGTATTTACCATACTTAGCTAATAATAAGTATACAATAAATGTCATCATTATCATCTTTATCATTTTCAGTCCTTAGAGTACTAAAATTTTTAGATATCACATATTATTCTTTATCTATATTTCTTTACAGAAAAATTCAGTCAAACCCAGTCTATGAGAACAGTATATCTGGAAAGAAAAAAATGTTTTAAAGTTTATAGAAAGGCTAAAAGACTTTCCAGTCTATTTTACTAGTGTTAAAAGAGAGCAAAAAGCAAAACATCTACCACAAAACAATCCTTGCTATCAAACAGAAGACTGCTTAGAGTGTAAAAATGCTGTTATAGGGTAGTGAAATTACTCCCATGACAAATAAATATGTCAATGATTACCACATCCGAAGCTTTGAGTTTTTTTTTTTTTTTTTTTTTTGGTTTATTTGTTCCCAGCAAGAACAGTCCTCATATAGCTATTTGAGAATTAAATAAGATAATGCATATAAAAAAACAGGTAGTACTTGGCACATGGTAAGCAGTCAATAAGTATTATCTATTGTTATTATCATCACTATTAATAATGTGATTAAAGTACAAAAGTACAAATATGTACTTTAAAAGTCTTCTGAAAATTCCTGTCAAAACTATATCACAAATAAAGCACTGACAAAAATGAATCTGATTTCAACCGGCTAAATAAAATATCTCTATATAATTTATTTCATGTCTATTATATTTTCTATAGGAAGTTTATTTGCAGATTTTTATATAACTAATTCATTCAACCTACTACAAAATTCTTACATATGTTTGCAGCAGTTAGAGGTTTTATAACGAAAGGCACATCTCATTCTTAAAATATTTCTTTAAGTTGTTCAAATGAATTCATTTCCCATGGAACACTGCTTAGGGGAATTTAACTTGAGAATGTTAGAATGCCAGCATAATTCATATCCAATTTCTCAAATCTAACAGTTTTCTATAACCATTTTTGAAGACTAAAAGATTATTTGAAGATTATTCAATATGACAGACGAATTAAGCCTACGCCTTGGACTTTTTCTAAGTTATCATAATATTTCACATAGATTTTCTAGTAAAATAGCTGATAAAAGGCTTGGTTTCCAGATTAGAATAAGCAAATTTACTACTCAACATTAGACAAATAAGTAAAAAACTAATTTCCAATGTTTCCTCATTTTAATATTATTTATTTTCTGAATTTCTTTAGATTATGAAACTAGTTTTTATTATATTTTAAGTTCTGGGATACATGTGCAGAATGTGCAGGTTTGTTACATAGGTATACACGTGACATGGTGGTTTGCTGCACCCATCAACCCTGTCATCTACAAGTTCTGTTAGTGGCTGGAGATGGGGAAATTGGGAATAGTTATGAGGTTTCTTTTTGGTGTGAAAAAAATTACAAAATTGAATATGTTGTTAAAATTCTAAAATTGTGATGATGACTACATAACTTTGAATATAATAAAGGTCATACAACTGTACATTTTAAATGTGCGCATTGTATGATGTGTGAATTGTATTTCAACGAAGCTGTTTAACAAATTCGGTCAATAATGTGGATAGGCCAGATGCAGTGGCTTACCCCCATAATTCCAGAACTTTGGGAGGAGGCAGGAGGATCACTTGAGCCCCGGAGTTCAAGACTAGCCTGGGCAAGAGAGTGAGACCCTGTCACTACAGAAAAAAAGAAAAAAAAATTACAAAAAAAAAAAAAAATTAGCTAGGCATGGTGGCATGTGTCTGTGGTCCCAGTTACTAGGGATGCTGAGGTAGGAAGAAGGCTTGAGCATGGGTGATCGAAGTTGCAGTGAGCCATAATCATGCCACTGCACTCCAGCCTGGGCAACAAAGTGAGACCCTGTCTCAAAAAAAAAAAACAAAAACAAAAACAGTAGATTAAAAAAATATACTACCACTTGTTGAGTTTTAATGCATTATCAAGGAATAATATCCACAATTATCTTAAGGTTATTAAAATAGTCTGTCTTCTAACTACATATCCATGTGAGGCTTTATTTTCTTCATATGCTCCAATTAAAACAAGTATTGCAACAGACTGAAGCAAATAAAGGAATCTAGCTGTCTTTCATTAAGGCATACATTAAAGAAATTCACACAAATTTGAGACAATGCCAGTGATTGTTTTTGTTTTGAAAAATATAATTGTTATAATTTAAAAATATGACTATTTACATTTATATCTAAAGCATTTTTATTGTTACATTTAAATGAATTAATAAATATTTTTAAATGTCCTATTTTAATTTTTATATGGTAAATATTAGGTTATAGCTAATAAATATTACTGGGTTATAGACAACCCACATAAACAAAAGTTCCTTGTGGTCCTCAAGTTTTTAGATTGTAAAGGGATTCTGAAACCAAACGATTTGAAAACCACTGTTCTAGAGTTCTTTTATGTGAGATAATCAATAATACAAATTGTATATGACCTGCTACTAGACCTATATATAATTCAATGGATTTTCTCTTATTAACTTTTGAGCTTCCATCTCTTAAAGACACTTAACTCAAAAGAATCATAGGGTAATGGGAGGGAGGGAAATACCTGGGACAATGTGAGCACAGGTCTAGGCCCAACAGTGTGTGAAACTACCACATTTCTTACTTGTGGGAGAGGAGTTAAGAGACTAAAGTTTTCTTTTAAAATATACGTGGTATCTTAGATGCATAAGATAAACTACTACTGGTCATTAATCTTTGGCTCCATCTATTCGGATTATTTCTCTAGACCATTAAGAAATGAAACAATTTTTGTCAAGGAGCTCTGAAAATAGTTATAATGTTGGGTATTCACAAAGATTTTATAATTTTGTTTAATGTTCTCTTGGAAAAGGAGGGAAGGTTATATACTTTCCCTTTCATTTTTACTAACATAAACAGGCCTCCTTTCATTGCATTTGGCTTTATTGTGCTTCACAGATACTGTGTTTTTTTACAAATTGAAGGTTTGTTGGTTACGTGGCAGCAGGAACTCTGCAGAGTGATTAAGGTTATAGATCTTGAAATGGGGAGATTATCCTTAATTATCCAAGTAGGTCCAATCTAATCACAAGTCTTTAAAAGCTGAGAATTGTTCCTTCCTGTGCTTAAAGAGACATATAATGATGGAACAGCAATCAGAGACATATTTAATACAATATAGGAACCTGGCCTGCCACTGTTGGCATCGAAGATGAAGGAAGAAGACCGTAAATCATAGAATGCAGGAGGCCTCTAGAAAATACAAAATTAGCCAGGCATGGTTGTACATGGCTGTAATCCCACTACTTCGAAGGATGAGGTAGGAGAATCACTTGAATCTGGAAGGCGGAGGTTGCAGTGGCCGAGATCACACCACTGTACTCCAGCCTGGGAAACAAGAGTGAAACTCTGTCTCTAAAAAAGAAAAAAAAAAAGAAAAGGCAAGGAAACGGATTCTCCCCTATGGCTTCCTGAAGCAAACAAAGCCCCTGCTGACATCTTTTTTTTTCTTTTTTGAGGCTGAGTCTTGCTATGTTGTCCGGGCTGGTCTTGAATTCCTGAGCTTAAGTGATCCTTCAGCCTTAGCCTCCAGAGCAGATGGGACTGACATCTGGCTTGATATCCCTGTTCTAGTCCAGTGAGATATCTATGTCAGCCTGCTGAAAAAGCTGGAAGATAATAAACTTGTGCTGTTCCAAACCACTAAGTTTGTGATAATTTGCTATAGCAGCAAGAGAACATTAATATAATAGTAATGTCAGTTTTCACCTGAGGCTGGTTGATTTACCAAAACATTAAAAAAAGTTTCAGCCCGGGCTGCTGGGCATGCCTGTAATTCCAGCACTTTGGGAGGCCAAGGCAGGTGGATCACTCAAGCCCCGGAGTTTTGAGACCAGCCTGGGCAACATGGCAAAACCCCCTATCTACCGAAAAAAAAAAAATACCAATATTAGCCAGGTTTGGCGGCGTGTGCCTGTAGTCCCAGCTGCTCAGGAGATTGAGGTGGGAGGATCCCTTGGACCTGGGAGGCAGAGGTTGCAGTGAGTCCAGATTGTACCACTGCACTCTAGCCTGGGTGATAGAGTGGGACCTTGTCTCAAAACAAGCAAACAAACAAGCAAGCAAACAAAAGAAGTTTCAGCTCTAAGGCCTCTTACTTGCACAGGCCATTTCATGACCCTAAACCTAATTTGGTAATTATAATTTGTATTCTTTTTAAAAAGGACCAACGTCAGGCCCCAGAGAACCTAGATCCACCCTCCCCCTCACCCACCGGAGAATGCCAAAAACAATATTAGAGGAATTATCTCGGATAGAGAGACACCCAAATTCCAAAGATTCACAAATATCTTCCAAGGCTATTGAGAGGGAAAGACCTAATTTATGTGAATATGGCTCCATGAAAAGAGAGATGCCTGAAGAAAAAACTAGAATGATGGGAAGTTAATTTCAGAAAATATTTTAGAAGAACTAAAATTAATGACTGCCAAAACTCTTCTAAAATGTTAAGGAGATAAATTAAGCAGGAGAAACATTTATGAAATGATTACATCGAGGATTAGAGTTATCTCTAGATTGAAGAACAGAGTGTTTAGACTCATTTTTTTACCAAATGACTCAAATTTCAGAAAAATAGAAGAAAGAGACATTTATGGGTTACATGATAGACTAGATAAAGAAAATGAGGCTCATATACATCATGGAATACTATGCAGTCATAAAAAATGAGTACATGTCCTTCGCAGGGACATGAATGAAGCTGGAAACTATCATTCTCAGCAAACTAACCCAAGAACAGAAAACCAAACACCACATGTTCTCACTCATAGGTGGGAGTTGAACAATGAGAACACATGGACACAGGGAAGGGAACATCACACACCAGGGCCTGTTGGGGTTGGGGGGCTAGGGGAGGGATAGCATTAGGAGAAATACCTAATGTAGATGACGGGTTGATGGGTGCAGCAAACCACCATGGCACATGTATGCCTATGTTACAAACCTGCACGCTCTGCACGTGTATCCCAGAACTTAAAATACAATAAAATAATTTTTAAAAAAATTTAAAAAGAAAACCAGTAAAACAAATAAATAAAAAGCTTCTCCTTGAAACTTTACAAAGACAATACTCTACTCTAACATTTTTATTTAGGGTATAAAGGAAACAGTGAGCCGGTCAAGAGTTCGATAAAGGTACAAAGTGCAGGGAGATGCCAATCAGGGGTCTTCCAGTTTAGGAATAGTTGATACCTACAAGAAAACACGTAAGCAGAAGAGTCATTGCCTTTTGTTATTCAATTTGGAACAGCTAGAGAAAGAAAGTTCTCCAGCATTCTCTCTGCTTCAATACATGTGCTGAGACATTGCCTCTCAGGCAAATGCAAAGTTAGCCCATTACTGGTTTTTCTCCTCTCTTCCCCAAATGAATGCTTCAATTTAGGCTTTTGTTATCTGAATTACTACAGGAGATTACCATGTTGGGTCTCCCTGCCTAGTCCACCTGCCACTATTCCAAATGTGAATCTGATCATGTCATTCTCTTGTTTTTGACTCTTCAATGGCTTACCATTGCAATACAATAAAATGCAAATTATATATAAGGACAATTAAGGCCTTGTAAAACCTCATTTTTGCTTAACTGACCCTAAGAACACTCATATCCATACCAGTTAGGTCACCAAACTGTAGTGCTTCTAACCAATACATTCTCAAGTGGGGTGTGTATGTGAGAGTGCATGCCTGCCCACCTGACTTTGATATTTGTTAGGTACAAGTTACAGGACGTCCTTGAAACTTTGTTTCCATATCTATCGAATCTGAAAAGCAACCCCAAATTCAGAGAATGATTATGAAGATTAAAGGAGTTAAACTATATAAAACACTTAGACTATTATCTCACACAGGGTGAGCTCCCAATATGTTAGCTAGTGTTATGGTGTTATGGATCCTGGGTAGTAATACACGTTCTGACAAAAGCTGCACTGAGTAGCCCAACAATTTTTAAAGCGAGGTTTACTGAAGTATAATTTGTAAACAATAAAATTCACCCTTTAAAAAGGTACAGTTGATCGGGCATTGAAAAATGTATACATTTGGGTAACCACCACCATCATCAAAGCCTTCCATCTCCCCAGTGTATTTTTGTGTCTCTCAAAGGTACACTACTAAATGGGCCAGTTTTCAGAAAGAATGGTGAGGGGCCACCTGTGGCATTTGCTAAAGTCTGAGAATCTTAAAAAATGTAGAAGGAAGATTACGGGGTTTAGGCCATGGTGTTTATTTTTTATTCCTCTATATTCTGAGAAGATTTTAAGTCATTTGCTGTGGAAAACCTTTGATGAAGAGCCAACATTCTAGAAATAAGCAATCTAAAAATGTCTGAAATCTTAGATGAAAATTATATACATTCCCATGGCTCTAATGTTAATTTTTCTTAAAAGTCTATTTTTTTATGTAATAGTAACCAAAAGCCCAGAAGTTGCTTGTTAGAAAAGTACAAACTGTCAGATAGGAAACCAAGCAAACCATGGACCCTTAATTATTTTGAATAGCCTGCTTATTTGTCACATTTTTACTTGGAAAAGATCATAAATTATTTAAAACGGATTTTCCTAAGACTTTCCTCCTTCTGTACAAATATTTTTGTGTGTCACAAGTATATGATATTAAAAGCATTAGAAATCAGAGAACAGTAGGTGAGGAAAAAAACAATTATTCAAGAGAAAATTCAGGGTCAGAGAGATGATGTAACTTAGCATGAATGGAAAGAAATGGAAACTATAGAGGAGTATATGGGAGAGGTCCGAGGAGACAGGAAGACAGATATTAATAGTAACCTTGAGAGGACAGGGGCTGACTGAGATGGAGATGTAGCTGGAGCAAAGGGAGTTTTACCTATTCTGACCAGCTTGAGTATAATATTTTTAAAAATGTAAATTTATCATGCTTCATAGAGAGTTAAATACAGTGCTTTATGTAGTTCTTTAGTATTTAGATAGTTGTAGAGAAGTCAAATACAATAAATAATAGCAAAAAGTCTGGGGAAATGGAAACTTTACATTGGATAGAAATAACCATTACTTTAGAAATAGTTTAGAAACATGAACTAAGTACTGTATATTTTATGTTGGCTAAAGTAATTTTTTTTGCAAATGAGATTCTACTTAAAAAAACCATAATTTTTAACTATCAAAGACAGCATGATAACAGGTACCAAACATGCATGGACAGATTACCAAGTGGATCTACACTGGGGACTGAAGGGAAGGGAGAGCTAAGGAAGTGCCTAAAACCAAGTGGTTAAGTGGAGGAGGAGGAGGAAGGGGAGAAGGCAAAGGAAGGAATGCTCAATTAGTGTTATAAGTTGTCTTTATTCTTCTCCAGGATATGCAGTGCAGAGATCAAAGAACTCCCACATCAGATCTCCAATGATGTGGTTCTATTCTTTGCCCCTAAAAACATGGTTTATATTTTCCTACAAAAGTTTTATTTATTCTGAATCACTGATTTGAAAATGAGCATGTGTTACTCTTTACGTACACTACCTCTGTAAGTAGGCTTAATAAGATGATTACTTGCTATTCAGGAATAAAAGAATAATTACTGCAGCCAAATGAACGTAACCCAGGGCAATCTCAGCCCTCTCCCCCTTCTACGTAATCAATAACAATCGTAGCTTCTGAAAACAATGGGTGATACCACATAGTACAGATATTTCCTTACTGAATAATGAGATAATAGGTCCTCATTTATATTACAACAGGTAAAATGTAACTATCATATTTATGTTTGAAGATCACATACTTATAGATGACTATTATTGATGTGGGAGCACAACTGAGAGCTTCAGCCTAAAATGGATCTGAACTTTGAGGCATACCTGTTTAAGTCACTCTCTAACCACACAAACACCAACTTCTCTCTATTGCCCACTGACTTAAGCAAAACATTTCAATCTGATGTTCAAAGCACTCCATGGTATGTACTTAACCTATCTGTCTCCATCAAACATGCAGTTAGCCAATAATTTCTTCCAATTCTTTTGAAGCATATGTTGTATACATCTTATTTTTTCTACTTCTAGGAACAGAAATGAGAATTACTATGATTTCAGAAATCCATTTATTAATTCATTCAGCAAGTATTTATTCAGCATTGAAGTTCACTGTGTGCTCAGTATTTTCCCCAGGTTTTATTATCTCAGACTTAGAATACTGTAACAACATCTGATCAGTAAGGATTGTGCTTGGCGTTATGTAATAGTGAGCCAAATACTAATAGCCTAACTGTTTAGGTTTATTTTGCTCACATAACCTAAAGTTAGGGCTGGTGCAGTAGCTGCATAATGTCACTGACATCTCAGGACCATCTTCTCTGTCCACTTTGTTATCCTTACTGTGTGTTTTCTCCTCATGTTTGTCATCACATGGTCACAAGTGGCTGGTCACTTCCATCGTTGTTATTCCAAGGAGGAGGAGGAGAAAGAAAGTAAAGACTTTCCCAGAAATCTGTAGAACACTTCTCTTTACACCTCATTGACCAGAACTATGTCAAGGGAGTCAGATGATGTCATCAAGACTTTGTCTCTCAAGTTTGCTTATTTCTGTGCATTTGGCTCCTCCTCTCTTTATCTCTCTCTAACACCGAACAAGTTTTCTTCATATGACAGTGGTAAAGAAGGATGGAGCAAGAACAATGAAAGCTTCAGTATTATACCTAAACTTACTTAACTACAGGAAAGGCAGTTTACCTTTCTCACTGTCTTCATATGAAACACTATCCTTGTCTGGGCCCTGTGATCAGACCACCCAGTAAAGGTCAGGAGGATGGAGTAATTATCAGGCCAATGTCACAGGGCGACCATATAATGGGAAGCCCCATCAAAACCACGATGGAAGAGGAGACTATTGTTCACCTAAAGAAATGGGAGTTTATCCTCAGATGAAGAGAGGTAGAAACAATAGGAAAAGACAATATTTGTCACTATAGAGGTACTGGACAATTTTCAAGCTAACACTATTTCTGCCATATTATATGATATAGAACTTTAGACTCTATTTGAGGATATGTTCGAAGTATTGTGGAAGAACCAAAGCTGCTTTCTGAGGAATATCTTGACTGCCTACCAGGTAACCCTGAAGACTCTCTAGCTACGGATGCTGGTTGTACTCCAATATTCGTTATCACCTTCTTTCATAGTAAAATAATTTTCAGCAGGGCATGCAGCAGAAAAATAATTTTTAGCAGGGCACATGTAAAATACTGTATTTCTCTTCTGCAATTATACAGGCGGAATGAAAGAAAAAAGACTACATTTCTCAGCCTCTCTTGGAGCTTGGTGTGACCACATGGCTAAATTCTGACCAATGGAATGTGAGCATAACTGATACATGCAACTTCAGAGTTTGTCCTTATAGGGAGGGGTCCCTGCTTCCTGTTTCATTTCCCCTATCCTCTCATCTGCTGCTTTTAACACAGACCTGGTAAGCCATCTTGGACCAAGTCAGTGAGATACCTCAGAGTTGATAAATTAACAACAAGAGAGGAGACAGGGTCTCTGATTGACCTGAGGGAGCAGAGCCACTACACCAGTCTTAGAACTACTGACCTAAGGACTGTTACCTGAGTAAAAGAAACTTGTATCTATTTTGGGTTTCTGTGACATGCAGCTAAAACAGTCTCCAAGTGAAATGTTACAACCCTTATTTTCACAATAGACTTCTCTGCTAACTTACCCATTTCCATCTGGTTTTCTAAGCGTATGTATCTGTCTTTAATCAGAAGTACCACATCTTAGCTACTCTAGGCTCCAGTTGGGGAGTCATGTAACACCTTCCCCCACCCAAAAAAAAAAAAAAAAAAAAAGACTTACAGCAAAATTCTTTTCAGAGAAGATACTTTAGGGTAGTAGTTGTCAAATGCTGATCTATTCAACTCTCAGAATTTTGCAAATGTACCCCAAATGTCACTGTAGCAGTAGGTTATGTAGATAAACATTCTGGTCCAGTGTAAGAGGGTTCCAATTTCTCTACATCCTTGTCGAAACTTGTTATTATTTGACTTTTTTGACTGTAGCCATCCTAGTCAGTGTGGTGTTTTCTTGTGGCTTTGATTTGCATTTCCTAGATGGTTAATGACACTGAGCAACTTTTCATGTGCTTATTGGTTATTTCTACATCATCTTTGGGGAAATATTTATTCAGATTCCTTGAGCCCACTTAAAAATTGGGGTATTTGCATTTTTATTACTGAGTTGTAAGAGTCCTTTTTATAGTCTAGATAGAAGTCCCTTATCAAATATATGATTAGCAAATATTTTCTCCCATTCTGCAAATATATGATTAGCAAATATTTTCTCTGGTTCTGTGGGTTGTCTTTTCACTTTCTGGGTCATGTCCTATGAAGCACAAAAGCTTCAAGGTTTTTGAAGTTCAATTTATCTATTCTTTTTCTTTTTGGTTTTTTGATTTGGTGTCATATTTAAAAAAAACACTGCTTAACCAAAGATCATGAACATTTTCACCTACAGTTTCTTCAAGGAGTTTTATAGTTTTAGCTCTTACATTTAGGTCTTTGATCCATTTTGAGTTATATATGATATGATTTAGGCATTTTCCTTCATTCTTTTGCATGCGAATATCCAGTCATCCTAGCATTATTCCTTCAAAATACTATTCTTTCCTCCGCTGAACGATCTATACTACCTTGTCAAAAATCAATTGACTATAAACAGGAGAGTTAGTACCTGAACTCTCAATTCTATTTCATTGATCCATATGTCTATCCTTATGCCAGTATCATATTGTCTTGATTGCTGTTGCTTTGTCATACATTTTTATATTAATGAAAGTTTAACATTTTTCATCTATATGTAACCCCCAACAAATAGTTCAAAAAGTATAGGGCACTCAATATAGGACTGACTTTTGAAGCTCTTAACATTTTTAGAGGGTCATATATGGGTCACTAACCATACAGAGCTTATGAAGATAAACACTGGGAATAATTAATCTTTGAGGAGAAAATGCAAGTATCTTCCAATGCAGCTTTAACAGTTGATTCATCTATTGCAAAGAGCTAAAATTTCAGCAATAATTAATTTGACAGTGATCAATTAATAACAGTCCTAACTGATTTGATGAAGACCGGTTCTGTAAATCTTCCCTATGACTGAGAAAAGTCAACAGTGAATCCTGAGTGAATAGAGCAAGGTAAATAAAGCAAAGCAGTGGGATACATACATCCTTCTGTTAGTCTGCCACCTGAAAACAACCCCAGTGCTTCCAGAGCATCTCACTATCAACTATAGTTTCAGCAAGATCTCATTTACCTGAGGAATAAGTTGCTGGGGCAAACTGTGTTATCAACTGGGCAGAAGTCTATGGAACAGACACACTTTCAAAGCCTGCCAGATGATAAACAGGACACTGGAGCATTCTATTACATCCTCCTTTTATCCAATCAAACTCAAAAACATTAAGAAATACTCATATGTGCTCTATAATCAAACAAACTGGAGAAGGATCTTGGGCAAGATATAATGCAGCAGATAGAAAAGAGATGAAAATTAAGGATCTCTAGATGAGATGACAATGATGGTGATGGCTTTTATTGAGCTCTTATTATATAACAATTCCTATGAAAAATACTTAAGAAATAGCTTCCCAACTAATCTCTACAGCAATCCCACTGGGGAGGACTGTTATTATCTCAATTTTGCAGATGATTAAATTGAAGCTCACATGAATTAAATTAACATGTCCAAGGCCACACAGAAAGTAAACACAGGAGATGGGATTTATTGCCGGACTCCAACTACAAAGCTCAAGTTCTTGACCACTGTGTTTTCTTTCTTACATGTCCCCCAAGACTTATATCCTGAGAAATCAACAAACAGACCTTATCTGCAACAATTCTCTCCATTCTCTCTTAACTCCCTTGATGCAAAAGAAAAGCATTTTTTTTTCCTTTAACATTTAAGTTCAGTGGTACATGTGCAGGATGTGCAGGTTTGTCACATAGGTAAATGTGTGCCATGGTGGTTTCCTGCACAGATCATCCCATCACCCAGGTATTAGGTGCAGCATCCATTAGCTATTCTTCCTGATATTATCTATCTCTCCATCCCTCCCCTCCCCCTCCCTCCATGGACCTCAGTGTGAGTAGTCCCCCAACCTGTGTCCATGTGTTCTCATCATTAAGCTCCCACTTAAAAGTGAGAATATGTGGTGTTTAGTTTTCTATTCTTGTGTTAACTTGCTGAGCACAATGGCTTTGAACTCCACCCTTGTTTGTCCCTGCAAAGGATGTGATCCTGTTACTTTTTATGGCTGCACACTATTCCATGGTGTACACTTACCACATTTTCTTTATCCAGTCTATCACTGATGGGCATTTAGGTTGATTCCATGTCTTTGCTATTGTGAATAGTGCTGCAATGAACATACACATGCATGTATCTTTATAACAGAAGGATTTATATTCCTTTGGGTATATAACCAGTAATGCAATTGCTGGGTCAAATGGTATTTCTGCCTCTAGGTCTCGGAAGAATCACCACACTGTCTCACACAATGGTTGAATTAATTTACACTCCCACTCAACAGTGAAAAAGCATTTCTTTTTTCTCCATAACCTTGCCAGAATCTGTTGTTTTTTGACTTTTTCATAATAGCCATTCTGACTGGTGTGAGATGGTATCTAATTGTGATTTTGATGTGCCTTTCTCTAACGATCAGTGATACTGAGCTATTTTTCATATTTCTTGACCACATGTATGTCTTCTTTTGAGAAACGTCTGTCCATGTCTTTGGCCCACTTTTTAATGGGGTTGTCTTGTAAATTTGGTTAAGTTCCTTATAGATTCTGGATATTAGACCTTTGTCAGATGGTTAATTTGCAAAATTTTTCTCCCATGTTGTAGACTGTCTGTTCATTCTGATGATAGTTTCTTTGGCTGTGCAGAAGCTCCTTAGTTTAATTAGATCCCATTTGTCAATTTTTGCTTTTGTTGCAGTTACTTTTGGCATCCTCGTCATGAAATCTTTGCCCATGCCAATGTCCTGAATGGTATTGCCTAGATTTTCTTCTAGGGTGTTTATAGTTTGGGGTTTTACATTTTAGTCTCTAATCCATCTTGAGTTAACTTCTGCATATGGTGTAAGGAAGGGGTACAGTTTCAATTTTCTACGTACAGCTAGCAAGCACTCCCAGCACCATTTACTAAAGAGTCCTTTCCATATTGCTTGTTGTTATCAAGTTTGTCAAAGATCCGATGGTTGTAGGTGTGCAGTCTCATTTCTCAGTTCTCTATTCTGTTTCATGGGTCTATGTGTTTGTTTTTGTACCAGTACCATGTTGTTTTGGATACTGTAGCCTTATAGTATAGTTTGAAGTCTGGTAGTGTGATGCTTCCAGCTTTGTTCTTTTTGCTTACAACGATCATGGCTATTCAGGCTCCTTTTTGGTTCCATTTGAATTTTAAAATAGTTTTTTTCTAACAAACAGAAAGGAATAGCATCAGTATCAACAAAAAGGACAACCATACCAAAACCCCATCTGTTGGTCACCAGCATCAAAGACGAAAGTTAGAAAAAACCACAAAGATGGGGAAAAACCAGGGCAGAAAAGCTGAAAATTCTAAAACACAGAGCGCCTCTTCTACTCCAAAGGATCACAGTTCCTTGGCAGCAACGGAACAAAGCAGGACGGAGAATGACTGACAAGCTGACAGAAGTAGGCTTCAGAAGATCGGTAATAAAAAACTTCTCTGAGATAAAAGGAGGATGTTCGAACCCATTGTGAGGAAGCTAAAAACCTTGAAAAACGATTAGATGAATGGCTAACTAGAATAAACAGTGGAGAGAAGACCTTAAATGACCTGATGGAGCTGAAAACCATGGAATGACAACTACATGACACATGCACAAGCTTCAGTAGCAGATTCAATCAAGTGGAAGAAAGAGTATCAGTGACTGAAGATCTAATTAATGAAATGAAGTGAGAAGAGAAGTTTAGAGAAAAAAGAGAAAAGAACAAAGCCTCCAAGAAACATGGGACTATGTGAACAGACCAAATTTACGTATGACTGGTGTACCTGAAAGTGACCAGGAGAATGGAACCTTGCTGGAAAACACTCTGCAGGATATTATCCAGGAGAACTTCCTTAACCTAGCAAAGGAGGCCAACATTCAAATTCAGGAAATACAGAGAACGCCACAAAGATACTCCTCGAGAAGAGCAACCCCAAGACACATAATTGTCAGATTCACCAAGGTTGAAATGAAGAAAAAAATGCTAAGGGCAGCCAGAGAGAAAGCTAAGATTACCCACAAAGGGAAGCCCATCAGACTAACAGCGGATCTCTCGGCAGAAACCCTACAAGACAGAAGAGAGTGGGGACAAATATTCAACATTCTTAAAGATACAAATTGTCAACACAGGATTTCATATCCAGTCAAACTGTTTTGTAAGTGAAGGAGAAATAAAATCCTTTACAGACAAGCAAATGCTGAGAGATTTTGTCACCACCAGGCCTGCCTTACAAGAACTCTTGTACGAAGCGCTAAACCTGGAAAGGAACAACCAGTACCAGTCACTGCAAAAACATGCCAAATTGTGAAGACCATTGAGGCTAGGAAGAAAGTGCATCAACTAATGAGCAAAATAACCAGCTAACACCATAATGACAGGATCAAATTCACACATAAAAATATTAACCTTAAATGTAAATGGGCTAAATGCCCCACTTAAAAGACACAGACTGGCAAATTGGATAAACAGTCAAGATCCATCAGTGTGCTGTATTCAGGAGACTCATCTCAAGTGCAGAGACACACACAGGCTCAAAATAAAGGGATGGAAGAAGATCTACCACACAAATGGAAAATTAAAAAAAAGCAGGGGTTGCAATCCTAGTCTCTGATAAAACAGACTTCAAACAAACAAAGATCAAAACAGACAAAGAAGGCCACTACATAACGGTAAAGGGATCAATTCAATAAGAAGAGCTAACTATCCTAAATATATATGCACCCAATGCAGGAGCACCCAGATTCATAAAGCAAGTCCTGAAGACCTACAAAGAGACTTAGACTCCAACACAATAATAATGGGAAACTTTTAACACCCCACTGTTAACAGTAGACAGATAAATGAGACAGAAGGTTAACAAGGATATCCAGGACTTGAATTCAGCTCTGCACCAAGCAGACCTAATAGACATCTACAGAACCCTCCACCCCAAATCAACAGAATATACATTCTTCTCAGCACCACATCACACTTATTCCAAAACTGACCACATACTTGGAAGTAAAGCACTCCTCAGCAAATGTGAAGGAACAGAAATCACAACAAACGCTCTCTCAGACCACAGTGCAATTAAACTAGAACTCAGGATTAAGAAACTCACTCAAAACCGCTCAACTACATGGAAACTGAACAACCTGCTCCTGAATGACTACTTGGTACATAACGAAATGAAGGCAGAAATAAAGATGTTCTTTGAAACAAATGACAACAAAGATACAACATACCAGAATCTCTGGGACACATTTAAATCACTGTGTAGACGGAAATTTACAGCACTAAATGCCCACAAGGGAAAGCAGGAAAGATCTAAACTGACACCCTAACATCACAATTAAAAGAACTAGAGAAGGAAGAGCAAACACATTCAAAAGCTAGCGGAAGGCAAGAAATAACTAACATCAGAGCAGAACTGAAGGAGACAGAGACACAAAACAACCCTTCAAAAATCAATGAATCCAGGAGCTGGTTTTTTGAAAAGATCAACAAAATTATCGACTGCTAGCAAGACTAAAGAAGAAGAAAAGAATGAAGAATCAAATAGATGCAATAAAAAATGATAAAGGGGATATCACCACCGACCCCACAGAAATACAAACTACCATCAGAGAATACTATAAATACTTCTATGCAAATAAACTAGGAAGTCTAGGAGAAATGGATAAATTCCTGGACACATACACTCTCCCAACACTAAACCAGGAAGTTGAATTGCTAAATAGACCAATAACAGTCTCTGAAATTGAGGCAATAATTAATAGCCTACCAACCAAAAAAAGTCCGGGACCAGACAGATTCACAGGTGAATTCTACCAGAGGTACAAAGAGGAGCGGGTACCATTCCTTCTGAAAGTATTCCAATCAATAGAAACAGAGGGAATCCTCTGTAACTCATTTTATGAGGCCAGCATCCTTCTGATACCAAAGCCTGGCAGAGACATAACAAACAAAAGAGAATTTAAGACCAATATCCCTGATGAACATGGATGCAAAAATCCTCAATAAAATACTGGCAAACCGAATCCAGCAGCACATCAAAAAGCTTATCCACCATGATCAAGTTGGCTTCATCCCTGGGATGCAAAGCTAGTTCAACATATGCAAACCAATAAAAGTAATCCATCATATAATCAGAACCAAAGACAAAAACCACATCATTATCTCTCTCAACAGATGCAGAAAAGGCCTTCCACAAAATTCAACAGCCCTTCATGCTAAAAACTCTCAACAAATTCGATATTGATGGAACGTTATCTCAAAATAATAAGAGCTATTTATGACAAACACACAGCCAGTATCATACTTAATGGGCAAAAACTGGAAGTGTTCCCTTTGAAAACTGGCACAAGAGAGGGATTCCCTCTCTCACCACTCCTGTTCAACATAGTATTGGATGTTCTGGCCAGGGCAATCAGGCAGGAGAAAGAAATAAAGAGTATTCAATTAGGAAAAGAGGAAGTCAAATTGTCCCTGTTTGCAGATGACATGATTGTACATTCAGAAAACTCCATCGTCTCAGCCCAAAATCTCCTTAAGCTGATAAGCAACCTCAGCAATGTCTCAGGACACAAAAGCAACGTGCAAAAATCAAAAGCATTCCTATATACCAATAACAGACAAACAGAGAGCCAAATCATGTGTGAACTCCCATTCACAATTGCTTCAAAGAGAATAAAATACCTAAGAATACAACATACAAGGGATGTGAAGGACCTCTTCAAGGAGAACTACAAACCACTGCTCAACAAAATAAAAGAGGATACAAACAAATGGAAGAACATTCCATACTCATGGATAGGAAGAATCAATATCGTGAAAATGGCCATACTGCCCAAGGTAATTTATAGATTCAATGCCAACCCCATTAAGCTACCAATGACTTTCTTCACAGAATTGGAAAAAACTACTTTAAAGTTCATATGGAACCAAAAAAGAGTCCACATGGCCAAGACAATCCTCAGCAAAAAGAACAAAGCTGGAGGCATCATGCTACCTGACTTCAAACTATACTACAAGGCTACAGTAACCAAAACAGCATGCTACTGGTACCAAAACAGAGAAACCAATGGAACAGAACAGAGGCCTCAGAAATAACACCACACATCTACAACTATCTGATCTTTGACAAACCTGACAAAAACAAGAAATGGGGAAAGGATTCCCTATTTAATAAATGGTGTTGGGAAAACTGCCTAGCCACATGTAGAAAGCTGAAACTGGATCCCTTCCTTACACCTTACACAAAAATTAAATCAAGATGTATTAAAGACTTAAATGTTAGACCTAAAAACCATAAAAACCCTGGAAGAAAACCTAGGCAATACCATTCAGGACATAGGCATGGGCAAGGATTTCATGAATAAAACACCAAAAGCAATGGCAACAAAAGCCAAAATAGACAAATAGGATCTAAGTAAACTAAAGAGCTTCTGCACAGCAAACACAACTACCATCAGAGTGAATAGGCAACGTATAGAATGGGAGAAAATTTTTGGAATCTACTCATCTGACAAATGGCTAATATCCAGAATCTACAACGAAGTGAAACAAATTTACAAGAAAAAAATCAAAGAACCCCATCAAATAGTGGGGAAAGGATATGAACAGACACTTCTCAAAGGAAGACATTTATGCAGCCAACAGACACATGAAAAAATGCTCATCAGCACTGGTCATCAGAGAAATGCAAATCAAAACCACAATGAGATACCATCTCACACCAGTTAGAATGGAGATCATTTAAAAGTCAGGAAACAACAGGTGCTGGAGAGGAAGTGGAGAAATAGGAACACTTTTACACTGTTGGTGGGCCTATAAACTAGTTCAACCATTGTGGAAGACAGTGTGGCAATTCCTCAAGGATCTAGAACTAGAAATACCATTTGACCAAGTGATTCCATTACTGGATATATACTGAAAAGATTATAAATCATGCTACTATAAAGACACATGAACACATATGTTTATTGTGGCACTATGCACAATAGCAAAGACTTGGAACCAACCCAAATGTCCATCAATGACAGACTGGATTAGGAAAATGTGGCACATATATACCATGGAATACTATGCAGCCATAAAAAAGGATGAGTTCATGTCCTTTGCAGCAACACGGATGAAGCTGGAAACCATCATTCTGAGCAAACTATCGCAAGGACAGAAAACCAGACCCTGCATGTTCTCACTTATAGGTGGGAATTGAACAATGAGAACACTTGGACACAGGGTGGGGAACATCACACACTGGGGCCTGTTATGGGGTGGGGGTATGGGGGAGGGATAGCATTAGGAGAAATACCTTATGTAAATGACGAGTTAATGGGTGCAGCAAACCAACACAGCACATGTATATACATGTAATAAAGCTGCACGTTGGGCACATGTACCCTAGAACTTAAAGTATAAAAAAAATATATTTTTTTTCTAATTCTGGGAAGAGTGTCAATGGTAGTTTAATGGGAATAGCATTGAAACTATTAACTACTTTGGGCAGTATGGCCATTTTCACAATATTGATTTTTCCCATCCACAAGCATGGACTGTTTCTTCATTTGTTGAAAAGCACTTTACTTCCAAAGCTGTGCAAAATAATTGCTCTGTGGTTTAGGGTTTACTGGCCCATCTTTTCCCTCTTCCCACAAAGCCACCACTCAAATTTAACATGCATTTGATTAATCTGATTCAGAATCAGCCTTATATTAAAAGTCAGGCCACAACAGAAAAATAGGGGACAGAAAGCAAGACTCATTAAGAAAGATTAGACAAGTTGGCAAGATGGGATGACTCAGGTATTAGACACTGCTATGTTGAATCTTCCTCTTCTATAAATGTTTTGTGCCCTTGACAGTGAGTTAAGTGCATAGATATAAACTGTTGACTGACCCAGTCTAAGAATTTTCTAAAGGGTGGATGGCAAATAAGTGAACAGCTCTGAGGCCTTAACTTGGCTTTCTAGCAAGGATTCCATCAGAAAAATCATCTGGATTTAAGAAAAGAAGTTATCAGGAAGAAATTTAAGAAACAGGAAGCTATACTGTTTTAAGAAAACAGATACCCTGTTTTAAGAAACAGGAAGTTAGGCTTTCCTCATCCAATGGAAAACTGCTTAATATGGCATCAAGCTTATACCCTCTCCCATTCCTGTCAAACTCAGAGGATACTTGAGGTTTTCTGGTTGTGTCCACTGAAAAGAGAAGTGGGGGAGTGCAAGAAGGCTCACGGAGGGAAGCAGGAGCCTGAGCAGAGTTTCACTCTCACGTGGGCTAATGAATGATAATTAAATAACACAATTTCTGAAGTACCTGACAGTTCTAAGAGTCTCTGATTCTGTAAGAGGACCTCAGTATGATCAGTTTTTGCTTATAAAGTTAAACAGAGTAAGGGATTGGAAGCATACTGGGTGAAATTAACTACTCGAACTAGAACTTCCAGTACAGTGTTGAATAGAAGTGATGTAAGCAGACATTCTTGTCTTATTGTTGATTTCAGGGGAAAGTATCTTAGTCTTTTATCATCAACTATGATGATAATTGTGAGTTTGTAATAACTGTAATTTATCAAGTTGAATAAGCTCCCTTCTATTCCTAGTTTGTTGCATGTTTTTATTATGAAAGGGTACTGATTTCATCAAAAATATTTTTCATTTATTGAGATAATCATATGACTTAAAAAATTCTACTGATATAGTGCTTTACATTAATAGATTTTCAGATGTCAAACCAACCTTGCACTTCTGGGTAATCCCATGTGGCCATAGTGTGTAATTCTTTCTATGTTGCTGGATTTTGTTTGCTAGCATTTTGTTGAGAATTGTTGCATCCATATTCTCCAGAGATATTAGTCTGCAGTTTTAATTTCTTATGTTTTATTGAATGCCACTTCAAATCCTTTGCCAAAAAAAGACTAAGCATAACAAATTTCATTAAAAACCATTTCTTCTATGTCATCCCATTCATTCAAGTCTATAAACTTTGGTTCCCGACTGCCCATGATTAAATACACACTTCTCAGTGTATCTTCCATTATTTCCCTGCACAGTTCCTTCACTCTAGAAAGATTAATTTTTTTCACTGTCTTACCAAAAAAATCCTAATGCTTAGAAAACTCCATGTCTTTATTCATGCTATTTCTCCATGTTGAAATTATTTTTTATTGATGGCAAATTTAATGTATACCCCCCTACTGCTTCTCTTCTCTAACAACCAACATCCTTAATCTAAATGAAGTTTAGGCTTGTAAGAAAGATTAAATCAGTTACAGAAAATGTAAAGCTACATAATCTCTGCACATGAGTAGATGTATTTATATTTTAAGGTAGTTCCAAATATTTATTATTGTCTGTCTTCCCTACTAAATATATGCGCATTAGACCTGAAAGCAGAAATGTTACCTCTTTTGTTTAATGCTGTCACCCTAGTATCCATAATAGTATTTGACCAAAGGAAGCATTCAATATTTATTGAATAAATAAATAGGCTACTCTTTTCTATGTATTCCACTTCTCCATAAAGCTAGATCATTGATCACCTGGCCTAAAGCTTTCTCTTTCTTCCCCAGACTCATAAGTCTAATTTTCCATAGAGTGTATTTAACACTTTTCATATACTGCTCTGTGTTCTTAGTTATCACTCCATTTGTCTATGCTTTACTTCCCAACCAGATTATAAAAGCCTAGAGGGCAGAGACCATAGTGTATTTATTTTTCAAAACTCTGTCACACTGTAGACAGTGTATCTGGCATATAGTAAGCTCTCAATGAACAATGCCTAGTAAGACTAGCATAGACAGTTTACTAGAGCCTCAGGAAAACTTAATGCATTTACTGGATTTCTAGTAAAGAAATCTATAGGGATAAACATCATCATGGCTGAAAATTTTAAAATTTTATTGTCTTCTTGATGTCTTACATCTACTTTGAGGCAACTGTGATGTTTTCCTGTCTCAGCACAAGCTTGTTTATCAGGAGATAAAATTAGTACACTAATTTTAACATTGACAAGGCCTAACTAAAATTGTGATAGATGTGAGAGTTCACTGTACCTAAGAAATCCTTCCCTTGGAGAAGATAGGCAGTAAAATACTTAATATCTTTTCCAGGCCTAGATTTTAAGAAATTTGAGGTATTCTGTCACAGCCCCTCTTGTCCATTTAAGGCTCTGCTTGAATCCATATTTTATTGGAGCCTGTGTTTATTGCCTGGTTACAAGTAGTATATCCAGGTGCCTCTGATAGGAAACAAAATACTCAGCATAGCAACACCAATGGGAGGTCACCCTATGCACACTGTCCAAAATTCCCATCTCGTTTCCTAAATATAGAAATATGTAGCCTCTGATCTGGCCTTTTCCATTCATGACTACCTCAAGAAAGAAAGCAGCAAGACAGACCAGAAAATCAACATACTCCCTCACGCTAGTCTCAGTTTCCTCTCCAAAACCCCCTTTACCCACATACATTTTGGGTATTCATTTCCTCTATAAGCCTCATCTTACCTGAAATTCTATTCCAGAAGACATCTGTTATTATGCCACCACACACTTAAAGTCCCTTTCCTTCTTCTTTACCTTCAAGTTCCTACTTCTAATTATTTCTGACAGTCCTTAGTTTGGTCAAGAATGTCTTGAATTTTTCACTTTCTACTAAAAGACAAGAATTTCTATTCCTAAAATGAAGCACAACTACAAAACAGATGATTTCTAAGTTAAAACAGTAATAATACCACCCCAAACAACCTCTACCATCACTTCATATGGCATAAGCTCAATGACAGTTCATAGCAAAAAAGCCCAATGCATTATTCTGTTTTATAAAAAAATTTTTTAATATCCAAGTAGATTATATTAGCCAGACAACATTTTTCTATACTATTATACTTTTTAATGTAGTAAATAATAATACTTAATATTTTAGAATGATAGAATAAAGATACTGGTCAATTTACTAACTTATATTAATAGAAGAACACATTATTTTATTGATACCTAGATTTTCTCTAACATTGTTTACATCAACCTCAAATCAGAATCTTCTCTCATCTGGCTCTTTTATGCCAAGTGTGCAGTAGGTCTAGAGAACTAACAGTCCCAGAACCGAGAAGGCAGAAAAAGAACTTTAGGAAAAATGGCTCTCGGGGGGAAAGCAGAGGTGATGCTATCTGATACGTTTTACAGTGCGAAAAATTAAATTGCGAGGAATTATGGTAGAGCCACTGATAGGAATGGGGTGTGGGTTAGCGACAGGGAAGACACAGAGATTTTTAAAAAAACAAGTAAATAGAAATTGTGGCAATGAGTAACTTCAATAAAAACAAAAAAGTATAATGACAGGAAATATTATCACACTACATTAACTCACTAAGCAATGAACAATATTTATATCATCTTTATAATGAAAACAATTAAGATTGACAAAAAAGAATATGATATAAGAATACCGGGAAGATGGAAGTGTAGAAAGGAAGTGCAAAAGAGATAGAATCCTTATTTACAACAAATAGCAAGTGAATATGGTAACAGTGAATTAAGAGATGATAGTCCATTCAGGTTATTTAGAAATATGGAGATAAATACTTGAAGAAACAGCTTATAAAGAGTAGCTGACTATCAGGAAGGATGAGGTGGGGGTATCAGGGATTGTGCTACTTTGATGTATTTCATTAGCAAATTTTGGTTGTTAAAATTCATTTACTAATTTGATAAAAATAAAGCCATATTATAATAAATAAACTAATGGCCTTTTTGAGACTAAGACTATCTTGTAAGAAGGTGAAGAACCTTCTGAAGGGTAAACCAATTGTGTCAACCACAGTCCTGTTAAACACTGGTTTAGAAATCAAGGCTGAGTAGTGGAGCTTTGTTTTGGGAGTGAACTTACAATTGTAAATTTGGCTTTGGCTGTTAAGGTATCCAAAAGGTGGACTCTCACCTCATATAAAAGGCAGAGAACTAACATGTAAGAATCCCAAATAATGTGCCTGTTGTACTAGTTCTCTAGATACAGATGTCATGGAGACATGAAATATAGAATGGGATGGTGAACTATTGCAGCGAGCTAGATAAGGAAGGACATGTACTTTGTAATATGGAATGCATTTTGTTTTTGAATATTAAATTCCTGTTTCTTTTATGTAATTTCTCAGCCTGTCATAACACAGGTTGAGTATCCTTAATCCGAAAATTCAAAATCCAAAATGCTCCAAAATCTGAAATTTTTTGAGTATTAACATGACATGACCCTCAAAGAAATGCTCAGTGAAGCATTTCGAATTTTGTGTTTTCAGATAAGGGACTCAACCTGTACGTACAGAGAAACAAGGTTCATTTAAAGGCAGAAACTAAATATTCTGGGAGCTAGAAATCATGGAAATTATAGTATTTGAAAGGGACAGTGAAAATCTAATAATACAAATACAGGTCCATTGGTCTAGTGGTCTCACCCCATCTAAAACACATTTTTCAGAGCAACAATATTGGAAAATTTTTGTTTAATGTGGGACAGAATTTTCCTAATCCATCATCCAGTCATTTTGGCTGTGAACTGGTACATTTCATTATGTGTTAGCTGTCATTTTAATTAAAATTAATATTAAATATTGGTTCTGGCAAGAATCCTCAGATTACCCTATGGTTTTCACTTCTAGTTCCAAAGATATGTTCATTTTTTCCCCTTTGTTTATTGAATAGATGTTTCCTCCACTAATACATAATCCCACTATCATATTATACTTTTTTTTTTTTGAGACAGGGTCTCACTTTGTTACCTGGTTGGAGTGCAACGGTGTCATCTCGGCTCACTGCAGCCTCCACCTCCCAGGTTCAAGTGGTCCTCCTGCCTCAGTCCCCAAGTAGCAGAGACTAAAGGCATGTGCCACCATGTCTGCCTAATTTGTGTGTGTGTGTGTGTGTGGTTTTTTTTTTTTCTTGCTGTTGTTGTAGAGATGTAGTTTTGCCATGTTGTCCAGGCTGGTCTTGAACTCCTATGCTCAAACGATCTGCCCGCACCTTGGCCTCCCAAGTGATATTATTCTTGATTATTCTTGAATAATGTTTAATCTTCCTTTTATTTTTTTTTTTTTTGAGACAGGGTCTCTTGCTCTGTCACCCATGCTGGAGTGGAGTGGCACCACCACAGCTCACTTCACCCTCGACCTCTGGGGCTCAAGTGATCCTCCCACCTCAGCCTCCCGAGTAGCTGGGACTACAGGCACACACTACCACAAGCAACTAATTTTTAATTTTTTTTTTTGTAGAGATGGGGGTCTCACGATGCTGCCCAGGCTGATCGTGAACTCCTGGGCTCAAGCAATCCACCCACCTCAGCCTCCCAGTGTTGGGCTTACAGGTGTGAGCCACTATGCTCCCAGCCAAAATTAATCTTTCAAATAAATATTGCAAAAGGTTGTCTGAAAACGTTAACACCTTCAAAAAACATACTATATTAGGCCAGGTGTGGTGACTCACGCCTGTAATCCCAGCAGTTTGGGAAGCCAAGGCAGATGGATCCCTTGAGGCCAGGAGTTCAAGACCAGCCTGGGCAATATGGTGAAACCCCATCTTTACTAAACAAAAAAAAAAAAAAAAAAAAGAAAAGAAAGGAAAAGAAAAAAAAACATGTGTAACATCAAATATACATAATTTCTTCTTATAGAAGTATATTGTATCAATATAGTATCAGATGGTGGATTTAGAACATATTTGACATTTACTGGTCTACAATTCACAGGGTGCCTTCTAGAAAACCTGATAAATGGGATTCTCATTATTAATGCATAATTCCTATGCAATAGTATTTGTTTATAATGTCAGGATTATATTATATGTACTAACATATGTATCTTCCTCCATTTTCCCAATAAGTTAGCCAGGTTTAATTTTCCTATTTTTCTTTTCAAAAAGAATTTTTTAAAAAATTGTTGGCTGCGCACAGTAGCTCACGCCTGTAATCTCAGCACTTTGGGAGCCGAGGGGGCCAGATCACCTGAGGTCGGGAGTTCAAGACAAACCTGGCCAACATTGTGAAATCACGTCTCTACTAAAAATACAAAAATTAGTTGGGTATGGTGACACGCGCCTGTAATCCCAGCTACTTGGAACTCTGAGGCAGGAGAATCGCTTGAACCCTGGAGGTGGAGGTTGCAGTGAGCCAAGATGGCACTCCGGCCTGGGCAACAGAGTGAGACTCCGTGTCAAAAAAAAAAAAAAGAAAGAAAGGCCAGGCACGGTGGCTTATGCCTGTAATCCCAGTACTTTGGGAGGCCGAGGAGGGTGGATTATGAGGTCACAAGTTGGAGACCAGGCTGGCCAACATGGTAGAACCCTGTCTCTACTAAAAATACAAAAAAATTAGCTGGGCGTGGTAGCAGGCACGTATAATCCCAGCTACTTGGGAGGCTGAGGCAGGAGTATCATTTGAACCTGGGAGGTGGAGGTTACAGTGAGCTGAGATTGTACCACTGCACTCCAGCCCAGGCAACAATGCAGGACTCTGTCTCAAAAAAAAAAAAAAAAAATTTTGTGGTAGTGTGGTTGTGAAACCACACTAAAGGCAGTCAACCAGCCCTTTCAAAATATACCCTTGACTTATTACAGAGTATTCTATGTAACTAAAATATCTTTATATTCATAGACTATCAAATATGAGTTCTGCGAATAATTCAAAAATTGAATCATATTCTTCCAGTGCACTGTAGGTCTTTTCTAAAATACTGAACTTTTTACAGATATGTCCCACCAGGGTTGGGAAAAAGTCCAAACAGTCCTTTCTTATTATATAGCCTGTATTTTTAATTGTGATATATATACATAACATAAAATTTACCATTTTAACCATTTAAAAACATTCATGTCATCTGTACTTGTAACATGATCTCTAAGGAGAAACACACAGCCATAGATACCTTTTTAAAGCAGAAGAAAACAATGCCTATCCAGTTTATGGAACTGCCAGTAATGATTCAACATTCAGGGAGGGATAGTCAGTAACTCCCAGTATCCCTTTATTTACTGAAATTGATCCCCTTACGAGGCATTAAAAGTATGTAAATAGTTAATAACCAATTTGCTAAGTTATACGAATTCCTAAAACAATCAGTGATCTGAGAGTTAGATTTCTTTGATAGGAGACATTCACAAAATTAGCACAAATAATATAGGAATGTAATTTACTTTTATCCAACTCAACGTGCTTCAGAGGCCTCATCGAAAATGCATGGGGAAGTATTTTTTAATTTGCTTATTTTGATGTCATATAATTACATTTTTATGGATTCCCTCATGTATATTTAAAAAGTTAATATTGTGGAGAATATGTAGTTCTAAAGTCCTTTTACAATAGATAGTGAATAAATAGATATCATGGCTAGTAAAGGATGATTACATTAGAAAATCTCCATTTACAAAAGATAAAAGATTTATCATTTAAAAAAAATTTTTTTTAAATAAAGAAGACTGAAAGAATAATGTCGCAGTTGAAAGACCTAAATTCCTCTTCATTTCCTACCTTCTTACTAAACAGAACTTAAAGCCTTCTTTACAACTCATGACAAAAATAAAAGCAACATCTTTTTCATATATAAACAGTTTGTTCACCTGAGTATTTACAAAATATTTATTCTAAGTGCAGAATGTTAGAGAAATGTGGAAACAAAATGCGAAGAAAATATATCTTGAGAAGAATCTAACAAATAGCTTTCTTTGTTTCTTGCTGACACACTTTGTGGTTACAATACAGGCTTCCAACGAACACCGGATCAAAATTAAAATTCTAGGCAGGCATTCAATTTTTATGATTGTGTCCATTCATTTCCCACTGAGCATGGGAAACGAATGCTTTACAAGTTATTTATTGAAGATATTCCCATAGTACTCTTAGAAAGTTCACTTCCAAAAGAGGCCTTATTACTGTAATGTATCCGAGTAAATGAAAGCTATACCAGGATTCTCACATCATACTTTATAATTTCAGCAGGGCAATAAAATTATGTATATAACAGAGGTTCCTCTGAGGTCAGTCCACAGCAATTTTGCAAAGGTACATGATAAATAAGAGGAATAGAGACCAAATTTCTAAAATCAAGAATAACAATCCAAAATGATTTATGACTATATTTTGAATAAAGTTAAATACAGAATAATTAAGCAGAAAGCAGTCAGCTTAATTACAGTTTTCCTGCAGTGAATGTAAAGTTGGAACAAGTGCAGTAAGCCTGATCAAAATCAGGTAACAGTTACCTCTGCAGCCTTGTTTGATGGTTCCAGTCCAGTCATATTTGCTACTATTAACTGATGTAAGAGTTGAACTTGAGCCACACTTAGGAAGAAGTCCAGGTTTGTGGTTATATTCACTTCTAAGGAATGGCCACACACTAAAATCTCCTGAAGCAAAAAAGGTAGAATACAGATAAAGAAACATGATAGCTTTCAGATGATAATTTATCATTCTTACTTATTTGACCTTCACTACTTTGGTGACGTTTCCTAGGACTCAAGTTCATACATTAAGGTGAAGAGCAAAAATGGTGAGCACAGTCACTTGGACAGAATTTAATAGATAAATTTCATATTTATGAGGGCCTGCTGTGTGTTGGGACTTGTGCTAGATATACACAACTAACAATAAGAAGTCTTCACCTTTTCATACCTATTTGACTTTTCCATACCTCAAACTATTATTATTGTTTTCAATATGTAGCGACAATGTATTTGTGTAGCATAATCTTGTTCATGAATTCAAACAAACAAATATTTACTAAGAATCCCCTAAGTACTAGGTACCACAGTAGAGTCCTAGGAATATCACAAAGAATAATGTTGGCCTTGAACAGCAACCTGCTCTTGAGGAGGTTATAATCTAGTTGGGCAGACAGATGTAAACAGACAATTGTAGGCAGGCAATTATAATTGCTAAGAGCCACAGTATGAATATTCTCCAAAGGACATACTCTAAATGATTTATAAAAAAACACAGTGTTGAAGATAGCTAGACTAATTTATTTCACTTCTTTAAACTGCTAAAATCTTGGCAGCATTGGGTAGATGTCCATAACTTAATTGGTGCTGTTCTGCAAAACCGAGGCACTTGAACATTTATCACTGGAAAACTGTTCAGACAAGGAAAACAGAACAAACCAAAAAACTAATCCAGTAGCTTCACTTAATAAGGAGACTATAACTAGTCCAAATGCAAATGCGTCAGCTTAGAGCAGCTTTTAATAAAGCCATAAAGAACAGCATGTCTGAAACAATTATTCTTTTTTTTTTTGGTTAAATAACATTTTCCTCTACAAGTTCTCTGTATTAATTCACTCTAGTTAGAATTCTTGTTCTATTCCTCAAGTATTGACAAAAAGGGAAAAAAGTATACCAATTCAGGATTTTAAAAAAACAGTCGCCATAACATTACCCAAGAGCATAAAAATTTGTACCAAAAATATCTTGGCTCTATTGGTGGCATACATCCTGTGAAAACTTGCAAAAAATTGATCTTACACTAGGAGATTAAATAGTATCAATGCAATTGGTAGAATCAGCAGCTAATAACATAAAAACAAGGATAATTTTCATTTTTATAGAACTTACAGCTTTTCAGATTCCTCTTATAATTATTTTTTCTATTGATCGGTTTGAACCTTATAACAATCTAGAGGGCAACAAGAGTTGCTATATATGAGGCAACTAAGGTATGCATAAGAAAACTGTTGGAACAAAGAATTTAAACGAATGACTTAGGAGGATAACCTTTAGTATAAAGCTGAGTTTGGCCTAGAACTAGGTTTCCTGACCTTTAGCTTCCTGCCTCTTTCACCTGGGAATGAGGAAGTTTCTAGTAATGCCTTCAAATCATGCCTTTAAATGACTTTGAAGATGACTTAATTAAGATAGGATGATATTTCATCAACACTTGGATATATTCTTATCTTTGTTTCTGAATTCAATGACAAGCATTTGGGAATCCAAGTAAAGAATATTTTTGGAGGAAAAAAATCTTAATAATTTAAAAGGATTATGATATCCCATTTTTGTGAGTCAAATACACACAGGAAATAGAAGCATTTCTTAAATGTGATTTCAATATGTGAGTCTTAATTCGTATTTTCATAGCAGCATTGGTATGAAAAAGGGCATGTCATAAGGAGTTTCATGTATTCTAAACCAACAGTGTTACTAAGCAGCTATAAGATATTAGTAGATTTATTTAATCTTTATACCCCTTTAGTGGATATACAAAAAATTAGTATTATATATCTAAATTTTCCAAACATTTTATAATAACTGACTTACAATTCTGTGAATGAGCAAAAAGTTTATATTGTGTTTAGCATAAAAAGTTCTACGAAGAATTGTTTTAGTTATAATGAATAAGATTATTATTACATTTCTTTTTTTTCATTTAAAAAAAATTTTTTTTTATCATACTTTAAGTTATAGGGTCCACGTGCACAACATGCAGGTTTGTTACATATGTATACATGTGCCATGCTGGTGTGCTGCACCCATTAACTCGTCATTTACATTAGGTATATCTCCTAATGCTATCCCTCCCTACTCCCCCCACCCCACGACAGACCCCAGTGTGTGATGTTCCCCTTCCTGTGTCCAAGTGTTCTCACTGTTTAATTCCCACCTATGAGTGAGAACATGAGGTGTTTGGTTTTCTGTCCTTGTGATTGATTGCTGAGAATGATGATTTCCAGCTTCTTCCATGTCCCTACAAAGGACATGAACTCATCCTTTTTTATGGCTGCATAGTATTTCATGGTGTATATGTGCCACATTTTCTTATTCCAGTCTGTCATTGATGGACATTTGGGTTGGTTCCAAGTCTTTGCTATTGTGAATAGTGCCGCAATAAACATACGTGTGCATGTGTCTTTATAGCAGCATGATTTATAATCCTTTGGGTATATACCCAGTAATGGGATCGATGGGTCAAATGGTATTTCTAGTTCTAGATCCTTGAGGAATTGCCACACTGTCTTCCACAATGGTTGAACTAGTTTACAGTCCCACAAACAGTGTAAAAGCGTTCCTATTTCTCCACATCCTCTCCAGCACCCATTGTTTCCTGACTTTCTAATAATCGCCATTCTAACTGGCGTGAGATGGTATCTCACTGTGGTTTTGATTTGCATTTCTCTGATGACCAGTGCTGATGAGCATTTTTTCATGTGTCTGTTGGCTGCATAAATGTCTTCTTTTGAGAAGTGTCTGTTCATATCCTTTTCCCACTTTTTGATGGGGTTGTTTGTTCTTTCTTTCTACAAAGAGCTAAATTTGTTTGAGCTCTTTGTAGGTTTTGGATATTAGCCCTTTGTCAGATGAGTAGATTGCAAAAATTTTCTCCCATTCTGTAGGTTGCCTGTTCACTCTGATGGTAGTTTCTTTTGCTGTGCAGAAACTCTTTAGTTTACTTAGATCCCATTTGTCAATGTTGGCTTGTTGTGCCATTGCTTTTGGTGTTTTAGACATGAAGTCCTTGCCCATGCCTATGTCCTGAATGGTATTGCCTAGGTTTTCTTCTAGGGTTTTTATAGTTTTAGGTCTAACATTTAAGTCTCTAATCCATCTTGATTTAATTTTTGGATAAGGATTAAGGAAGGGATCCAGTTTCAGCTTTCTACATGTGGCTAGGCAGTTTTCCCAACACCATTTATTAAATAGGGAATCCTTTCCCCATTTCTTGTTTTTGTCAGGTTTGTCAAAGATCAGATGGTTGTAGATGTGTGGTGTTATTTTTGAGGGCTCTATTCTGTTCCATTGGTCTATCTCTCTGTTTTGGTACCAGTAGCATGCTGTTTTGGTTACTGTAGCCTTGTAGTATAGTTTGAAATCAGGTAGTGTGATGCCTCCAGCTTTGTTCTTTTTTCTTAGAATTCCCTTGGCAATGTGGGCTCTTTTTTGGTTCCATATGAACTTTAAAGTAGTTTTTTCCCCAATTCTGTGGACTAAGTCATTGGTAGCTTAATGGGGATGGCATTGAATCTATAAATTACTTTGGGCAGTATGGACATTTTCATGCTGTTGATTCTTCCTACCCATCAGCATGGAAAGTCCTTTCATTTGTTTGTGTCCTCTTTTGTTTCATTGACCAGTGGTTTGTACTTCTCTTTGAAGAGGTCCTTCACATCCCTTATATGTTGGATTCCTAGGTATTTTATTCTCTTTGAAGCAATTGTGAATGTGAGTTTACTCATGATTTGGCTCTCTGTTTGTCTGTTATTGGTGTATAAGAATGTTTGTGATTTTTGCACATTGATTTTGTATCCTGAGACTTTGCTGAAGTTGCTTATCAGCTTAACGAGATTTTGGGCTGAGATGATGGGGTTTTCTAAATATACAATCCTGTCATCTGCAAACGGGACAATTTGACTTCCTCTTTTCCTAATTGAATACCCTTTATTTCTTTCTCCTGCCTGACTGCCCTGGCCAGAACTTCCAACACTATGTTGAATAGGTATGGTGAGAGAGGGAATCCCTCTCTTGTGCCAGTTTTCAAAGGGAACGCTTCCAGTTTTTGCCCATTAAGTATGATATTGGCTGTGGGTTTGTCATAAATAGCTCTTATTATTTTGAGATACGTTCCATCAATACTGAATTTATTGACAGTTTTTAGCATGAAGGGCTGTTGAATTTTGTCGAAAGCCTTTTCTGCATCTATTGAGATAATCATGTGGTTTTTGTATTTGGTTTTGTTTATATGCTGGATTATGTTTATTGATTTGCATATGTTGGACCAGCCTTGCATCCCAGGGATGAAGCCCACTTGATCATGGTGGATAAGCTTTTTGATGTGCTGCTGGATTTGGTTTGCCAGTATTTGAGGATTTTCGCATCCAGGTTCATCAGGGATATTGATCTAATATTCTCTTTTTTTTGTTATGTCTCTGCCAGGCTTTGGTATCAGGATAATGTTGGCCTTATAACATGAGTTAGGGAGGATTCCCTCTTTTCGTATTGATTGGAACAGTCTCAGAAGGAATGGTACCAGCTCCTCCTCGTACCTCTCGTGGAACTCGGCTGTGAATCCATCTGGTCCTGGACTTCTTTTGGTTGGTGGGCTATTAATTATTGCCTCAATTTCAGAGCCTATTGGTCTATTCAGGGATTCAACTTCTTCCTGGTTTAGTCTTGGGAGAATGCATGTGTCCAGAAATTTATCCATTTCTTCTAGACTTTCTAGTTTATTTGCACAGAGGTGTTTGTAGTATTCTCTGACGGTAGGTTATATTTCTGTGGGGTCGATGGTGATATTCCTTTTATCATTTTTTATTGCGTATATTTGATTCTTCTCTCTTTTCTTCTTTACTAATCTTGCTAGCGGTCTATCAATTTTGTTGATCTTTTCAAAAACCAGCTCCTAGATTCATTGATTTTTTGAAGGCTTTTTTTGTGTCTCTCCTTCAGTTCTGCTCTGATCTTAGTTTCTTGTCTTTTGCTAGCTTTCAGATTTGTTTGCTCTTGCTTCTCTAGTTCTTTCAATTGTGATTTTAGGGTGTCAATTTTAGATCTTTCCTGCTTTCTCTTGTGGGCATTTATTGTTATAAATTTCCCTCTACACAATGCTTTGTATGTGTCCCAGAGATTTTGGTATGTTGTATCTTTGTTGTCATTGGTTTCAAAGAACATCTTTATTTCTGCCTTCATTTCGTTATATACCCAGTAATCATTCAGGAGCAGGTTGTTCAGTTTCCATGTAGTTGAGCGGTTTTGATTGAGTTTCTTAATCCTGAGTTCCAGTTTGATTGCACTGTGGTCTGAGAGACAGTTTGTTATAATTTCTCTTCTTTTACATTTGCTGAGGAGTGCTTTACTTCCAAGTATTCGGTGAATTTTGGAATAAGTGCGATGTGTGCTGAGAAGAATGTATATTCTGTTGATTTGGGGTGGAGAGTTCTGTAGATGTCTATTCGGTCCACTTGGTGCAGAGTTGAGTTCAATCCCTGGATATCCTTGTTAACTTTCTGTCTCATTGATCTGTCTAATGTTGACAGTGGGGTATTAAAGTCTCTCATTTTTATTGTGTGGATGTCTAAATCTCTTTGTAAGTCTCTAAAGACTTGCCTTATGAATCTGGGTGCTCCTGTATTGGGTGCATATATATTTAGGATAGTTAGGTCTTCTTATTGAATCGATCCCTTTACCATTATGTAATGGCCTTCTTTGTCTCTTTTGATCTTTGATGGTTTAAAGTCTGTTTTACCAGAGACTAGGATTGCAACCCCTGCCTTTATTTGTTTTCTATTTGCTTGGTAGGTCTTCCTCCATCCCTTTGTTTTGAGCCTTTGTGTGTCTCTGCATGTGAAATGGGTCTCCTGAATAAAGCACACTGATGGTTCTTGCTCCTTATCCAATTTGCCAGTCTGTGTCTTTTAATTGGAGCATTTAGCTCATGTACATTTAAGGTTAATATTGTTACATGTGAAACTGATCCTGTCATTATGATGTTAGCTGGTTATTTCGCATGTTAGTTGATGCAGTTTCCTCCTAGCATCGATGGACCTTATATTTTGGCATGGTTTTGCAGTGGCTGGTATCGGTTGTTCCTTTCCAAGTTTAGTGCTTCCTTCAAGAGCTCTTGTAGGGCAGGCCGGGTGGTGGCAACATCTCTCAGATTTGCTTGTCTGTAAAGGATTTTATTTCTCCTTCACTTATGAAATTTAGTTTGACTGGATATGAAATTCTGGGTTGAAAATTCTTTTCTTTAAGAATGTTGAATATCGGCCCCCACTCTCTTCTGGCTTGTAGAGTTCCTGCCGAGAGATCTGCTGTTAGTCCGATGGGCTTCCCTTTGTGGATAACCCAACCTTTCTCTCTGGCTGCCCTTAACATTTTTCCCTCATTTCAACTTTAGTGAATCTGACAATTATGTGTCTGGGAGTTGCTCTTCTCAAGGAGTATCTTTGTGGTGTTCTCTGTATTTCCTGAATTTGAATGTTGGCCTGCCTTGCTAGGTTGAGGAAGTTCTCCTGGATAATATCCTGCAGAGTGTTTTCCAGCAAGGTTCCATTCTCCTGGTCACTTTCAGGTACACCAGTCATACGTAAATTTGGTCTGTTCACATAGTCCCATGTTTCTTGGAGGCTTTGTTCTTTTCTCTTTTTTCTCTAAACTTCTCTTCTCACTTCATTTCATTAATTTGATCTTCAATCACTGATACGCTTTCTTCCACCTGATTGAATCTGCTACTGAAGCTTGTGCATGTGTCATGTAGTTGTCATGCCATGGTTTTCAGCTCCATCAGGTCATTTAAGGTCTTCTCTCCACTGTTTATTCTAGTTAGCCATTCATCTAATCGTTTTTCAAGGTTTTTAGCTTCCTCACAATGGGTTCGAACATCCTCCTTTTACCTCAGAGAAGTTTTTATTACCGATTTTCTGAAGCCTACTTCTGTCACCTTGTTAAAGTCATTCTCCGTCCTGCTTTGTTCCGTTGCTGCCAAGGAACTGTGATCCTTTGGAGTAGAAGAGGCACTCTGTGTTTTAGAATTTTCAGCTTTTCTGCCCTGGTTTTTCCCCATCTTTGTGGTTTTTTCTAACTTTCGTCTTTGATGCTGGTGACCAACAGATGGGGTTTTGGTATGGTTGCCCTTTTTGTTGATACTGATGCTATTCCTTTCTGTTTGTTAGAAAAAAACTATTTTAAAATTCAAATGGAACCAAAAAGGAGCCTGAATAGCCATGATAATTGTAAGCAAAAAGAACAAAGCTGGAGGCATCATACTACCAGACTTCAAACTATACTATAAGGCTACAGTATCCAAAACAACATGGTACTGGTACAAAAACAAACACATAGACCCATGAAACAGAATAGAGAACTGAGAAATGAGACTGCACACCTACAACCATCGGATCTTTGACAAACTTGACAATAACAAGCAATATAGAAAGGACTCTCTAATAAATGGTGCTGGGAGTGCTTGCTAGCTGTACGCAGAAAATTGAAACTGTACCCCTTCCTTACACCATATGCAGAAGTTAACTCAAGATGGATTAGAGACTAAAATGTAAAACCCCAAACTATAAACACCCTAGAAGAAAATCTAGGCAATACCATTCAGGACATTGGCATGGGCAAAGATTTCATGACGAGGATGCCAAAAGTAACTGCAACAAAAGCAAAAATTGACAAATGGGATCTAATTAAACTAAGGAGCTTCTGCACAGCCAAAGAAACTATCATCAGAATGAACAGACAGTCTACAACATGGGAGAAAAATTTTGCAAATTAACCATCTGACAAAGGTCTAATATCCAGAATCTATAAGGAACTTAACCAAATTTACAAGATAACCCCATTAAAAAGTGGGCCAAAGACACGGACAGACGTTTCTCAAAAGAAGCATACACGTAGTCACGTAGTTCTCATGCCATGGTTTTCTGCTCTATCGGGTCACTTAAGGACTTGTCTACATTGGTTATTCTAGTTATCCATTTGTCTAATCTTTTTCAACATTTTCAGCTTCTTTGCGATGGGTTCGAACTTCCTTCTTTAGCTCGGAGAAGTTTGATCGTCTGAAGCCTTCTCACTACTCCTCAAAGTCATTCTCCATCCAGCTTTGTTCTGTGGCTGGTGAGGAGCTGTGTTCCTTTGGAGGGGGAGAGGTGCTCTGATTTTTAGAGTTTTCAGCTTTTCTGCTCTGTTTTTTCCGTATCTTGTGGTTTTATCTACCTTTGGTTTTTGACGATGGTGATGTACAGATGGGGTTTTGGTGTGGATGTCCTTTCTTATGTCCTTTCTTTTCATTAATTTTCTTTCTAACAGTCAGGACCCTCACCTGCAGGTCTGTTGGAGTTTGCTCGAGGTCCACTCCAGACCCTGTTTGCCCGGTATCAACAGTGGAGGCTGCAGAAGAGTGAATATTGCTGAACAGCAAATGTTGCTGCCTGATCATTCCTCTGGAAGCTTTGTCTCAGAGGGGTACCTTGCCGTGAGGTGTCAGTCTGGCCCTATTGGGGGTGCCTCCCAGTTAGGCTACTCGGGGGTCAGGGACCCACTTCCAGAGGCAGTCTGTCCATTTGCAGATCTCAAACTCCGTGCTGGGAGAATCACTGGTCTCTTCAAAGCTGTCAGACAGGGACATTTAAATCTGCAGAGGTTTCTGCTGCCTTTTGTTTGGCTATGCCCTGTCCCCAGAGGTGGAGTCTACAGCGGCACGCAGGCCTCCTTGAGCTGAGGTGGGCTCCACCCAGTTCGACCTTCTCAGCCATTTTGTTTACCTACTCATGCCTCAGCGATGGTGGGCGCCCCTCCCCCAGACTTGCTATTGCCTTGCAGTTAGATCTGACTGCTGTGCTAGCAATGAGGAAGGCCCCATGGGTGCGGGACCCTCTGAGTCAGGTGTGGGACAATCTCCTGGGTTGCCGTTTGCTAAGATCCTTGGAAAAGCACAGTATTAGGGCAGGTGTGACCCAATTTTCCAGGTGCTGTGTGTCATGGTTTCCCTTGGCTAGGAAAGGGAATTCCCTTAACCCTTGCGCTTCCTGGGTGAGATGATGCCTCGCTCTCCTTTAGCTCTCGCTCCGAGGGCTGCACCCACTGTCCTGCACCCACTGTCCAACACGCCCCAGGGAGATGAACCTGGTACCTCAGTTGGAAATGCAGAAATCACCCATCTTGTGTCATTGACGCTGGGAGCTGTAGCTTGGAGCTGTTCCCATTCGGCCATCTTGGAACCTCCCCTATTAATACATTTCTATTCTATGGAGTTGGAGGTAATAAGTCATAGTGATCAGAATTGAAACCTGGATCCACCAATTAATGTTGGGTATGTTACTTAATCTGTTTTCACCTCAGTTTCCTCATCTTTAAAATATGTACACTAGTAGTATCTAATTCATAAGAATGTTGTGAAGACTAAATAATCTATGTAGAACTCACTATGTAAGGTAATCTGATTATCTGTCAGTATTATTGTTATTTTCACTAAAAAGAGGCTGTAGGACTTAGGAGTGTAGAGGATGGAGTCGGACCAGGTGGTTTCACACCCTGCTCTGCTGCTTACTATTTGTGAAAATCTGGGTAGCTTGGTTAGCTTCTCTATGCCTCAGTTTTGTCATCTAAAAAATAGGGATACCAGGAATAACAAATAAGATTATTATGAGGATTAAATGAGTTATTATAAGGAAAGCAATAACTGAAGAGTACTACAAAATCCATAAATGTTAGCTATGATAAGAGCCATTATTATTAATCAGCTAATTTGAAGTCCTATGGGCTGAAACTGTGGCAATCCCTAACATACAAAGAGGAGCAATTCCATTTTTCAAACTAAAATAAAATCAAAATTATGTTCTAACCTCAGTATGCAGATTTTCTGGAGAAATGATTTTGGTGAAAATGATAGCCGGTGCTCCAGTTATTCGGACAGAAAAATCTGTCAAAATGGGAGTCAAAATTGCTCTCCTTTCTTGATGCCGCCGTATGCTAAAAGATAGAGTGAAAGATTATTAGTCATTTCACTTTTTTCAAAGATAATTTTCATTAAATTTGTCCAAGTCTTTGTACTACAGACATGTATGGCAAAATTACATTATTATTTTGAGAGTGCCTATTTGCATATTTTACAGTCATCGTTTCTTAACTTCAATTCCATAAGATTTGTAGAAGATGATAACATCTTGAGAAATTCAGATGTAATTAAGCAATTTCATATTAGTATCATCCCAGAGCTTTTTAACAAATTAATTTTTAAATGTTTACTTCTTGTTCTTGCAAATAGTTTCATATCACTTTTGTTACCAACAATCTTACTATTGTTTAGAATAATTTTTAATTTCCTATTTTTAATATCTGACCTTCTATTTGATAACTGCTGTCTTTCTGACCTCATTAGGGTCATGACCATATCCTTTTAATCTTTTAATTCTTTTCTTTTTAAGGTCTAAGAACAATATTAATTCATTTTTTTTTAAGACAAGGTCTTGCTCTGTCACCTAGGCTGGAGTGCAGTGGTGCGATCATGGCTCACTTTAGCCTCAATCTCCTGGGCTCAAGTGATTCTCCCACCTTGGCCTCCTGAGTAGCTGGGACCACAGGAATGTACCACCACGCCTGGCTAATTTATTTTTGTTTTTTGTAGAGACAGAGTCTCCTCATGTTGCCCAGGCTGGTCTTGAACTCCTAGGCTCAAACAATTCTCCTGCCTAGGACCCTCAAAGTGCTGGGTTTACAAGTGCTGAGTCACCATGCCCAGTTCTTAAGGTTTTTGTGTGAGATATTAAATGCTTCCTGAAAACAATCCTGTATGTGAAGTAGGGACTGTTAATAGTCCCATTATTATCTGTAAGGAAATGAAGTTCAATTACTGGGCTAAGGCTACACAATGAGAGCAAAGGTTCCAGAATTGGACCTGGAGGGCAAGTTGACACCAAAACAGCTTTTGGCCTCTATTTTAGTTCTTCTTTATATATTCCCAGCTTTGATCAGTTATTTAGCAGAATATTTTTATCTGACATTTAAAATTATTAATAATTTCAAAGGAAGTACATGGTAAAAGATGAAATTGGAAAACATTATTGAGAAAGCAAAAGTGGGCTGGTACAGATCTTCAAGTCCACTATGTATATGCTTACTTTTTATTTTATCAACTAATATACATTTATGTTTTGTTAGCAAGCTATACCTCAAATTTTGCTTCAAGCTATTAACTTAATATTCCTTTTACATATGCCCTTATTAGTCCCTTATATCATAAACTGATAAAGTTGAAATCAGAGAATTGGCATAAATTATCTCATGAAAAAGCCTGGTTAAAATTCAAGTCTTTCTACACCATTTTTTCTTTTTATCAGAGTAGTCCAGAGAGTACTCTGGTCTTTTGTTAAACTTGCAATGAGCAGAGTTCTATATGGTGTCTGCCAAAAAAGCAAATTGGATCATCTGGTTCTATGACACATAAGTATTGGATTTCAAGAAAGTCAATTTTAAAGAATTAAGAGATCTGGCGAGTAGAGAGTAACAGGAGGAAGTATTAAAATCTGTGACTACAGAGGAAGGACTGAGATCCTGAGAGACACCATAATTATAGCCTAATAGCTCAAATTCCATAAAATGACCAATGTGAGAAACATGTAACATCTGATGTGCTCTCATAGGGGAGTGCTAAAATATATGATGTATTAAAAATAACTTAAAATGGAAAAGTTGGCAGGGAACCAAATAAGAGCAAACATTAATGACCAAGGGCAATGAAAAAAAAGGTACTTGTCCGTATTATACATTTTTCTCCATAATGTGATAAATTAAATCAGTGACACAAAATATGAAAGCCCTGTGACCTTAGAAGTAATAACAAAATATAAATGTCAATAGTCTTATAAAACTATAATTTTTCTGGTATATAGTATTAACTTTTATGATATCTCTGGTAAATATTTGAGGTAATGGTAAATATTTTAAAAAATCATTAAAAACCTTTACAGATTCAAATATTTTCAGGAATAAATTTAAAAGAAAAACAAAAAAGAAATACTAAATAACTACAATGAAGAATTAAATTCTGGCAATATTTTACTATATAACAGTTCAAGTTTCAAAATTCAAAAGAAGGAACTAAAACACAAAGTATTAACTAAGGTTGTTAATGACCTTAGGGTCATTAAATTGAGAGGGTCAGCACTCTTAATGAATCAAGGGAATAGAGTTTTAACAGCTATTTGAGATAAGACAAGGATTTTTAAATGAGTTGCCTACCTAGATCTGGGGCCCCTGAAGGTCCAGAAAAACATCACACCATCAGAAACCGGAAAGAATAAGAAAGTTTGCCTGTCTTGGCAAGAGAACTTGTTGAAAAAACAAATATCGCCCTGGAAAATTAAAAATAATGGGAAATATCCCATGTGTATTAAGTGGCTCTAACTTATATTACCTGGGTGGTCCTCAAATACCCATTCTGTTATTTATATAGCAGTAGCATCAGAACTTTGATAACCCTGGGGCATCTGTCAGAAACAGATGGAAAACCTCCCTAGAAAACATGTCCTCAATGACAAAAAGGATACTCAAGGGAAAAAGATCGTTGAAGATAAGCTCCTATACAAACCATTTTATATACCAAAAAAAAGAACTTTATTAGCAAGAGGAAAATTAGATCCTGTTTTCAAACGCATTATCAAGAACTTTTGATAATAAAATTTTGATAATAAATTAAATAAAAATTTTGCTTAAAATTACTAAAGACATATAGAATTAAAAAACATAAGAAAAAAAGCAAGGCACTATTAAAAAGTGCAAATCAGGTTTGAAAAAACAACCAAAGAGAATTTCCAAAAATAAAAAATACAGTTACTAAAGTTAAAGACATAATAGGTGGGATAAATAGCATTTAGAAATAATTAGTAAACTAGAAATAGATTTGAGAAAATTCCAGAATTTACTAAAATAAATTTTTAAATGAAAAGTTTAAAAGGAAAATGAAGAGACAGGGAGAGATGAGTCCAACATATATAACTAGAATTCCAAAATGAGAGAACAGAAAGAAAGGAAAAGAGAAAATACTAAAGAAAACATGGCTGATGATTTTCCCAGAAATTATGAAACATAAGAATTCATAGACTCAGGAAGCACAATGTGTCCTGGTTCAGACAAATACAAGGAAATCCACAAGTATACATATCTTGATGAAACTGCTGATCACTCATGATGACGAAAAGATACTAAATTCAGCTGGAGAAAACAGATTACACCATTCCAAGGCACACAGGGTTAGAGGAGCTGTGGAATCAATATTTCGCTGATGTACTCCAGTATAACAATGATTTAATATATGTCTATATTGTCCATATAAACAAAGAAATGGTATAATTATCTGTACCTATCATGTAATATAGAGGATTATATCCATAGAAATTTATTAAACCCTCGTTGAAAATAACAAAACATTGACTATTGTAAGGTTCTAAGCAAATAACAGAAAAATAATCATGTGAGTTGGCAAAAGTTCTTCTAGTAAGCTTTGGGAGGTATAGATTGTAAACAAAAAAAAAGTATAGTTCTCTGAAATTGTTACTAAGCAAGAAGGCACAGGTGTATGCCAGATGCACTCAAGAAAACACATGTATCAGAAAAGCTGTGGTCATCTTTCTTGGACTCAGAATATTTACACTAAGGTTCTTCTGCCCATCTGTCATACATTTTAGTATGCCTTTGTGGGAAATATGAAAGGAGTTTAAGAACCACACTTCAAAAACTGCATATTATCAAAGACCAGAAGTAGGAAAAGTGGTACCAAGGTTCCCAAGATATTCCACCAAAAAAATCAGAATAAGAAATGCTAGATGGTCTGTGTGCACAGAGCAATTCTTTTTTTTTTTTTTTCTTCCTCCTGTGTGTGAGAAAGGGTCTCCTTCTGTCGCCCAGGCTAGAGTGCAGTGGCATGATCTTGGCTCACTGTAACCTCTGCCTCCTGGGCTCAAGTCATCCCAGTACCTCAGCCTCCTAAGTAGCTAGGGCTACAAGTGTGTGACTCCACATCTGGCTAATTTTTGTATTTTTTGTAGGGACGGGGTTTCGCCACGTTGCCCAGGTTGGTGCACACAGCAATTCTTATGCAACATAAAGATTTTCTTAGTATGGCATTATGGCTGAACTTTAGATGGAAGACACTAGAGCAGAAGATACTTAAAACTTGTGGTAATCACCTGAGACCATCTCTTACAGTAGTTATTCCTAAATATGAAAACAGTAATATTCACAAACATTTATTATAAATAATCTGCTACCTGGAAAACTATGTGTTACATAAACCTATTCCTTGATATTCTTCTATTTATATTAATGGGAGGCATAAAGATAAATAATTTAAATCCTATAGGAACTTAAAAAATGAAATAGTTGGCAAGGCACGGTGACTCACGCCTGTAATACTAGCACTTTGGGAGGCCGAGGTGGGCGGATCACCTGAGGTCTGGAGTTCAAGATCAGTCTGGCCAACATGGAAAAACCACATCTCTACAAAAAATACAAAAATTAGCCAGGCGTGGTGGCGCGGGCCTGTAGTCCCAGCTACTTCGGAGGCTGAGGCAAGAGAATCGCTTGAACCCGGGAGGCAGAGGCTGCAGTAAGCCGAGATTGTACCACTGCACTCCAGCCTGGGTGACAGAGCAAGACTCCGTCTCAAAATAAAAACAGAAAAAAAAAAAGGAAAAAAAGAAATAGTTATTGGTATATATCCATTTAGAGGCATTTTTCCAACAGGAGAACTATCCCATGGCTTTCAAATGCAATTAAAATAAAATTCAAACTCCCTCTGACTTACAAAACCATTCATTATTTAGCCCTTCTCTCCCTAAAACTCATCTGCTATTACTTCTTTCCTCCCAGCCAGGCATGATCCCTTAAACGTGCTCAACTTGTTCCTACTCCAGTGTCTTTGCTCTTCCTGAAACACTCTCAGCAGAAACACTCTAGGGGTGTTTGAACGGATAGCTCATTTTTCTCGTTCAGGTATTAGAAGGGGTCTTCCCTGAGCTCCAATCTAAGGAAATTTCCCAATTACTCTTATTATGTTACCCAGTTATATTATTTTCATAGCATTTATCACTCTGAAATTGAGAAACATGGATTGAGGGCTCCCTATGGTGCCAGGGATGCTAGGTGCTGAGAAAACAATGGCAAAATGGGTACATAATGCTGTTTCTGAATGTTAAGAATTCAGTTTAGCAGGAAAGATAACTAAACAAAGTAATCATAAGGTATGATAAGTAGAGTAATAAGGAAAGTACAAGGAAGTGTGGAAATACTCAATAGGGACCTAATCTTTTATCTCAAGGTGTTGAATATACAGAAAGAATTAATCTCTAAAGACATATAAAGCATCTTGTGCACAATGCTACAAGAACTACAGCTTGAAATGAGGATGGTTCTTAAGGTACATTTAAAGAAAATATCAGTATAAATTTAGTTTGGCAAAATTAAATAATATTAAAATAAAATATTCTCATTCTTGAAAAAAAAAAAAACAGCAACATAAACTTTCCTGCCAAAACAAAAGAACAAAACAAAGGTTAATATATTTGTAATGGAGATCACAAGTGCTACGTCTATTTATTACAATATTTAGAAGACAGTTTTATGAGTATACTAAATTAAAATATTAATTCAGTCTTACTGAGATGTCCAATGGATAATAGCTTTGATTCCAGTTGTTTATATCTATAACCTGAAACTCCTGGTCATCTAATTTTACTTGTTAGACCTTTTCAAAGGAAAAGCATCAAAAAACAAAACAAAACAAAACCCAACTTCATAGACACTAGAGGTATTGCTGAAAGTTTCTCAGAGAAAAGAACATTAGAAATTGTGTGTTGAGGATTTACATAGGAATCCACTAAGGAAGAGAAAGTCAGGAGATTTTCAAAATTTCATTTTTAAAGCTTCAATAATATGGCTGGTCACAGTAGCTCATGCCTATAATCCAGTGCTTTGGGAGGATAGGGTGGGAGCATAGTTAGAGCCCAGAAGTTGGAGGTTACAGTGAACTATGATAACGACATAGTGAACTATAAGTGACACAGTGAGACCCTGTCATTCATAAATAAACCAGTAAACTTTAATAGTATGTACTGTTGTACCAGTTACAGTGCTCACAGAATTATACAGGATAATGTATAAAAGGTAAATGTTGTACACATGCTTTTAAAATACATTCTTGATATAATCCTGTTTGGCCCCTTCTCTTAAAAAGAAAACACCATGGCTGGGCACAGTGGCCTCTCAGCACTTTGGTAGGCCAAGGCCAATGGATCACCTGAGGTCAGGAGTTCAAGACTAGCCTGGCCAACATGGTGAAACCCTATCTCTACTAAAAATACAAAAATCAGCTGGGCATGGGGGTACAGGCCTGTAATTCCAGCTACTCAGGAGGCTGAGAGGAAGGAGAATTGCTTGAAGCCAGGAGGCAGAGGTTGCAGTAAGCCGAGATTGTACCACTGCACTCCAACCTGGGTGACAGAGATTCCATCTCAAAACAAACAAACAAACAAACAAACACACACACACACAGAATAAAGAAAACACCATAGAAGGGAAACTGGCTACTTATGGGCTTTGGTCAGTTGGGTTTCAATGAATCAAGGCATTATCTATCCATCCATCTTAGCTGTAAGATGACTGTAAAGTAATTGAAAATATATGCTACCATGATGATTACACACAATTTAAACATTTTCTTATTTTTTAGTGCCTACTGTATCAGTCAGTAACTACACTAAGATATAAAAAAGAGTAAGACCAAGCAAGACAGGATCTCTGTCCTCTTATATCTACACCATCTTTTTATATTGCCATAGGACACTCTCAGCCAACATGTAAGGAAGAAGATATCTGCTGGCTGCTAAGAATGAAAAACCAACTGCTCCCCCCTGTTGTATCATGAATCGTTTAGCCTTCACACCCACTTTCCAGGAACTTTTTAAGCAAGAAGAAAAATTCACATTTTTCATGTAAAGGCATGGTAAGGTTTAAGGAAATTATAAAATCACATCATTCAAGTAGGTTTAGGTCAATCTAGGCATTAACCTACAAAGTATGAAAATTAGACTAACTTCTGTGATTTTGCTTAGGTCTTAACTTGATGTCCTCACAAATTAGATAAAAGTGATGTTTTTCAGGTTGAAAATTTAAAACAAATTTAAAACTTTTTTCCTTCCATATTCCTATCTATAATTTCAGGTGCAATTCTGGAAAAAATCTCATTTTTATTAATCACTAATCAAACTATGCTGGGGGTCCTGTGCAGTGCGAACATTTGGGAAATAGTCTAAAAAATAAAAATAAAAGAGATCTAAGGACACAGAGAATAGTCATAATCTCTCAGAAATAAAGCTAGAAATATATGGTTTAGGGATTTTAATGCCTACACATAGCCATAGTTCCCCATATTCAAGGTTACCAGTCCTGAGAAGTATAAGACCAATGAATTTTAGTAATATGTCATGTCAGATTCCAAGTCAGCTTGCTAAGCAAACATAGTAACAACAATTTTAAAATTCTGTATGTGTAAAAAAAGCCCACAGAGTATTACATGTAATTTGTTATGTGTATATAAAAATATTTTAACAAACAAATATGCTGTAACTATTTCTCTGACAATGAAGTTTAAAAGATAAATTACCTAACAAAATCAAGTCAGAGATAGGAACAGATAAAAGTATTATGATAAAAACAAAATTATTTACTTTTAAGTGTACTTTTGCAAAGTCTATTAGAATTATATCTTTAAATATTACACATGAGAAAAGTATATCAATATTAACTTGGAGAATTAAGACTTAGTGGTACTTTCAGGTAATTATAAGATAAACTTTCCACCTCCCCCTAAAGCACTGGTGGCCATATAAAGCAGCAAGTCACTTGAATGTGCAAACTACACACGGTGGACATCAGTACATTTCCTCAGATTATAAAATAAACCCAGATGTAGCAAAAATGGTTGCTAAGAGAAAAAGAAAAAGAGAGTGATTAGCTAACAACGGACTTTAGCACAAGCCTACAAGATCTGAGCCTTGAGCAGAAGAAAAGTAGTTGACTAGTAAGAGGAAGGAAACCAAGGTTCTACACATAGCTCTATTTTTTGTGACACTGGACAAGCCAAAGAACCACTTCAAATTTAGTTTACTGTAGTAGTTTTTGTTTTATAACCACTTCCCAAGAATAATTCAGAGTTTAGAGTTTTGCAAAAGAGGAACCTTAACAAGATTTGGAAGATGGAGGGAAATAGTAGCCAATATTCTCTGCAAGACTTCATGTTTTAAATGCAGTGAAAGACCAATGGAAAGGTGCTGGCAGATTCTAGCTTGTTCTCACTTTTCCTGGCTCTGTGACCACTTCTTCTTCCTGACCCTTGGCCCTGCTGAACAACAGCAACTCCAGCCTCCCAGCCTTACCCCAGATGCAGAGGCCACAGCCTCCCATTAATGTCTACCAGCCTTCTGGTGGTTTCAGTCCACCAGTTGGATGTGCTGCTGGATGTTTCCGAGGTTCCCTTGAAAGCTCCCAAGTTTTTAACCAGGTCAAGCGCTTCAGGAGGGTTGGTTGTGACTTTGATCCTTCAACTCCCTCTTCCAGACCCTTACTTGTCAGCTTTTTCCACAACTGGGTAAGATTTTACACCTAAAATGAATCTCTTATTCTGTAATACTCTATTGGTTCTGCTGCCTTAATTAAACTGTGATATATTCCCTTGGATGAAAAAAAATCAAAGTTTTAGGAACAGAAGATCTTCAAGTTTTAAAATCTGATGATTCTCTATACTTAACTTCCCTACTCCCCACTCCCTGCAACATACACATAGAAGCACATCACAATTAAAGACAAAATTTGAGTAATGTACCCAGAGGAATGAATGAAAATCATCATTAAAGGTTGCCGTTTAATATTGGTCAGGGAAGTAAACACATTATTCCTCACTGTATCTTTGGAATTTCATCTACAATACCTATTCAGAAACAGAATCATATTAAGGTCCTATTTATATGTCTGTCAAGATTAATCATCAGAACTATGCTACAACAGATCTAAAATTTTATGTTTTTAATTGAATGAGTATCTCTCATAAACATTCACATTCAGTCTCTTGATTAGTTGGCTCTACTTAATCATCACTCTGTCATTGATTAATTTAGCCTTTATTTGGTATCTGTTATGTGCCAAGCATGACATTATGTGCCAAGTAAAACATGCCATACTTTCATACTTCTGGCCTCTGGATCTGCTGCTTCCCTGTTCAGAATGCTCCCTCTACTCTGCAGGCACCCAAACTCTGTGGAAACAGGTTCAGAAGCCATGCACTCTGTGAAACCTTCTCTGAAACCCCACTCATAGAGTCAATCATTCATTTCTCTCTGTTTTTTTTTTTCTTTTAAAAAGAGAAATGAATGACTATTTTGTACCTATGTCAACTTTGCATTAATTTATCTTTTCGCTTATGTGCCTGTGCCTAAGATCTCCTACGTATGTGGCATATATTTATCTTGATTTGGATTTGTTTCTTCTGTAAGCCTAAGTATGCTATATTTGTCAATTATAGCATTCTCCACACTATAATAGTTAAATAGTAAGTCTGTTTCTTTGATTGGCTGCTGAACTTACAGGACATATATTAGAATAAAATTAGAAATTATTTCATTTGTTTCTCCAGTGTAAAAGACCTTCAATGGCATACACTAGACATTCAAAAGTCTTTATTTTTTATTATTCACTTATTTATCTGAGACAGGGTTTTGTTCTGTTGATGAGGATGGAGGTGAAGTGACATGATCATAGCTCAATGCAGCCTTGAACTCCTGGGCTTAAGTGATCCTCCTGATTCAGCCTCAAGATAAGCTAGGGCCATAGGTGCATGCCACCATGCCCTGCTAACTAAAAAAATTACGTTGTTGTTGAGATAAGGTCTCACTATGTTGCCTAGGCTGGTCCTGGCTTCAAGCAATCCTCCCGCTTTGGCCTCTCAAAGTGTGGGATTACAAGCATGAGCCATCAAAAGTCTGTTAATTTTTGACCACACACAGCCATCAAAAGTCTTTGTAAATTTTTGATGAGGGTGACAGGATCATTCAATGGGGAAAGACTAGTATCTTCAGTAAATGATGACAGAACAACCGGAAACCCATATGTTAAAAAATGAAGTTGGACCTTTACCACATACTGAGAGGAGACAATGTGCTAACAGCCCTCGCTCTCTCGGTGCCTCCTCAGCCTTGGCGTCCACTCTGGCAGCGCCTGAGGAGCCCTTCCGCCCACCACTGCACTATAGGAGCCCCGACTCTGGGCTGGCTGAGGCTAGAGCCAGCTCCCTCTGCTTGCAGGGAGGTGTGGAGGGAGAGGCGCTGTCCGGAACCGGGGCCGCGCAGTGGCCCGCGTCCAGGCCAGCACGAGTTCCGGCAGGCACCGGCCTGGCGGCCCCGCCAATGGCCGCGCTGCTGGCCCAGAGCAGTGAGGGGCTTAGTACTGGAGCCAGCAGCTGCGGTGGGTGCGCCTGTCCCCCAGCAGTGCCAGCCCGCGGGGGCTGCGCTCAAGTTGTCGCCTGGGCCTCAGCTGCCTCCCCATGGGGCAGGGCTCCGGACCTGCAGCCCGCCATGCCTGAACTCCCCCCTCATGGCAGTGGGCTACCCTGCGGCCCCAGCCTCCCTGATGAGCACCGCCCCCTGCTCCCTGGCGCTCGGTCCCATCCACTGCCCAGGGGCTGAGGAGTGCGGGTGCATGGCGCTGGACTGGCGGGTAGCTCTGCCTGCACCGGGGGCAGGATCCACTGAGTGAAACTGGCTGGGCTCTTGAGTCTGGTGGGGACTTGGAGAGCTTTTATGTCTGGCTGAGGGATTGTAGACACACCAATCAGCACTCCAGCCCTGGGTTTGCAAGTACACCAATCAGTACTCTGATTACTTAGTATCTAGCTAACCTAGTGGGGACTTGGAAGAAGCTTTAATGTCAAGCTAAGGGATTGTAAACGCACCAATCAGCACGCTAGCTCAGGGTTTGCAAATACACCAATCCTTACTCTGTATCTAGCTAACCTAAAGGGGACTTGGAGAACTTTTCTGTCTAGCTAGAGGGCTGTAAATGCACCAATCAGCACCCTGTCAAAACAGTCCAATCAGCTCTCTGTAAAGCGGACCAATCAGCGGGATGTGGGTGGGGCCAGAAAAGGAAATAAAAGCAGGCTTCCGGAGTCAGCCAGCAGCAACATGCTTGGGTCCGCTTCTACACCGTGGAAGCTTTGTTCTTTTGCTCTTTGCAATAAATCTTGCTCCTGCTCACTGGGTCCACGCTGCCTTTATGAGCTGTAACACCGCGAGGGTCTGCAGCTTAATTCCTGAAGCCAATGAGACCACGAAGCCACTGGGAAGAATGAAAAACTACAGACACGCTGCCTTTAAGAGCTGTAAGACCGCGAAGATCTCCAGCTTCACTCCTGAAGCCAGCAAGACCATGAACCCACTGGGAAGAAGGAACAAACTGCGGACACACCATCTTTAAGAACTGTAACACTCACCATGAGGGTCCGCGGCTTCATTCTTGAAGTCAGTGAGACCAGGAACTCATCAATTCTGGACACAATACCATCAACAAAAAATTTCCATTATAAAAAATATTTTCTAAATCATATATCTAATAAGGGTACAGCATCTAGAATAAATGAAGAACTCTTATAACTCATCAACAAGAAGTCAAGGAACTCGATTAAAAATAGCCAAAAGGCTGGGTGCGGTGGCTCACACTGGTAATCCCAGGATGTTGGGAGGCCAAGGCTGCTGGATCACTTGAGGTTAGAAGTTCGAGGCCAGCCTAGCCAACCTGATGAAACCCACCTCTACTAAAAATACAATAATTAGCAGGGCACAGTGGCAGGTGCATGTCATCCCAGGTACTTGGGAGGCTGAGGCAGGGGAATCGATTGAATCCAAGAGGCAGAGGTTACGATGAGCTGAGGTCATGCCACTGCACTCTAACCTGGGTGACAGAACAAGTCTCTGTCTCAAAAAAGCATGGGGTGGGGGTGGCAAAAGACAAGCTTTTCTCCAAAGAAATACACAGACAACAAGCACACAAAAAGCTACTTCAGGTCATTAATCATTACAGAGATGTAAGTGAAAACCACAAGGATGTACCACCTCACACCCAGTAGAATGATGTGTTAGCTTACCAAACAAATAAAAAAACAAAGAAAAGTAAGTATTAGTAAGAATGTGGAGAAACGAACCCTCAAACATTGCTGGTGGGAATATAAAATGGTACAGCCATTTTATGTTTGAAAGAATTTGGCAGTTTCTCAAAAAGTTAAACATAAAATTGCCATATGACCCTGTAATTCTACTACTAGGTGTATACCCAAATATGTGAAAACAGGTACTCAAACAGGTACTTGTACAGCAATATCGATAGCAACATTATACACAGTAGCCAAAAAGCAGAAATAGCTCAAATGTCCATCAATGGATAGACAAATTGTAGTGTACAGATGATCCTCAACTCATACTGGGGTTATATCCTGATAAACTCATTGTAAGTTGAATGTATCCTAAGTTGAGAATGTATTTAATACACTTAACCAATCGAACATCATAGCTTAGTCTAGCCTATCTTAAATGTGCTCAGAACACTCACATTGGCCTCAGTTGGGCAAAATCATCTAACGCAAAGCCTAGCTTATACTAAAACACTGAATATCTCATGTAATTATTGAATACCGTACTGAAAGTGAAAACCAGAATGGCTGTACAGGTACGCAAAGTACAGTTTCTACTGATTGCACTATTATTTTTGCATCATCATAAAGTTGAAAAATCTTAAGTTGACCCATTATAAATCAGTGATCACTTATATACACACGGTGGAATATTATTTGGCTATAAAGAGAATGAAGTACTGATATATGCTACAACTTGGATGAATATACAAAACAGTATGTTAAGTGAAAGAGGCCAGATATAAAAGGTCACATATCATATGATTCTATTTATATAAAATATCCAGAATACATAAATTCATACAGACAGGGTAAATCCAGACTGGTGAATTTAGAGTCAAATTGGTGGTTGCTAGGGGCTGGAAGGAGGGAGAAGGATAGAGACAAAGTGCCTACCAGGCAAGGGGTTTTACTTTGGGGTGAAGAAAATGTTTTGGAACTAGACAGAGGTGTTAGTTGCTCAATATTGTAAATGTACTAAATGCCACTAAATGTTCACCTTAAATGGTTAATTTTATGTTATGTGAATTTATCTCCAAAAATTATTAAAACACATACACAAACCATAAGTTAAATAAATTAAAGAACAAATAGGAGAGATACAACTAAGGTTAGGTGGTCATAAAATTTCCTAGGAAAGTAAGGCTCATGTTCTTTGTTATGACAGAATTTGTGATTTTTAAGACACAATAACCTGTGACTTTTATAAGCTCGTACCTCCTAAATCTGAAAACTGTGTAAAGATAAGGAATAGAAAGACTTGAAGCTGGCTACTATTATGTGATATTTGGAGTTTATGATTAGTGTAGTTGATGCTGTGGTGTGCCAAGAAGATCTTCCTTTATGATGAAAATATTCACTTCCCAGCTGCCATGCAAGTCGCCTGCTGATGATTCCATAATTACATTCCTCTCTTGAAATTTACCTTGGCTGGCTATGTGTGCTTCTTCACCCAAATTTACACCCCTTCTCAGGGGCACATTCAATCACTTGTCAGTGAAGGACTACAATAATACATTTTATACATGGCAGTGCTATGTTCTAGGGATAAATCAATGAACATGATGGTGATGATTTCTGTCCTCCGGACCCAGAGGTAGTTATATAAGTAATTAGAATAAAATATGTTAAGTGATGTGATAAGAGCACACACAAATGTGACTTAACTTGGTCTTGTGACAGGCTCAGGGAAGGCTTCCTAGAAAACATGTCTACCATGATTGCATATTTAGAAAACCCCACCATCTCAGCCCAAAATCTCCTTAAGCTGATAAGCAACTTCAGCAAAAGTCTCAGGATACAAAATCCATGTGCAAAAATCAAAAGCATTCCTATACACCAATAACAGAGAGCCAAATCATGAGTTAATTCCCATTCACAATTGCTACAAAGAGAATAAAATACTTAGGAATCCAACTTAGAAGGGATGTGAAGGACGTCTTCAAAGAGAAGTACAAACCACTGTTCAATGGAATAAAAGAGGACACGAACAAATGAAAGAACATTCCATGCTCATGGATAGGAAGAATCACTATTGTGAAAATGGCCATACTGCCCAAAGTAATTTATAGATTCAGTGCCATCCCCATCAAGTTACCAATGACTTTCTTCACAGAATTGGAAAAAACTACTTTAAAGTTCATATGGAACCAAAAGAGAGCCCACATTGCCAAGACAATCCTAAGCAAAAAGAACAAAGCTGGAGGCATCATGCTACCTGACTTCAAACTATACTACAAGGCTACAGTAACCAAAACAGCATGCTATTGGTACCAAAACAGAAAGATAGACCAATGGAACAGAACAGAGCCCTCAGAAATAACACTACACATCTACAACCATCTGATCTTTGACAAACCTGACAAAAACAAGAAACGGAGAAAGGATTCCCTATTTAATAAATGGTGTTGGGAAAACTGCCTAGCCACATGTAGAAAGCTGAAACTGGATCCCTTCCTTACACCTTATACAAAAATTATTTCAAGATGGATTAAAGACTTAAATGTTAGACCTAAAACGATAAAATCCCTAGAAGAAAACCTAGGCAATATCATTCAGGACATAGGCATGGGCAAGGACTTCATGTCTAAAACACCAAAAGCAATGGCAAAACAAGCCAACATTGACAAATGGGATCTAATTAAACTAAAGAGCTTCTGCACAGCAAAAGAAACTACCATCAGAGTGAACAGGCAACCTACAGAATGGAAGAAAATTTTTGCAATCTACCCATCTGACAAAGGGCTAATATCCAGATGTACAAAGAACAGAAACAAATTTACAAGAAAAAATCAAATAACTCTATCAAAAAGTGGGCAAAGGATATGAACAGACGCTTCTCAAAAGAAGACATTTATGCAGCCAACAGACACATGAAAAAATGCTCATCATCACTGACCATCAGAGAAATGCAAATCAAAACCACAATAAGATACCATCTCATACCAGTTAGAATGGCAATCATTAAAAAGTCAGGAAACAACAGGTGCTGGAGAGGATGTGGAGAAATAGGAACACTTTTACACTGTGGGTGGGAGTGTAAACTAGTTCAACCATTGTGGAAGACAGTGTGGCGATTCCTCAAGGATCTAGAACTAGAAATACCATTTGACCCACCAATCCCATTACTGGGTACATACCCAAAGGATTATAAATCATGCTGCTATAAAGACACATGCCCTCGTATGTTTATTGCAGCACTATCCACAATCGCAAAGACTTGGAACCAACCCAAATGTCCATCAATGACAGACTGGATTAAGAAAATGTGGCACATATACACCATGGAATACTATGCAGCCATAAAAAAGGATGTTCATGTCCTTTGTAGGGACATGGAAGAAGCTGGAAACCATCATTCTCAGCAAACTATTGCAAGAACAGAAAACCAAAGGAAAAGAAGTCATTATATGAAAAAGACACATGCACACACATGTTTATAGCAGCACAATTTGGAACTGCAAAGAGATGTAAACTATCTAAGTGCCCATCAACCAATGAGTGGATAAAGAAAATGTGGTATATATACACCATGGTCTACTACTCAGCCATAAAAAGGAATGATAATGTCTTTTGCAGGAACTTGGATGGAACTGGTGGCCATTATTCTAAGAGAGGTAACTCAGGAATGGAAAACCAAGTATCATATATTCTCACTTATAAGTAGGAGCTAAGCTATGAGAATGCAAAGTCCTAAGAATGATATAATGGACTTTGGGGATTTGGGGGTGGGGGTGGTGAGGAAGGGGAGTGAGGGATAAAAGACTACATATTGGGCTCAGTGTATACTAATCAGGTGATGGGTGTACCAAAATCCCAGAAATCACCCCTAAATAACTTATCCATGTACCCCAAAACTACCTGTACCCCAAAAACTGTTGAAATAAAAATAAATTTAAAAAATTATCTATGAACATAGTTACTTTTATTTAAAGTGGATGGAAAAAACCCTAGAGTCAGAAACTCTTGTTTTTCCCCCACACTCTAACTTAAACATAACTTTGCAGAGTATTCATTAATTTTTTCTTGTTATTATAAGCAAAAAGGAGAGGCTAAACTTCAACCAAACAATTGACCCCAAATACAACAGATTTTAAGAGAAAATGTGTATCCTTTAGCCTGAAGTAGATTCTTTCAACAAATAGTAAGCTTTTTTTTATGCTAACATAATCCTAAATTTGTAATAATTTCAGTGTGACACTGGTAGGACCAGCAGGTTTCCATGCAAAATCATCAGCTACAATTACAAAATATTTTTTATGTTTGTAATGAAAAGCAGAAGCAATACCAAAATACTTAGGTTGGTTGGACATGCTAAAGATTATATCACCAACTGTTCTGGCAATGAAGTATTAGAAAGAGTGGAAAATTTCTCAATCATTTCCTACCTGCTGGCCATATTCCACTCAAGGGCTGGATTTTGAGAATTCCTTTCAGTCTCTGTTAGCACCCCTCCTGAGACACTTTCCTTCTCTGGTTTTAGTTGATCCCATTGTGCAGTACCAATATTGATAGACTGCAGGTCTATTTGGTATTGTCTGTCTTCGATTTCTGATCCAGGATCTCGAAGAATTCCTAAGTTCAAGGCTCTCCTGTAAAGGCAGTGAAAAAAACAAAAACAAAAACAAGAAAACAGATAAAATAACCATTCTATATTTATTTTGTTCACTAACATATTATCAATACCATTTTTTTCACTGTGGATTACTGATGAATAAACTGGGGCACATCTATGAAAAAGGTTTCAGAAAGTTAGCTCATATTATGACTTGAAAACATATCCAAAACTTATCACTTAGAGTAATCTACACTACAATGACTTCTTACGTTATTCCTGGCATGTTACTCTTTTTCTAAGTACTTTCACATACATGATTTCAATCCCTGAGATGCTCTGAGGTTCTATTTTATGTCCATTTTTACCAATGAAAAAATAATTCAGAGAGTTTGAAAGATAGCTAAAGTTACAAAACTAGTATGGGACAAAACTACAACACAAATACGAGGTTTTTTTTTTTTTTACTCAAAACGCTTTCCCTTGCTAATCATCTACTTTCCTCTGAACTTTGATTTCTTGTTAGGAAAGGTAATGGAGCCTTCTTAATCTATTTCACTCCCTCAACCCTTGCTCTTCATTCTTTATATAACCCAAATGTAGTGTTGAGAAATGACAAGGTTTCTGATGTAGAATAACAGTGAGGTTTACTGCCCCATATAGAGTTGGAACATACAACGTTGATCCTACTGGGTCCACTGCTAAGTAAATGAATAAAATAATCTGTAAAGCTAAATCAAAGGAAGTAAATAGATAAAAATTTTCATGAAGGTTTTAAAGTAAAATAGAAAGGCAGTAAGGTAGGGTGGGAAGCACAAAGTTTGAGAGCCAGAGAAAATTTAAGTGTGCCTGAATTTGGGACCTTTTTCTTATGTTAAGTTTTGTTGGTTCAGAAAAGTTTTAAAGTAGATGATCAAAAGAAAAATAGTATTTGGTCCCCATAAAAGTTTTTATCAGCAGAAAAGCTGAAATAACAAAGTGAATAAAAATAGCCTTACTAGTAGAAATATTTTTTAAAGTTTCAATTACAGACATTAGAAAAAATACAATTAAGTTAATTACATCAGTTGAACGCTAATGAAACTTATTATTCGGAGGTGATGGGGGGAGTGTTGGGTCCTAGTGTGAAAAGTACAGAAAAAGGCACAATCTGATTCGGTTTTTGCTTTGGTTGACTAAGAAGGTGTGGAGGTCAGAATAAGCACTCCCAGAGGCTGGTTAAACGATAATGGACAGTGAATGACTACTCAGACTCAAGAGAGCAGGTGTCTGGGCCAGCTGCTCAGGACTGGGCCAGGCAAGGTGAGGGCTGATATTAATTAATTCAAGTGAAGAGAGAAGCAAGGAGCAGACATGAGTGGAATAAGCAAGCAGCTCAGGTAGTGAGACGTCACAGGGAGTTATGAATGGGGGAAAGGGGAACAAATAGCCAGTGATCAACAAGCCATAGCAGGAGCCAGAGTAACTGAGGATAATTCTCATGATTCCTAAGGTAGGAGCTGGATCTGTTTCTTCTCCTTTTTAACTTAGAAAAATTGCAGGAAAAGTGACCTAAAATTTTACACAGACTCAAGAACTGCATTAGAAACAGGGCTCATAAGTGGGCCATTAATCCTTTCAATTTGTCTTAAAGAGAAAAGGAATGAATGACAGTGGGGGTAGGAAGGAGAGGCATTTTGAGAGTCTCTCTGTAGAAGAATGTTCTAGTTTCATTTAAATATTGGTGTAATTCTGTTAATTCTTAAAAGGCCCAGCTCAGCTATCATTTTTTTTATGAAGCCTTTCCTGATCACCCTTCCTCCAAACTCCCTCCTTCCCAAATCTGTGTTCTTAGGGTCTCTCTATACTTGTAAATACAATAATACCACATTGACTTACCAGTCTTCCCAAATATGCCAAACATTTCTTGAAGTCAGGAACTATCTATACTATCTAGCAATAGGTAAATGCTGTTTCAATTCACTGATGTGAACTGACATAAATCTTTACAAATCTCAGGTGGAGAACGTATCTGTACATAGCAATAAGAGCACATAGTCTTTAAAACACTAAATTTTTGAATCAGGGCCACATAAATTCTGATCGCCAGCAAATATCTGAGGCAGTTGATGGCCTAACCTATTTCCCTAGATTATTACTCCCCATATAAACATTACTTTTACTTATTTTAAAACAGCCAATGCTCTGTACATTTTAAATAAACTCCCTAAACATATTTTTAAGGTGAACTAAAATACTTTAAGAATGCCTTTGAAGGAAAAAAAATGAAAACAAAATTAGTGCTATAGTAAAAGACAAATCAACCTAATCCCAATGTAAACAACCGTTTTCCTATTTCTCTTGACACATGGAAAAACTGTAATAATTACAAGATTACAATCACAAAAACACCGAGTTTCATTAGAGTTTTCATTGCATTCAGGCTTGAAATTTCCTATTTTTTTGCGGGGGGAGCGGGGGCTTAAATTAAGCTATATTTCTCCTGTCATCATTTGTTGACAACATGATTTCCCACAGGTTCTTCTTCCCTATGCAATACTTTCTATTTTGAGTGATAGCCAGATACTTCCAAAAATGTAATTTTCAAATTTAAAACTTTTAGGGATCAGGATTAGTACTTCTACATTTTTTCTTATTGCTTGCTTTTAAAATTAAGTTATATATTTGATATATTGACATATATGTGACATATTTGATTTGAAAAAATTCAGAGTAATTTATAATATTTGAGGATATAAATCCAACTTAAAAGTTAATTGCAAAACCTTCCAAATCTCAGCTGGGGAAAGTAGGATAAGCAGTTGATTTATGTGAGTTTTAGTCTCAGACTTTCCAATGATCATGAGCTTGCAGAAATTATTTAACTTCCCTGTGCTTTAGTTATTTTGGTATAAGAACTATTATAAAGATAAATAAAATATATGTGTAATTGAAAAACTATTCATAAAGTACCTTATAAGTTTTATGACTATTATGGAAGTATATTATCTTATATGATTTTGAATGAACAGCATATTTAAATCACCAACTAATCACAAATGCACAAGTATCAAGATAAAACCAAATCCACTTCTCTATGAATGAACTGCAAAGAAAACGATACAGATAAATGTTCCTTAACATTCCTACTATCACCTATTTCTGAATATGGCATATTAGAAACTCTGAATGAACCTCCTAGCTCTAATAACCAAATTGCTTTAAAAAAAATTTAAAGTATTTTTTCAGACACATCCTGGAGCCAACACCAATAACAGAATAACAGAAACTGGAAAGTCTTCCAAATAATGTGAAACCAGGAACCATGATAAATAAGCACCTGCCAAAGCTGACTTTTACTCTACAGTTTTCTGCTAAATCCTGCAGACACTGATTTTCTGCTCTGTTAACTGCACAGGAGGAGAGGAAGTTCAGGGCTCACGCAAATGATCAATCTGTTTAATAGAAGACAATTCACATAAAGCTGAGATTACCAAGGGTCACCAGCAGTGAAAGGGTGAATTAGAAAGAGCACTTCTAGGGAGCTCTGTGGTGATAGGACAGTTCTGTATCTTGATTGTGATGGTGGTTACATGAATCTACATGTGAAAAAATTACATAGAGCACTATATACATTAACACAAATAAGTGCATGTAAAACTGGCAGAATCTGAATACAACTGTGTATTGATTGTACTGATGTCAACTTCCTGGTCTTGATATTGTACTATAGTTACACAAGACGTTTCTATTGAGAGAAACTGGGTAAAGTGCACACAGAACTTCTCCAAATATTTTTTGTAATTCTTTATGAGTCTATATTTCAAAATATATTTTTAAAGCAACAGTCCTCCTCATGCTCATGTAGAAACAGACAAGGCAATTTATCAACTTACCTGTCTTTACCTTACTAATGGGTAAAGAGGAAAACAAACAAACAAACAAACACAAAACCCAAACCAAAAAACAATGCTCCAAGATTTTGCAATCATGAGCTAGCACTTGGAAGTTTGGGTCTCAAATATGTGATGAACAAAAATTTCTGTCTGGAGAGTCTTGCTCCAGGTAGACAGTGCTGCCAGATGACAGGCAAAGGCAAAAGTAAAAGCACAATATCTTGGGATGAAATCAATTTCAACTCAAAGCTCTTCCACAGATCAGGTTCCAAGTGAAATGAGACACTTACAGACAAAATTCACAATTCACACAACAGCAGAAGCAATGGACAGACTAGCAAATATAAAATATAAAATAATTATTTAAAAAGTAAAAAAGCATCTTCAAAATATGAGCAGGGAACAAGACTTAACAAAAACAAAACCAAAAAAACTCAAGCATGCCCAGCTTGAGTGATAGTGAATAAAAAGAAAGATCCAGTGAAATCCAGAATGTAATCCAAAGAGACAAGGAAATACTATAAATGAAAGAAGGTTAAGATTCATGAAGAATAGAGAGAGAAAGTCTAAAAAATGCTTAATTAAAGCTTGCAGGAGGTAATGCACAGAACAAGGAGGAGGCAATATTTGAAGAGATAATATCTGAGAATTATTCCACAATTATTGAAAATGCCAAGTCCTAAATCCAGGCAGCCCGAAGTATCCCAAGAAATAATCACTAGGAAGACATTGGTAAATATATGAGTAAGTCTAAACAAATATTATGTTTAAATTAATAATAATGATGTCTAAATTATGATGAGAAAATAGGCCAAAAATAAGACACAGGAAAATAATAGTATATAAATAACGGGACCAGATAATTTGACATAAAATGTTCTAACTTTCTTATATTGTTGAAGAAGAAGAATATTAACTTCAGACTTTTGTTAAGTACACATGTTAACATTGCTAGAGTAGCCACTAAAATAACAGATATGGAACACATAACTTCCAAATAAATAAAAATTAGAATGTCAGAAATGAAAAACCAAAGTTGGGCAAGTAAAAAGCACATAAGAAGATACAAATAAAAATCCCAACATAATAATCAATATAAATATAGATAATGTAAACTCTCCCATTAAAAGATAAAAACTGTCAGATGGCATTTAATAAATCACAGTTAATATTCTGTTTTTTATGAGACACACCTAAAACTTCAGGGCACAGAAAGAGTCAACAAATGGAAAAATATATACTAGGCAAACATTTGACAAAAAACTTAAGTAGTTATATTTACATTATATTATACAAGATATACTTTAACTCTATTTAAAAACAGAGTTACTGCCTGAAGACAAAAGATTCAGTACATTTGGAGGTTAAGACAATTCTAAATTTATTTGTAAAAAGAGCCTCAAAACATATGAAAGAAAAACTTATAGCTCTACAAGAAGAAACTGACAAATCTGTCATCGATGGTGGAATACTTTAACCCTCTAAGCAGATAAGAAAAAAAATACAGAAAAATTGAAAAACATAGTATGTGTGATGAGGTGAACATTTACAGAACACAGTATCTGACAACTGGAGAATACATATTTTTCTCAAGCACACAGGAACATTTAAAATCCAACCACCTGCTAGGCCATTAAGCTAGCCCCAGTACATTTCAGTGAATTAGTATCATATAGACTGTATCCTCTGAGCACAATACAATTCAGTTAGATATTTTATTAAAGAAGAGAATTCACAAAATTGCCTATGTTTAGAAATTTTAAAACACACTTCTAAATTAGTCATCCACTGGTCCAAAAAATCATAATAAAAGTTAATACTTAAAAGCAAATGTTATGCATTAAACATTGTAGGATGCAGTTCAAGTGGCACTTACAGGAAAATTTATTGTCTAAAATACTAGTTTTAGCAAATAAAAAAGGCTCGATAAGCTGAACATAAAAAGTAGAATAAACTAAAAGAAAGAGGGAAGGATATAGAGCACAATAAAAAAGAGAAGATGAACAAAGCCAAAAATAAACAAATTTCTAGCATTAAAGGGGAAAAAAGATAAGGATAGAAGGCAAAATAAACTATATTTGCAAGAAAAAAGGAAACATAACTAGGATGTTGTGAAGATTAAATAGATAGTTAAATGAATAGGAAGATTTATAGAGACAAAGATTTTATGACTTACTATGGGGGAAAAAAAAAAAAACTCTCCTAGTCGTCACTGTCCCTAGAAGATATTTCTATTAATATAGTGTCCTCTAATTTCTTCTACAAAATACAACATTACTTCTTCTACAGCTCTTTTTCTACATGAAAATGACTCTATTTTAAAACCATATTGTGACAAAATAAAACTGCTAGTAAAGTAGTAAGTGGTAGAAAGCAACCAGGTTCTTCCCTACTCATAGCCTTAGTCAGGACTGTCACAACTATATTCTCCTACCAAAACAGCCCTTCCTCCAGTGACCTGACTTGCATTATCTGTTCAACAGATATTTATTGGGCACTGTATGTTAGGTATTGTGATAGGCCCTAAGAATAATAGGTCCCTGGATGGTCCTTGCCCTCATAACACTTACAGTCTAATAGGGGATTTAGAGGCAATTATACAACACTTAATACTCCAAAAGGTTACGTATAAAATAAAATTGGAAGCACACAGAAGGGACACCTGACCCAGACTTGGGAGGCCCAGGAAAGAGGAAGGCAACGTAGAAACAAGTTCAAAAAAGTCCAGTTATCTAATTTCATACAAGAAAGAATCTGCAGCAGAGGAAATAGCAGATTCAACGGCTGAAAGGTACGAGGCAGTAGCACATCTAGAAACCCTGAAAAGGCTCTGCACAGTGCGCCTGGAGAGAGGCAGTGGGGAAAGCAATGGCATATGGCATGGAGGTTTCCAGCCAAGGACAAGCCCTTTTGTACCAAGTATCAGAGACTTGTATGAGGCCCAGTGTTTGAGGAAGAGGTGCAGCCCACAAGATGGGCTTGCCTTGTAAACTTGGCATTTTCTCCCCTGCCAAACAGCTTGCATAAATTCTGTAGTAGCACAATAGCCAAGAGGAGAGAAAAAGCTGGGTTTCTGTCTTAATTATGAAAATTAAGTGAGATAATATATAGAAAGCCTGGCACAGAAGTCATCACATCATAAAAACTTCAAAAAATGTCAGGAAAAAAAAAACCCTACTTTGAAATCTTTCCTCAGACTCTGTATAAAATGTCAAATAGAAGTAAAATGATTGGAAAGTGAGAATAAGACAGACTTAGCTAGATAAAGCACATACTAGGATTCTAAAAAGAAACATCAGCTGAGCAGAGTGATACTCAATTTAATAAATCAAACCCAATGAATTCTACTCACATTTTCTAACCTGACCTGTTTCATCAACTTAACAATGTCTTAACAGTATGCTGGTTAGTATGCAATAAACCTCTTACTTTTTAAGCCAAGAAAAAGTTTACTGTGTAAAATTTAGGCCAAATAAAAATATTCTTGCATCTTTAAAACACAGTTTCTTCAACAGTCTTAGTCTCCTGAGCTATCAAAACCAGGAAACATCAATGTATTTCATCTATAGATAGTTTTCCAAGTACAAATGAAAATTTCTATTACAAATTATAAAAGTAGACCATTTGGCTTATTGGTTTTAGTTAATAAAATATTATATTTTGAAGAATTAGCTAATATGTATAAAATTTACAAGTTTAGTTTAATTTTTCTCTAATAAAACAAACATAGGATAGTTTTTCTGGCAGATAAAAATTTAATTTTTCTTTCTTATTACATAATCCCCAAGTTTATTTTTCTTTATCATTATAAGAAAATACAGTAGTAATGCACTGATTTACTTTATTTTCCAAAAAATAGGAGGATGTTTTCCCCCAACTTGAAATAGTCACTAATCTCTATTTTTTAATATGTAAGATATACTCCTGTTTTGTCCTATACATACTTAAAACCAATTTCAGTTATCATGAAATATTAAAAGCATTTTTGTTTTGTTTTTCAATATGAAATTAAGAAAACATATTCAAAATGTTTTCAAATACCATATGCTAGCTTTTAAAAATTATTATTTTTAATGACAAATCATAATTGTATACATTTATGGGGTACATTAACTTTCATTAAGCATTATTAGTGCAAGATGTCTTCTGAAAGATATTTCACATCTCAAGGCACACTAGAGTTTTTTTTAAGTTTTTGGTAAATGGTTACAGACACAAGATTCAAAAATAATTTACTTTTATTTTTTCAAAGATTGAAAATCATTTTACAATTTTACAACTTTTAAAATGCTATTTTCCCTAAGCAAATAACTTTATAACTTAAAAATAAGACTGGCAGGAGTGAAAAACATTCTGATTGCAATGCCAAAAATTAAAGTATATTTTATTCAAGGAACTTTGATTTAGAACACCAAGTTTTCCTAGCACAAATAACACTTGCAGAATAATTAGAGAGAAGAATTCTAACAGAATGATACTTGACTAAGTAGCTAATCATAGGTAAAGGACTATAGCTTGCCCTATGGTGAGGACCAGAATGCCTAATGTTAACAATGTCTGCCTTAAAAATACAATGTAAACATCTTCTAATAAAAAAGCCTTATGTTGTTGTTTCATTTACTAATTAAATGTTTCCTAGAAATGTTTGCTATCATAAACAGGACTCAAATTTTCTGGTCTCAACTTCACATACTTCTAAAAGCTCTATGAACTTCGCCGTCTCCTTATTGCAGCCTTTAAAACCTTTTAGCAATTCAAATCAGGAAAGGGGGTGAGTCAAGAAGCCCATGACTTCCTTACCCTTAGCACAAAAAGCTGCTTTATTGGCTAAAATGTAGGAGTTATAATTGTAATTGCTTTGCCCTTCCGAAACTCTTATCCCATACCATTTGAACCATTCAGCAGGTGGTGTAGGAGGATAAACTAAAGTCTGCAATAGTTGGTCAATAATGTAATCATAAGGAACCAAAGAAGACTTTAAGTATATAACAGGAAACATAGCTTTAATGTTTTTCTTTTTAAATTGATTTAGTCTGGGTCAGGCCTTTTGTATGTTTACATAAGGAACAGCTCATGTTGAACCATTTACTACTCACTGCTGAATAGGCATATCTCGGGAATTCACTGTAAAGAAGTGAAATTCATTCACTTATAGCTCAATTGAGATCCACAAAATGTTAAATAAAGCAGAAAATAGGAATGAAAAAGAAGTAAAACTTTTATGGCTTGATTAAATTAAATGTCTACATATTTATCATCAAGTCTCCATAAGTGACAGTAATTTTGAGAGTAAATAGGACAGGGGATATAATAATTGTCTGTCAGACTGAAACCAATGTTGAGTTCCATCATCAATGATTAGGGCAGGGGTACTAATCTTCAGAGTGTAGAAGAATCACCCAAGGAGTTTGTTCACAATGTTAAGCTCCCATCTTTAGACATTATGATTCAGAAGGTCTGGACTAGGCTGAGGAACATGCCTTCTTTTCCCTTTTTTATCTAAACTAGCATCCCTATTGGTTCTCAAAACCACACTCTGATACTTGGGTCATCATAGCTCTTTAACTTTGAACATTATATCTCTGCTATCTGAACCAAGGTGAGCATAGAAAAGGTGCCCAAAAATCTACGGCTGTTTCACTTATAAAACAGAAGAATTCACATTTGCTTCCTTCACTGAACTACTTAGAGGAAGCATCTCTTTTCTTCTTCAAGGCTAAGGTTTCTGTTAATTCACTCCACCCTTGAAGGCTGGGTTATGTTCTTTTCTCTCACCTCCATGTACACAGCAACAAGTGCAGGGCCTGGCACATGGCAGGCTTTTAATACAGGAAAGTTGAATGAATTAGAAAGCTGAATGAATTACAATGTCGAATGTATTACTTCTTTATTTCCTTTACTTCACATGGGGATTTTACTCAATCACCTTTTTCTTTTTCCTCCTGCATCTTTTACTGTTCTGGCTGAAAACACGTTCAAGTTATCCTCTCTCTAGTTCTTCTCTCTATAAAAGAGACACAGAGACACACTCTCTCCATAAGTCCTTGCATTCCCCTAGCTACTACATTCTTTCTCTCACATTCCCTTAGCCAGAAACTTTTTTTTTCTCTCAATATTTCCATTTTCTCACCATTTATTTTCTCTTTGCTAACCAAGAACAATCAGATATCATCCTTAAATTTTCCAATACTGGATCCAATGGGCAATTTTCAGTCATTAACTCAGCAGGCTTTTCTGGGTATGTGACAATTCAAAATGGCAGTATAGCATGCTGGTAAAGTGCATAGACTGAGAATCCAGCCTTTCTGTGTCTATAATTCTAGCTCTGACACCTGTCACCGGGTACTTTTGGGCAAATTGAAGTTTCAGTGCTTCATTATATTCACCTAAAAAGCAAAGTCACTGGAGGACTTAAATGAGTAAAAAGTAATATCTGACACAGAGTAATTAATATGTATCAGAAGTTATTATTTTTATGAGCTTGCTCATTCTTAAAATTTTGCTCTGTGAACACCATACTCCGTCAACTATTCCTCACTAATCTCCTTTACTAGACTTCTTTCTTTTGTTTGCCAATACTGGTTTCTCCAGGGCTCCAACTTCAGTTTTATTTTATGCTTTATGTGAAATCATTTGTGGCACAACTGATTCACAGATGCCAGTACATGTACTTGTCAATTATAACTCTAATGAAGGAGATTGGCTTACAATTTCTGGTCCAGACAATTCTATGATGAATGGCACACATCTGTAAGACAGCTGGCTATTGTTAAGGTTCCATGGTCAATGATGGTACAATATAATGCTGTAGTAAAGGCATGAATCTTAAAGTCACAATTATATTCAAAATCTGCTTCTACTACCTAACAAGCTTTGTATCCTTGGGAAAGTCAACTAAACCTCACTGAATATCAGAGGTTTACACAGGTTTCTTTTGGGATTAAATGTGGTAATGTTAATTGACATCCTTAGTGTCTAATAAATGACATCTAGTTATTGTTATTACTACAGAGAATAAGAGAAAGGCTGGCTGGCCTGCTTTGGGACTGAATCCATATAATCAGTCTCACTAACTCTGTGCTACAACATCCAAAAGAACACTGATGACACAGAGCTAGTTTAATAAGCAAAAGAATCCCTTAATAATTTCTTGAGCTGAAAGAGAACATTACGTAAGAAAATTTGTTCTCTATATCTTTAGTCCACATGCTAAATTAATTCTAAAACACTCATCACCCATTTCGCATTTGCAAAAGAAAGATGCTTGCTTATAAGAGGAAAGGAGTGAAAATTGAGTATATCCAATTATTAACTTATTTTCTAAGAATGTAATTTCATATCTTCTAGAAAAAAATAATTTTTAATTACTACAAACTTTTTAATGAAGCAGCAATTTTATATTAACAAATGGTTTTATGACGGGGAAATAATAAAACACATTTTTCAATTAAACAAATTATTAAATGATTTATATATACAAACACACATAGTATGAAGTAATAATGACATGACACTCAGCAGTATTTATCAGCTCTTTTCTTTCTGATGGCTAAATTATAGGCAACTTCATTAGAATTTAAATATTCCTCTCTTTCTACTTGAAGATTCTCAAAATAGTCTCACTGGTTAACACTGGTTAAGCAAATAAACTAAATTTTCACAATCTCTCTTCTGGAAAACATGAGCTTTGAATTTTTGTTTTTTGTTTTTGTTTTTTTAGTGAACAGTCATAAACTTCAGCTAAATCCTCATTTGCTCACTAATGTTATAAATGGGTTATACTGGCATGCTGATTTAAGATGCTATATGGCATACAATGTACAGTCAATGTAAAAGGCATAAAAATAGACCAAACACCGTTCATCTCATTAGAAATGTGTTCAACTGCAATGCACTAACTGACCATGATTGTACTAAAAAATCTGTTGATGTTATTAAAGAATCTATGTGTGATCTCAGATATTACAGAGAAAGGTGCTAGAATAGAGAAAAATAAGAATATGATTTCAATTTTGTTAAAAGTTTAATTATGATGTTGATCTTCAACCAAATAGATTACTTGTTAGAAGGCTTCTAGGCAGTGAAAATAGAAAGTGGTCTATATTAGGAGTTCCGTGAGACAACTAAGAACACATTAAACCAAACCAGACCCATTTCCTTTTTTGGTTACAAGACAAGGATAACGAATGAGAGAACAACACCAATTTTATGAAACTCGATGTTATAAAGATGTGTAAATGATAATATGAAGATACTTTCATTAATAGAGAAATATTGACTTGAGGAAAATATAGCAAAATGGATTCAGAGCTGATTTAATACCAAATCCAAACAGTATCTATAGGGAGGTCTCTAGTAACATGCCAGAGGATTTGCATGAACTAAATGGTTTTTTAATCATTAATTTACTGAATTCATATATATCAGTCATCAAATATTCAGATGAAAAAATTGGGAAATATAGCTAACATGGTGAATGAGAAAATCTAGATTCTATAATATCTCAAAATATTGGAACAAAGAGCTAATAAAAACTAGTAAGATGAAATTTAACAGCAACAAATGTAAAATTCCATATATGGGTTCAAATAACCAACATACAGAAAGAGTTTACTTGAAAACACTTGAATTTTTTTTTTTTAAAAAGGACAGTAACAAAAACAACAAGGGAATGCCTAGGAAAGCTAGGCTGGCTTATGAGAAAAAAGAAATATCAAAAGCATTGTCAAATGTGATACCAGATTTTTAAATAGCATAACACATACAACACACATAAAGCATTACAAGATTAACTAATCTCTTCCTTAGTGCACTAATAAAATAGCATAAATCTTAAATACTATTCTTTCATTAATATTCAAACATTAAATTTTAGAATGATTACATTTAATTTGCATAACTTAATTCAAGCAATTATATATAATAACTCATTATTATACTTGGGATCAGAGAGATTTTTTGAGAATGTTAGAATAATACATTACAGGTGTGTTTCCATAAAATCCTCATAGATTTCTTCAATGTGCAAGTGCTTGGCATAAAAGTTAACTTCATATATACTGAAGTCCAGAATTATCTTTCTTAGCAGTGAAGTTTACTGCAATTCCCACAATGGTGACTTAGAAAGGCTAATTGTAAATGTAGTAAAACTCTAAATTCTGCATTCTTTAGTTTTCTAAAGATGGTAATAAAATAAGCACATCAAATTTATCATGTGTCCTTATTAAAGACAGTCAGACCTTCTACCAACTTGTTTCTAATGCTCTACAATATATCTTCGGCAACAGTCCTGTTTTAGGATTCTCCTATAAAATCTACCAGAGCTGCAAGTCAACTTCTATTTTACAAACCATGAATCACTCAGACTTTATTCCAACTGTGTGTGCATCGTTTCTCATTCAGGTATTTTCTTCCTCTCTCTATTCAAAGTTTTTCATTTCATTTACTTAAAATCTCTGATTTTGGTCATTAACAGTCTCCCTATTCATTTCCAAATCAAATTTGGAAATCCGAAAATTTCTGTGAAATTATCCTCGTGTTTATAACGTTCCCTCTTTATCTACTAATCAATCATTTCCTACTCATAAAATTATGTCGACATAGATGACTTCTTTTCAGAGATTATAATTTAAGTTAGGATTCAGAATTGACTCCCTTTTATTCATAATCTCAACTAAAGATGGTCAGCAATAATAGTGGTAATTTAAACACACTGCTGAGTCATTAAAAATAAAGTTTTAAAAGAATACTTAATGACAGAGAGAAAAATGTTCATAGTACATTGCTTTCTAAAGTCAAGTTCTTCTTAATTTTCTAAATAATTTCCATAAGAAAAAAAACATAGAAAAATATTTATGAAAAGTAAATTGTAGCTGAATTAGTTAAACTGTATGTAAACAAGTACTAATTCCAAACTGTTTAGGAAACCTTTAATAACAATTCTAACAAAGACATCTCCCTTTATCTCTTAACCAAATTCATTTTTATTACTATGTCATTAATTCTATCACTTAAATTTTTTTCTCTTTAATTACATTCTTTTGTTTCCAATCATTCCAATTCTACTACCAAATTATGAAGAGCTTTGTAATACAAAATACAGAAATATATAAGTGATAGTAATAATATTAATAATGCCACTTTACATTTGATTACAGTTTAATGGTTTGCAAAGGGGTTTCAATATTATCTAGGTAAATCACAGCTCACAGGGTGCTATAGGTAGACTCCATTTTACAGATGCTGATGATTTAGGTAAGGAGGATGAGAAACAGCACAGTCCAAATGGGAAACCGCACCTTCTGACTACAAATTCAGTCCCCTCTTGTCGCCTACTTTCTGAACCTAACAATATGAGAACTAGCCTTCAAAATAAAATGTAAAACTATGCTTTATCTAAATGTATTTGTATGTTATGTAGTTGGATGAGAAACTGTAAGACTTCAAATTAAACATGATAAAGACTAATTCCAAGGCAACAGATTAGAATTGATTTAAAACAGGAAATTTGAGGAGAAAAAAAAAAAACCTTTAGATTTGTTATATAACAGATCAACTCCTTTTAAAAAATGTCACATTATTTAACATGGTGTTTAATGTATGGAGTTACTTCCAACTCACAAGTATTATAAAATTGGTCAAGAAGAAAGACTAGAAACAGAAGTTAGTATTCTCAAACTTATAATAATCATTAAGCAATTCTCTATTTGTAAAGAAAGGTATGAACTTTTAAAAATACAGCAACAGTCCATAAAATCTCTTAATGTATGATGTTAAAATATGAATAATTTAATTGCAAATCAATCAGAATAAAGATGGTTTCCTTAAGGAAAAGTATCAATCATGAATCTTCTAGTCAGCAACAAAGGCTACATAGTCTAACATTTGATCAGAAAATTGAATATATTTTCTTGACAGTAGCACAATGCCCTTCAGTTACCATACATTAGAAAGCATATCTAATCATACTAGGGTATCATCCATTAATTTATCACCTCCAGTTGTAGAGAGAAAATATTTTTCCTTAAACATCACCCACAAATATCTAGTACCAAGATAATCCCAAGTGTATAGTGTCTAATGCACAGTATTAAGGCTAAGTGTGTTTGCCAGAGAGCCATGAAACTCTTATACTCAGCAATTGGGAATATAAATCTGACACAATTTGGTGAAATCTATCAGCACTGAGGCTATGTAACCTATCGCCTAGCAATTAAGCTCCTAGATACATAACCCAGAGCTATGTTGCCCAATAGCTACCAGCTATACATGTCTCTTTAAAATTAAGTTAATTAAAATTAAATACAATTTTAAAAATTTAGCTTCTTAATTCCTTGAGTCATAGTTTAGTAGTTACATGGCTAATAGCTACTGTATTAGTTACAGTAGTTACAGTAGATAATGGCTACTGTATTAATGCAGATACAGAAATTTACACTATCAAGGGACGTTATACTGGAAGGCACTGCCCTAGAAAAACTACTACATGTGTGTACAAGGAGAATGTTGAATAATATTCATTTTAACATTACAAGTGATAGAGAAAAATTAAAAACTTAAATCTCCATCAACAGAAGGAATGACATAATAACCTGGCATATTCATGCAATAGAATATCACAGTAAAAATCTATGAATGAAATTATGTTTGTCCAAGTGATGAGTCTTACATGGTAGAGTTTAAAAAGCAAGGTATAGAACAGAGGAAGGTGGTGGCTATAGAAAAAGCATTTTCTTGTACTCTATATTGTTTTGATACAGTTGTTTCAATAAAAAGGCCAAACAGAATTATGGTGTGGTGGTTAAGAGCACAAGCTAGCTGTGTGATCTTAGGCATCCCTGAGCTTCATTTTCTCCACTGTGAAATGAATTATAGCACTGAGTAGTGCCTAAGGATGTGGTGAAAGCTAAAGGAGGTAACATATAAAACAGTACTCTGTAACCTGTAAAATGCTATCCAAATGCTAGCTACTAATATGGCCTATTATTAGGTAGGGCTTGAAACAACAATTGAAAATTATCTGGGAATTTTAAATTGATATAAACCTCTTATGTAGCTGGGATAAGGATGCTTGTAAGGGTTTTGTTGTTGTTGTTGTTGTGTTGTGGTTTTTTTTTTTTTTTTTTTTTTTTGCAGCACATACAAAATTACAATTTCTCAGTTCATCAGTGGTATTTTACTTATTTAATTTTGCATAAGCAAAAAGGGGTAGGTAGAATTCTTTCCACAATTCAATCAATATATTAAATACTATAGTCAGACTAAGCACTAAGCAATCATTTCAAAAGCATTCAATAAGTGTAATAATCATGACTGAATTACAAAATTCAGCAAATATTTCTGAATACTTACAAAGTACCAGACAAGTTTTAAATGCTTTATAAGCATTAATTTATGTAATCCTCATAACAACCCTATGAGGTAGGTAGTATTATCATCCCTGTTTTACAAATAAAATTGAGGGATTTAAGTGCTGTATGTTGGCCGAGGTCACTTGTAAAGGCTGTGCTCTTTAAACACTTACTTGTTACTTGGCACGGTATTTATTTCTCCCAAAATAGTGCAAACCTGATCAAAAATACTTAGGGGCTCTTCATCCACCTATGTAATAAAGCACAACCTGAACACCTTAACCAGGAATTCAAAGCTTCCACAATCTGATCTCAATCACTTGTCCTCATATCTCTCTCATTATGCTCCAATAACAAATACACTGATACAAAAAACAAGCATCCTCATGTCTCTAAGTGTACCATGCTTTATTTCTGCCTCTATTCTCTGACCACCTTCTTTTCCTCCACCTGGCCTATTTGCCATAGCTCAACATATTATTCAAAGTCTCACCTATTTCCAATTCTTCCATTGAGTTTTGCAGTGGCTACTATAGCACCAAGAAACCTCTCTGAGAAAATCTCCCTTATCTACTATCCATAATCAAGATGTGATAATATATAGATATTATTAGGACCCTCTATTATTCTAAAGAACAATGATGTGACAAAGAAATTCTGAGGATGTCTGTGTCAGTAACAAAGGCCGGGCTTAGGCTGCCCAATAGCCCAATAGCCTTGCATGGTGGCTCACGCCTGTAATCCCAGCACTTCGGGAGGCCAAAGCGGGCGGATCATGAGGTCAGGAGATGAAGATCATCCTGGCTAACATGGTGAAACCCCATTTCTACTAAAAATACAATAATAAAAGTACATACTTTGAAGAAATGTGCTAGCTATGTTCCAAGGTTTAACATTAGAATTTGCTTCTTTTCAAAACTTTTCCCTGTAGGAACTTATCCTGCAAGTGGAGGTACTAGAAAGGTCTCCATTACATTGAAGAGTAAACACCATTCAGATTTCCAGCAATACTTATGTTTAACACATTAAATATTATTACTGATAAGAACTCCAAGTATAATATTTTATCCACGCATTCAGGAATCAACAAAGCTAAGAACAGATCACCAGCTATTTCACTTGGGAAATGAAACACCACTAGGGCATTCTTAATATAAAGATACTTTTTCTTCAGGAAAAATTAGAATGTAAAAATCTTTTTCCCCATCTTCTCCACCAAAATATGGAGATAGATTTATTTACTTTGGGCATTAATTTTTTTTTTTTTTTTTTTTTGAGACAGAGTCTCGCTCTGTCACCCAGGCTGGAGTGCAGTGGCCCGATCTCGGCTCACTGCAAGCTCTGCCTCCTGGGTTCACGTCATTCTCCTGCCTCAGCCTCCCAAGTAGCTGGGACTACAGGCGCCCGCCGCCACGCCCAGCTAATTTTTTTGTATTTTTAGTAGAGACAGGGTTTCACTGTGTTAGCCAGGATGATCTCGATGGGCATTAATGTTTTAACTTGGCCAGAGTTATACAAATATTGGAATAATAAATGTGCTATGCCTTGTTGTCACTCAAAAGTGGGAGCTGAATAATGAGAACATATGGACACAGGGAGGAGAACATCACACACCGGGCCCTGTCGGGGTGCAGGGGGAAAGGGGAGGGAGAGCATTAGGACAAATGCCTAATGCATGCGGAGGTTAAAACCTAGATGACAAGTTGATAGGTGCAACAAACCACCATGGCATATGTATACCTATGTAACAACAAACCTGCATGTTCAGCACAGGTAACCCAGAACTTAAAATAAAATTAAAAATAAAATGTGCTATGCTTATTCTTAAGAATATAAAAAAGATAATTTAGTACCATATGAAAAGCTTTAGCCACATAGGGTTGACTTTAGTCAGAAAATACCAAATATTTCACACAAATATTTAAACTATATTGTCTATTCTGTTTATAAATTCTTACGTAAGTTTTAATTGATACCAGAGAACAATATTCTTTGGTAATCTTAAAAACAGATAAGTAATACTAATATACAGTATATAGAGTATAAATGTATTACCCCTAGAGATTTTCTAAGCTATAATTAAAACAGAAAAGGCATAGGGAGAATTGAGGCAACATATAAAAAAGTCACAATGTACATTTGGCAGTTTTTATAAGCAGAATAATGACTAAAAAAGCATTTAATCTTAGTATTTGTGCTTCTACACCATGACTCTCTACATTTTAAGAAAATAACCCTGTAATAGAAAACACTGAGCGATAGCAAAGACAAACATTTAAAACATGAAAGTACAGTTATTTGAAATAGGGACTCAAACCCATAATAAAAATCCACAGAACAATTATACAGTTTTTAGATTTTGGTTACAAAAGAAATGCAAAAACAAGAAAGCTTTTGTATCTTTCAAAAAAAATACAAAGGAAACTGATTGAGATAATATAGAATATTATTTTACTGATAAATTCTTCAATTTCAAAAATTTAGTTTTAAAAATGACATGGTCAAAAGTGAAGAAATAGCTAGGAAATATTCTATGAATAAAATTGAGACATGAAAGTGTTGTGAAAAAGGATATTCTTCACGCCTTAGCATATGTATGTGCTGAGGCAAAAGCATTCACTATAAAATTTATGAACTGAGAACAATGAGGTCAAACAGCTAGCTGTTAAAGAGATGCTATAAAAATGACTTCCAATTTAGCTAGTGATGAATTTTAGATCTCTTTTTTCATTAATTCTGTAAAGTATTCCTTAAAAATATAAATGCTCAGGCCGGGTGCGGTAGCTCATGCCTGTAATCCCAGCACTTAAGGAGGCTGAGGCAGGTGGATCATGAGGTCAGGAGATGGAGACCATCCTGGCAAACACGGTGAAACCTCATCTCTACTAAAAATACAAAAAATTAGCCGGGCATGGTGGTGGGTGCCTGTAGTCCCAGCTACTCAGGAGGCTGAGGCAGGAGAATGGTATGAACCCGGGAGGCGGAGTTTGCAGTGAGCTGAGATCACACCACTGCACTGCAGCCTGGGCGACAGAGCTAGACTCGCTCTCAAAAAAAAAAAAAAAAAAAAAAAAAAAAATATATATATATATATATATGTATATATAATTTATATATTTATATAACTCATTTATTTCTACAAGCATTTATATATAATGCTATATATGAGAATGCTATATATATAAATGCTTATAGAAATGAGTCCTTTTCTGTTTTAGGGTACAAAAAAGAAAAAAAAGAAACAGAATACACTTCCAATAAGGCAGCATCAATACTTATTTGCAGGCACCTTTTCCATTACCAATTTATTTAAATGCATCTATTCATTATGTAAAATTAATTTTTTTTTCCAGAAACGATGTCTGTTGCCCAGGTTGGAGTGCAGTGGCGTGATCACTTGCGTAATCACAAGATTACAGCTCATTGCAATCTTGAACTCCTGGGTTCAAGTGATCCTCCTGCCTCAGCCTCCCAAGTAACTGGGACTACAGGTGTGTGCCTGGCTAATGTTTTAATTTTTTGTAGAGACAGGGTCTTGTTTTGCTGACCAGGCTGGTATTAAGCACCTGGCCTCAAGCAATACTCCCACCTTGACCTCCCGAAATGCTGGAATTATAGGCATGAGCCATGGCACTGTCCTAATTTTTATTATGTATCAATAATTCCTTCTCCAAATACTCTGTCTGCAATTCATATTTCATGGACATTAGTAAATCACATTTACATTAAAATACAATATAAAATACAAAAATTATAATCATACATCATTCTTACTCAATATTAATGTTTCTGAATTATACATGTTATATATCTATATTTTAATATGTTGCGAGATAATGCAAAAGAATGTGCAGAAAATTACTGTACCTATTTTTTAAAGGCCAAATGAGTAATTGTTTACAAATTAATGGTGAAAGGCCTCAGTTATTTAAAAAATTTTTTCACATTGTTCTTCATTATGCTTACAATGTAATCATGATCATTTAGATCTTAAATATTAATATCATAAGCCGTGACTTGAAAAGTGAGTTAAGCAATGATGACAATAGCTTAATTTACAAAACTGGTGAAATACTTTCTTATGGAATAAAATAAATGCAGGCACCACACTGCTACACTGAGGACATAAAAAAATTCTGTGAGTTCTTCCTTTATAATCTAAATGTGCCATATATTTCTTTGCCTAGAGAAAATGATGTTTACAAGAAATCAATTAATATACTTTAAGTATAATGATAAAGTCAATTAAACTATGTTCCATGAAGGGTAAAGATTATGAATAATTTTGTCACCAGTGCAGCTTTACATCTAGCAAATAGCTAGCAAATGGTAGGTATTCACAAGTTATTCTGAAGAAATCAGTTAGTGAGATCATAAAATTGATTCATTATGCATGGAGGAAAGACAGCTTATTTTATCACATGAAGATCCTTTAGGCATTTAGCCTTATCAAATTAATGTATTAATGATATATCCAGTACCAAAACTGAAAGAGACAGAAGGCAAATACCAAAAATATCTGGATACTCAACATGAGGGGAAAAGATGAAACTGGCTCTTCAAATAAATAACCCTCAAACACACACACTCAGACACAGACACACACACATATCCCAAAACAGAGCATATATTCCTTTAGAACTATCATTGTCAAGTGCTAAATGACTAATGGATAAGCAAATGATATCAAAGTTTAAAAAAAATCCAAAAGCAAATTTAGAGGGCATAGAAAGATAAATATGAAAGAATAAAGAACCTACTTTTACATATTTTAAACTGAGTAAATATTTAAAAACCTAAAAATTTAAAGTAATATCTGAATATGTGATCTCAGAATAACAAAGAACATGTATAATCATCACATTTTGTTTCATTAAAGGTATATTATATTCTGACAGCAATTTTGTCAATTCTTATTGCATCTAAGAACATCCAGGAAAACTACCATGTAAAGCTAGTTTCCATCTTGAACTTTATATACCCATAGGTAATTGTGTGAAGAAAACGCTGATTTAAAAACAAGGACTACAAGGTAAAGTGAGGAAACTTAAAGAGCATCTGTCTACAGTAATGCTAGTACTAGCAGGTCTCTAATGTTGAATAATCTCTTTCATGAGAATCACAATCACTAGGTCAATTTTCCAATTATGAGAAATATTTTAATGAAAATGAGACATACTTGTTTAAAAGAAAACAGTACTTTAATTACGATAATGCTGCTAGGTATAGTTAATGACCCTATACATTAAGGAAGGTTGAACTTTAATGACCTGGACCACACCAGGGTCACAAATAGTAGCAGAACACTGATCATCATATAAAAGCCACCACCAAACACATGAAAAGAATTACAGTACATCACACATCAAACATTTTGGCCTGGTGCTTCCTTCCTCTAATTCTACTGGCAGGAAACACTCTACATATCCTTTGAGGTGACCAGACACATTTAAAAGTAGTCCCTTGTTTAAAAGAGCTCTTGGATACTGCAATTTTCTCCAAAGAGGAGGGCAACTTCTGTTTAGCACTGTTGCAATACATTTCCATTTGCAGCGTAGAAGTGGAGCTCCACTGATAAGGTACTGTAACTGCATAATGTAATGTCTTCTTTGAGGGTTAAACTATGGAGAACAAACCTGAAAAATGTTTTCACATTGTATATTATATAGAATCAGGCAAATTCACCTATAAATGTTATAGATGTAACTATTTTTATTATAGAGATGTATAAATGAAGTATTATTATAAGTAAACGTTTTGACCTACATCACCTTAGAAGTTAGCTTTTCACACAAATACATTTACAGCACTAGAATAAATTTTTAAAAATCTTTTTCAAACATGCCTATACTTTAACTTGGACAATTTACAAATGATTTTAGTGCACTATTCCAAAAAAGGCTGCTAAATTTTTGATGATGGACATTTTCAAATTAAATAAATGAAATTGTAAAAAAAATAGTGAGAGATTCAGACTGATGGATAATTTTCCCAAGTAGATATCTTTTATTATATGAAAACAAGGATTAAAAAAACAAAACATATTTGATTTTGTTTTATTCTACAGTATAAATATATTTACAGCACAATTTGACATGGTTTACCAGAATGACAAGATATTAATTAGTTTTCTGTATATCTCATTAATATATGTTCTATCATCGAACTGAACAATAACACTGCAATTCTGTAACTCTATGCATGTTATTTTTTTCCCCTAGTTTTTGGAAAATTCTTAAAGTTTAGTGGTACTATACCTCAGTTTTATCAGGTGTTCCTAAAATCACCTGGAAATACTGAGGTTGTGTCTCACTGAACGCAAGCTACGTGACTTCTATTCAGAACTTTAATGACTGGGAATGTGTTTAATGCCAAAGACATGCTGTCCACAGTGTGTTTGATAAGCTGACATGGGACAGGGATTCTTTTCACTGTTGTGTCAGTTTATCAAACCCATACTTGGATGACAGTCAATTCGGTTAAAGGATAATGGGCTCCCAGGATACAAAACATTATTTCCTTTACAGAAGCTATGCACTCCATGTTGTACAAATGCCACACACATATGTATGTAACATTTTTCACTAAATAACTATGGTATTAAGTGAAATTGATAGAAATTGGCTCAAAAGCTCATGCTACAGCCAGTTATTAGGGTATACGCTAGGAATTTATCTAATGAATGAAGATGTTATAAATTATAATGTTTAATCTTCATATACGGATTTTTAATTTTTTTCCTTATGGTTGCATTCAGAGATTTACATGGAAAATACCAGAGTGGATAATATATTATTTGATATTAAAGTTTAAAATTAAAGTTTAAAATCGTGCTTTAAATTCTGATTAAAATCAGGCTGGGTGTGGTGGTCACGCCTGTAATCCCAGCCCTTTGGGAGGCCGAGGCAGGCAGATCTCCTGAGGTAAAGAGTTCAAGACCAGCCTGGCCAACATGGTGAAACCCCGTCTCTACTAAAAACACAAAATTAGCTGGGCATGGTGACATGCGCCTGTAATCCCAGCTACATGGGAGTCTGAGGCAGGAGAATTGCTTGAACCCGGGAGGCAGAGGTTGCAGTGAGCCAAGATCGCACCATTGCAATCCACTCTGGGCAAAAAGAGCAAACCTCCGTCTCAAAAAAAAAAAAAAAAAAATCGGATTAAAATCATTTATATTTTGAATTATATGATCTGACATTGACTCAGAAATTACGTCAAGGAGATTTACAGATGACAACCTATGTTGAGACAAAAGTTTTCACAATCTAAACATTGATAATAACATTTAGTTATATCAAACCTAATATATAGTTAGAGAGGTCAGAATAATGATTATCTTCGCACTACCAAATACAGGCTAGAATAAGAATGAGGAAGGTTTCTGGGGTGCTGCATTGTGGTAACATGTCTATATATATGTAAAACTTCATTCAACTGTATACAAATGATAAATATACTTTCCTATATGTAAGTTCTAACTCAATTTAAAAAATGAAAGAAGTAAAAAGAAAAAAAATTAGCTATGTACTGACTTTTTACCTATTTTTAGGATCATGTTTGTATTTTTCATTACCTTTCTCAATGTAGAATGCTTTTCAGGTATTTGGTTTTTGCTCAAAGTTCAATGTTAGAAATGATGAGCAAGAAAAATGTTTCAGATTGAGGAACTATCTGTCTACACCACACAGGATGGAAGTTCTTCAAACACGATAAATATTTCTAGCACATAAAACAGGCAAAATTATAGTGTCTATTCTAGGACAGTAACCTCAGTGAACACAGAATAAAATATAAAATAAAGTAAGCATATGTATTTAAGAGTTATTGATTAAATTGGTGTTTTGGTAAATAATTATTTACTTGCTTTCATGTAAAAATTATTAGGATTTTTTTTGGTAACAGCATTTTATTTTACCAGGGCTTAGTAAGTGTTCTCATACAATGTGTAGAGGTAATTTATTATTAATTGTACACATTAAATGAATTCATAGATGCTTGCTTCTTAATTTTCTTTTTAGTTAGCTTCTATTTTGGTTTAGGGGGTATGAGGGGGCTGGCTGAAAATGGACACTAGTCAACAAAGGGTAAAATGGATAGTTCCGAAATTGTAACTACAAAGCCAACACTGCTTCTCACATTTATAGGTTTCTCACACTTGAAGTTGGTCAAAGATTTTTTTGAAAAATCTATCCATCCATCCATTCTGTTCAAGCCTTTTATGATGATGTGCAGGTTATACTATAAGAATAGCTATAGGAATAAACTTGCAGGTTACTCTTTTGTTACAATATTTGATCTTTGTTATTAATGAGAAAAATGCAATTCTTCCTTTACATTGGACACTCAAGACAGAAGCACAATGTTTTATTATATTTTAAACAGTTGTCTTATATGTCGGTGGTTATGGTGAACAGCCATCATATTCCAGAAGTTCCAAAGATGCATTTTAAAGGTACCCTATGGTTTCTCTCACTTGTCTTTAAACTCAGAGATGTTTAAATAATAATTTCACATGACAATGTTGGTGCCTCAATGAAAGTACACAATCAGGAATGGTTATAGTAAGATATTATATATCCAGTGTACTTAATATAACAAAAATGTATTTGAAAGAAGTATAAAATAGATTTTCCAAATTCATAACACAAAACTGTTATGATGGGAACCCAAACATTCTATTATTCTGTAGCTTCTTTCTAACATGAATTTCTAGAAACAAGTATAAAAATGACAATAAAAAAGTAAATACATTTAAAAAAACATTTCAAAATTTATGATGGTAGAACTTCTAGTCATTTTCAACACTGTTATTGAGGTAGCTTTTGGCAGTAAATAGAAACATATTCATGGAAACCTATATCCTGCTATAGGAAGCCACAAAAGATGCAGTTATTTTGGTGAGGGCCAAATGTAAATCCAAAGCCTTCAACTAGATCAGCTGAATAACACAACGGACTAAAACTCTGCCAATAATATTTTCAAACAAAGCTTTTAGGCAAGTTAATTTACATACCTACTATCCCAATCTCTCTCTCTCTGACTTACTAAAAGGGAATTATTTGAAACCAACACTAACCATTATAGGATTAGAGTCATAATGTCACCAGATATGAAACATACCTTTGCCAAAAACCAAAATAATAGTTATTTTGAGAATGCTTTTTATATAAAGAGAATTAGGAAGAAATTAAAAGTTGGGAAGAGAAAGGAGGAAACAGTTTTGTGAGAATTTGTACAATTTATCTTAACACTGCATCTAGAAAATACAGCTCAGCGTTAAAGATGATAAGCTAGGTTTTAGGAGAAACCACAAAGATACATAAAGTAGAGATGCCATACCTTGAGGTACATTCATCAGGAATAAAGAAAGGCTATTATAAACATGTCCATAAAAAAGAATGGTTTTCCTATTGTAAAATAAACACAGTTTGTTGAAGCATACAAACATAATTGTTAATGATGTTAAGCTCAATAAAAGAATACTAATCTTGTCTATGATTTTCTATTGGTTATATTCCTCAATTTTCAACTGTTAAAGTATACGTGTAAAACAAGATAAAAAATTTAGTTAATCTCAACCATGAATTTCATTGGTCACATTAATCTAATGTTCCTTCATATTGGGAACATTAACCCTACGAAAAGTCAGAATGACCATTTGAAAATTTGTCAAGAGTATATACATAACAGGAGAAATGAATTTGGAGTTCAAAAATTATTTTAAAGATACTGTCAAGATTTTAATGTATGAAACAATTATGTCACTTGCAAATATCTGTATCTTGGATCACCTGGTAGTTCCTCAAGGTCAATTTATTTAAAACCTTCAATAAGATACTTAATGTTCTGTAAACTATGATTTTAAAAATCTCAGTAAATTGGTCAGGCACGGCAGCTCATGCCTGTAATCCTAGCACTTTAGGAGGCCAAGGTGGGCGGATCACCTGAAGTCAGGAGTCTGAGGTCAGCCTGGCCAATATGGTAAAACCCTGTCTCTACTAAAAATACAAAAATTAGCCAGGCGTGGTGGTGTGTGCCTGTAATTCCAGCTACCTGGGAGGCTGAGGTAGGAGAATCGCTTGAACCCGGGAGGTGGAGGCTGCAGTAAGCCAAGATTGCCCCACTGCACTCCAGCCTGGGCAACGACGGAGTGAGACTCCATCTCAAAAACAAACAAACAAACAAACAAAACCTCAGTAGATTGATTATGCATTTAAAAAATTAAAACACATTTTATATTAATTTAAAAAAATATTTCTGCTAAGTTATATAAAACAGTAAATTTCTGCTGAAGAAGTATGTATTTTTGTGTTAAATATTTATGCTATTAAAATTTAGCCAATAGCATATTTAACACAAAAATACAATAAAATACAATGAAAGAAAGTGAATTTTTGTAATTAATTTTTCATCAACTATGTTAAAAACAAAGCATATTTTCTCACTCTTTCTGTGGCTGAGGGTGTGTTATCAGACTCACAGTAAGAAACAGAGCAAACACTGTTGCAAAAGTTGCTCACAAAAAAAGCAATAAGCAGATGGAAAAAAATTCTGTATATATTTCTGGAAGAATTTTACTAACGCATGTCTTCTAAGGGTGAAACACAAATCAGCTCACTACCTTTTGTAATTCTTTAAAGGTAAAATTTCATGGATTAAACTGCTACAGAACAGGGTACACCTGTCAGAAGTCTTACTTATAAAAGATGTCTTTCAAAAGTTTGCCAAAATTACTACGCAGTTTTCATATAATGCTTGTAGATATGTTTAAGAGAATGAAATTATCCATGAAGAAAAGCTAAAACCCATATCAGAATCAAATCTATTAGTACTGAATGCACTAAAAAGGATTAGCAAAAGTCTGCAAAAAATTTTAAAAAGGTTGAAAAACCTCACAATTGACAATGTTTAAAAAGGAGCTATGGAATAAATTAGTCAAAGATAAAATCCCAGAAGGAACTTCAGAAAACCCACAAATATTTATGGCATGAACAAAAACTGGTATGCAGAAGTTCACAAATGTCCAATTACAAGAAGAATCTACTTCTCTCAAGTTAAAGATGAAAGTTAAAAAAACTCTTTAGTTAAAAATACCTCCAAAGTAAAAAGCTCTGCTTTAAATATTTTTTTTTTTTTTTTTTTTTTTTTTTTTTTTTTTGAGACGGAGTCTCGCTCTGTCGCCCAGGCTGGAGTGCAGTGGCGCGATCTCAGCTCACTGCAAGCTCCGCCTCCCGGGTTCACGCCATTCTCCTGCCTCAGCCTCCCGAGTAGCTGGGACTACAGGCGCTGCCACCACGCCCGGCTAGTTTTTTGTATTTTTAGTAGAGACGGGGTTTCACCGTGTTAGCCAGGATGGTCTCGATCTCCTGACCTTGTGATCCGCCCACCTCGGCCTCCCAAAGTGCTGGGATTACAGGCGTGAGCCACCGCGCCCGGCCAATATTTTAAAGTTCTGTTATAACAAATGAAATACTCCTGAAAAAAGTATGAGGTAAATTATGTTACAATCACTATTTTAAAAATCTATTTGAATAGGTATGAAGAGCTTTTGTTAATATTTTATAAAATATGACAGAGCAATGAAATAGGTGGTTGACATATAATGTTAGATGACTTCCAAGTTTATATATCTAATTCTATAAACTCTATATTCAGATATGTAGCTTGAATACAGTATTTCTCAATTGCACAAGATTAGTGGAAAGAAAAAAATCTAAGTTACTAGAAGCCTTCATAACATACTTAGTCAACTTTGCTGTAATTTTGGTATATAAGAAATGCATGTGAAGTCATTGTTTTAAAATAAAACCAATATTTTTTCATCACAATTTATAAAAATACTGATGTGTAAGTATACAATGGGAGGAAGAGAGACGTTTAACAAAAGTTTTAACATCTCTTTTTCTTTCATAATTTTGAGACAACTAGATTAATAACTAAATTTTACTAGGGGAAAAGAGAAACGATTCATAACGCTTCTGTTTTATAATGACTTTTAAATATTTCCTATAAATAACAGCCACAAAATACATTGACTTTGTTAATCAGATACATCTATGTAAATATTTATCTGGTCATTACTCATCTCAGAGCTCATAAGAGATGTGGGAAAAACCTTGATGGCAATCAAAATCATTACCTAGCGAGCTATATTTGTAGAATAAATGCAGTATTAAGCACATTCTGATTAAAATTCTCTTAAAATGGATTGTATGTTCAAGTACCTTCAAGTATCAAAGAGCTCAAACACTGGGATTATAAATGATTTTATTATAAATTGTAGTTTTAAGGTTATAATAAGTTCATTCTAGCTGAGACTATTCTAAGGAACACAAGGAGAATACACTAAAAATGGTACTTACTAGTTTTTTGCAACATTTAAATAATAACAAAATTTAATGGAACATAAATTTGAAACTTCAAAAATAAGTTTCAAACTTCATGCTATAGACTGATTATAAATAACCTGGTTAAACTAAAGCTGGTATGTCTTACAGGAAACTCAGATACAGGCAGCGAGATGTAGTGGTAAAGTGCATGAGCAATGGAACTGACAGTCCTGGTTCTGTCACTTATTATGTGTGGCCTAGGAGAAACTACTGAATGTCTACAGACCGAATATTTTATTTCTGAAATACAGATAATCATAATACCTGACTCATGAGATTATTATAAGGCTCAACCGAGATGTAGGCATTGCATTGAAAGCAATACACAGAATCTTTGACACAAAGGAAGCACTCAGTAGATGTTAGCTATTACTACTGTTGCTACTGTTTTTTTGTTTTTTGTTTTTTGTTTTTTTTTTGAGACAGTGTCTCACTCTATTGCCCAGGCTGGAGTGCAGTGGTGTGATCTCGGCTCACTGCAACCTCCACCTCCCGGGTTCAAGTGGTTCTCCTGCCTCAGCCTCCCAAGTAGGTGGAATTACAGGTGCCTGCCATCATACCTGGCAAGTTTTTGTATTTTTAGTAGAAATAGGGTTTCACTATGTTGGCCAGGCTGGTCTCAAACTCCTGACCTCAGGCGATCCGCCCACCTCGGCCTCCCAAAGTGCTGGGATTACAGGCATCAGCCACCACACTCAGCCTACTGCTGTTACTATTACTATTATTTTATTATAATTGCATAAAGGTAGGTCAGCCATTGCTGTAGAAGGCCAAAGAAAGGAGACGTTACTTTCAAGAAAAAGATTATGAAAAATTTCAAAAAGAAAGCAAGATTTAAGTGAGACATTAAAAAATACATGTGATTCTTAAGGATTTTTAAAAATTAAAAATAGTGTTGAACATCAAAGAGAAAACATTTTTAAAGGATTCAAACCCCCATTAATGTAAAGTTCTTCATAACAAAAACCCTGAAAGGCTAAACTGGAAGATAGCTATATTTCAAGAAAGTCGAAAATGCATACATAAACAAGAGCCACAGAAAGGCACATAATAAGCATTATTGGATTAGACAAAATATTTAACTTGAACAAGTGTCTTATGTAAAGAAGCAACTAGTGGTAAGATTTAAAGTATAGGATAAGGTCAGATCAGAGAGTAAGATGCATTTTGGGTTAAAAGACAGGGATTTTGTCATGTTAAAAACTGAACACTATGACAGGTGTTGAGCAGAGAGCTGATAAACGATGTTTCAGAGTGGTTTGTTAAAGCCCAAACACCTGTGATATTTTAATTCACATAGCAGTGTTGAATTGTGAATTACTTTGCCCTTGTGATTCAAATGGTAACAAAGAACACATAAGCTATAATAATTTCAATTTCCTATTTTTGCTGATATACTTGTTCTTCAAGAATTGCCCTGGTAACTATTTCACAGAAGGAAACATTTTTCCCTTTTACATTTTATAATGTATAATAAAGTTTGAGGTCAGGGAAGTCTCAGTCACAATATAGTATATAAGAGTTTTTAATTTTAATTGAACTTTAATAGTGAGGCATATTTTCTTGGTTTAAAACAGAAAGCAGTGTTTACATGAGGTTTTTTATCTTTGCTGTCTAAAACAGCTCAAAAACAGACCAGTATGATGGCAAGTCTAAATATGGTGACACTGAAAGATGACCACAATAGATTATTGAGTTTAAACACAAGCAAGTTAAAGAATACTATGTAGAGTACAATTCCATTACTTAAGACAGACAGACACACACGCATAGAGACAAACGGTCTGTGAGTGTTGATCTAACAGTGGCCACGGAGTAAAGAGGTGGTTACCATTCAGAATAAGCCCTGGCAAGGAGAAGAGCTGCATACACTTTGGCGTTACTCGATTTTTAAAAAATAAACAAGATTATCTTTTTATTTAAAAAAATTTAAATGTTTTAGTTATATAGGTTTATTAAAATAAAGATAGATGTACTTTCAAAAAAGGTATCATTCTGAAAATTTATTTATAAAATTTTAAAATGTGATTTTACCTTTTCTTATTTTAATTTCATAATCAGAAGACTAAATCATAAGCTAAATTTTTAAAGAATCAATATTTTTAAAAAACAGGATATAAACAGAATTTGAAAAAAAGACCATTAAAATTTACTGAAAAGGTAATGTATTTACTTAAATATACTCATGAATAATTAATGGTAATATTTCTATTCTCTCTACTACTTCTAAAAAGAAAAAAACTTGAATGAAATTTACGAACATTTTTCTCTATTCCTTTCTGTGAAAACTGCGAATCTAGATGGAACTTCTGGGATCATGCTTTCTTCTTATACTAATTTTCGGAAGATAGGATACAATGCTGTAAGGATACTTAATGATAAAAATGAGACCATGAAAAAAGTTTAGGGTGCAGGTTCAAAACTTCTAATTTCACTTATTTCATCAACCTAGGCATTTTGGGAGGTATTATAGACAAAGCATGCAATTATTATGATATGGAATCTATCGAAATTACAATGTAAGATAATGTAGTTGAAGTCTTGAGTTCCGTGAAGTCATACAGTACCATACGTTCCAGTCAAAAATATGTATCTACTATCGGTGTCTAGTCATCATAAACACTCAATGTCTGTTGAATAGCTGCAAATATTAATCAATGTATATTTAATAAATAAATGAATTAAAGTAATAAATGAATGCATACAAACGAAGGGCATAAATGTCTCAAAGATCCCTATTGTATTAGTAACTAGTAATTAGTAATAGTATTCTATTTCTTATAATAAAAGCTATTTTTAGAAAATCATTAAAAACCATGAAAATCAAGTCAAACTACTTACAGACAGTATTCAGAATCAGAGAAAATGAAATTTTCAGAAAAGACGTAGAAAGTATAAATAATATAAATCCAGTGTAATTCTTCTAGAGCAATTATAGCATAACATGGCTCAAGGTTCTGAGACTTGTTTTCATTATTTCATAGAAATATTTAATAGAAACATTAAATATATTTAATAGAAACAACCATACAAACTATAGTTAATAAGGTATAGAGGATACACCAGCATACTGCACAACATAAAGCTTCTAAGAAATATATGTCATTTATATAAGAGAAATGTAATCAAGTTTATTAACTTTTTTTTTTTTTAAGGCTAGTCAAGTGAAGCAGTGGAAGTGGAGAAGAAACGAAGAAATCTGTAACTGGTCATGATCAATTAGTTGTAAACATCACTTCACTCGGACCAGACTATTAAATCATTAATATGCTTAAGTTATAATATTTAAATATTTTCACCTTGTTTGTTTATAATCTCTAATCAGCCTATGAAAAAACACTTTCACCACGGGTAATTTTTAAAAATCTGCCTTTATAACATCTTACTTAATTGTTTCCTGCTTCTTTTTTGGCTTGAGACAAGGACTTGAAAAATTTCTCAGGAGAAGGGGTTGTGTAAGATAAAAAAACAACTTCAGGTCAGACAGTGCTTCAGGACTATGGTATAAATCAGGGATATGGTTGAACACATCACAGAATAGGAGAATCTCAGATTGAGTTTAAAGGAAACAGAGATCATCCTATCGAGGAGCTGGCAGTTACAAACCAGGTAGATTATCAGGCAAGGAGGAGGCAAGTAAAGAAGGTAAAGGTTATGGGAGGGCCAATGACAATACATACCTGGGCTACACATTGCATAGTCACTGAATAAATAACATGTTATGTATGTTCTGTTGTTTTCTAGTGGATCAGATGCTTTTGAGAGTAGTAAAGTACAAATTCATATAACGTGTTAGTTAACAGAAGTGTTTTATTATTTTACATTTTCTCAGTCACAGATTCCAAAAGTTAACCACTATCAACTAAAAGTTTACAAAAATTTTGATGTTATAAAAAGAATCCACTGAGAGCAACCTCGGATACGGAGTGGGAAAGACTGAGAATGGAGGATATTTAATGTTTCTCACAGAACCTTTCATGCTGTTTTGATTTTTAGCATTAAAAGTTGTTAGTATTCATTTAAAAAAAATTTTTTAAATGATCTCAGTTTAAAAGGTTCGTAAAAAAAATGGATTTAATCATCTCCTACAAAGGGTGTAGCCTCTGAAGTGGCATATCAGTATCACCCAGTAGCGCTATCACACCCAGTCACCCAGGAGCCTAGAAGAAATGTAAAATTTTAGGCCTCAAACAATACCTTTTTAGTCAAAATCCGCATTTTATCAAGATCCTCAAGTGATTTGGAAACACAGTAAATTTAGGAATCACTGGTTTAATTTGACATAAATCATTTTCCCTTTTAAGCCTTGTATGTGGCTTATTAGTCTCTGCTACATCAGAAATGGGGAGCTCATTAACTCCTGAGATAGTCAACGTTTTCAAAAATAAACTCCTAATCTCCACTCACTCAATTCTCCAAAAATAAATCTTCCTACAGTTTTCCTTCTTCAGTTAATTTTCATCCTCCCAGTTGTTTAGGCCATATATAACTGAATTATCTTTGTATTCTTTTTCTCAAACCCTATGTGCAAATTCTCATGGCTCTACCTCTCAAACATCTCCAGAATCTGACCACTTCTCACCACCTCCACACTACTAACTTTGCCCAAGTCGCCACTATCTTCTTCCAAGATTAGAGCAATAGCTTTTCCCTTTCCCTTGCCTTTCCTTGCCTGAGTAATCTGCTTAAGTATAAAAAGAATCATGTCACTTCTCTGCTCAAACCCTCTGAAACCTTTCCATTTGATGACAAAATCAACTCCCCAATAAGTGAAAGAAATTCATATTATATATTCAGTTAACTCAAGTAGCAAAAATATTAATAATTCTTAACATGATTCTTTTAGGGTTGAATGTTACACTTCCATTTGTTCTGAATTGTGACTCCCTTTATTTTCAAATGTAGATTTAACCTCTTTTTAAATGTATATCTCTAGTCCCTTCTGGTGACCCCCCCCCATTTCTTTCTGAAGCAGACGTTTAGTAAATAACAAAAGCATTACATATTTCAAAATTTTGCATGTGTGGATAATTCTTCCCCCACAACCATGTCTCACTCAAACTAATAGCCAAAGTCCACACAATGACCTATATGGCTCCTCTATAAAGTCGTTTTCCTGACAGCCTGCTAAATTCGCCCGGCATACAATGCTCCAGCCACCAGGGGCTTCTCTTACTTCTTCCTGCTTCAGGATCCTTGCAATTTCTCAGTGAGGCGTCTTCTGACTAAGCCAGGCTGTCCACCTCTAACTCTCCATTTCTTTTTCCCTTCCCAGCTTTGTCTCCATGTCACTTATTAAATTCTAGTATACCCTATGATCTATTTATTAGCTTGTAATTCTCTCTCCCATTAGAATGTAAGTTCTATGAGCACAGGGATTTTTCTTTCTTTTGTAAACTGACATACACCCAGTATCTAGAATAGTGTCTGATGTACAATAGGCTCCCCGAAAATAATTGTTAAATGAGTAAGAACAAAAAGCCCCATTTATTATTAGACTTTTATAATCTGAAAGATTTTCATTCTACTGAGCTGCAATTAGTGTCATTGTAACATCCACTGACTGAATGATCCTAGGTCTGTTCTTAGCTTTGGAAGGAATGAACTACTTCCTATGATACATTATCAGCTAGGTATTCAAAGAATAGTACCATGTTCCCTAGGAGTTTTCTGTTTTTCAAATTTAATATACGCCATTATTTTAAACTGATGACAACACTAATTGCATAGACAAACAGGCAAAGAAAAAAATAAAAACTCTATGCTTTAACTTTGTCCTCCCGCTTTTTAACTTTTTGTTGTTTCTATTTATATCTTATTGTACTGTCTATGTATTATTTTTAATCAGTTCATCTTTTAGTCTCTCTACTCAATATATGAGTAGTTTACACACCACAATTACAGTATTATAATATTCTGAGTTTTCCTGGGTACTTACTATTACCAGTGAGTTCTGTACCTTCAGATGACTTCTCATTGCTCATTAATGTCCTTTTCTTTCAGACTGAAGAACTGAATCCCTTTAGCATTTCCTGTAGGACAGGTCTCATGTTGATGAAATCTTTCAGCTTTTGTTTGAGAAAGCCTTAATTTCTGCTACAACATGTTTGAAGGATATTTTCACTGCATATACAATTCTAGGATACAACTTTTCTTCCTTCAGCACTTTAAATATGTCATATCACTCTCTCCTGGACTGTAAGGTTTCCATCGAAAAGTCTGCTGCCAGACATACTGGAGCTCAGTTGTATGGTTTTTGTTTGTTTTTGGAGACAGGGTCTCTCTCTGTCCCCCAGGTTGGAGCGTAGGGGTATAATCACAGCTCACTACAGCCTCAACCTCCTGTGCTCAAGTGATTCTCCCACCTCAGATTACAGAACAGCTGGGACTACAGGCGTATGCCACCACACCTGACTAATTTTTAAATTTTTTTACAGAGACGAAGTCTCATCATGTTGCCCATGCTGGTCTTGAACTCCCAGGCTCAAGCAATCCTCCCACCTAAAGCTTTCCAAAGGGTTGGGATCCCAGGCACAAGCCACTATACCTGACTCCATTGTATGTTATTTGGTTCTTTTGCTTGCTTCTTTTAGGATTCTTTTTTATCCTTGACCTTTGGGAGTTTGATGATTAAATGCCTTGAGGTAGTCTTCCTTGGGTTATATCTGCTTTGTATTCTACAACCTTTACTTGAATTGATACTTTTCTCTAGGTTTAAGAAGTTCTTTGCTATTATAACCCTTTGAATGAACTTTCTACTCCTATCACTCTCTCTACCTGTCTTTAAGGCCAATAACTCTTAGCTATGCCCTTTTGAGGCTATTTTATAGACCTTGTAGGTGTACTTCATTCTTTTTTTTTGGTCTCCTCTGTATATTTTCAAACAGCCTGTCTTCAAGCTTACTAATTCTTCTGCTTGATCAATTTTGCTGTTAAGAGATTCTGATGCATTTGTATGTTAATTGTATTTTTCAACTCCTGAATTTCTACTTGATTATTTTAAATGATTTCAATCTCTTTGTTAAATTTATCTGATATAATTCTGAATTCCTTCTCTATTATTTTGAATTTCTTTCAATTTCCTCAAAATGGCTATTTTGAATTCTCTGTCTGAAAGGTCACATATCTCTGTCTATCCAGGATTGGTCCCTGGTACCTTATTTAGTTTGTTTGGTGAGCTCATATATTCCTCAATGGTTTTGATGCTTACAAATGTTTATCGGTGTCTGGGCATTTAAGAGTTAAGTATTTACTGTAGTCTTTGTGGTCTGGGCTTGTTTGTACCCATATTTCTAGGGAAAGAATTCCAGTTATTTGAAGAAGCTTGGGTGTTGTGATCTAAGTTTTTGGTCATTGCAGCCATACCTGCATTAGGGAGTAACCCAAGCCCAGTAACACTGTGGCTCTTGCAGACTGGTAGAGGTGCCACCTTGGTAGTCTTGGATAAGATCCAGAGAATTCTCTGAATTATCAGGCAAAGACTCTTGCTTTCTTCCCTTACTTTCTCCCAAACACAGCCTCTCTGTGCTGAGCTGCCTGGAGCTGTGGAAGGGATGTGTGTGTGTGCGTGACACAAGCACTGTGGCTGCCACCACCACTGGGACTGCGCTGGGTCAGACTTGAAGCCAGCACAGCACTGGGTCTCACCCAACACCCGTGGTAACCACTGCCTGGCTATGGCCTGTGTTCATTCAAGGCCCTAGGGCTCTGCAATTAACCAGGCTTGAGTCCTTCCCTTCAGAGTGGTGAGTTCCCCTGCTCCCAAGTGCATCAAGAGATGCTGTCCAGGAACCAGGGCCTGGAGTCAGAAACCTTAGGAACCTACTCGGTGCTCTGTTCTACTGAGGATGAGCTGGCACCCAAGCCACAAGACAAAGTCCTTTCCCATTCTTCCCTCCCCTTTCACAAGCAGGCCCTGGCAACCTTTCTGTCTCTCTGAGTTTGTCTATTCTGGACATTTCATATAAATGGAATCATATAATATGTGGACTTTTGCATCTAGTTCACTGAGATTTTATGGTTAACAAAATCATAGGAATAATAAAATCAGCCCTAGTATGCAGGGTCTTTTGCTTTGTGTATTCACTTTTATTCTAACTGAGCTACTTCCACTCTGATTACCTCACTCAAAAGTGGTTTCTAATTCTGCTGTTACTCCTTTGATATTGATGATACAGCATTTCACTGAGATCTTGAAACATTTTTGATAAACTCTTATGTGAACACCTTTTGTTAGTTTGTTTATTTAGAAATGACTTGAATGTGAGCTTTCAAAGAAAAATTATTAGGTTGAGTTTGCCATCCAGCATCTAGAATTTTACATTTGAAATTCTAACACATATTGCTAACCTTGGTCTACAGAGGCAACCCAAGTTACCCAACACGCTTGGAATTCAAGTTGTCCTGAGCCAAAGGAGCAGACAGCCTCACCCAAGAAGAGTTGGGCAAAAAAAAAAGAATAAAAGGAAGACCCTAAGAAATACTAATATCAAAGAGATTGTTTAAGAGGAAGACCAGTAAAGATGACGGAAAAGAAGCCGCAAGGCACACAGAAGGAAACCCTAAAAAAACAATTTGACACAACTGTTCCCAGCAAGTAAAAATACAACTCATGCAAAAGCCAGAAAGTGGAAAGGGTACAGGAGGAAAGGAATTATCCCAGTGGTTCACTTTACTGATGGTGATAGGATCTCTTCATATAACCTAGATTTCTTTCACCAAAAGTAAAGTAGGTCTCTATTTTAGGACCACTTACTTCTGAAGTAGAAAAGATAAAGACATCTGGAAGAATTTCCAAATGTTAGAAAATTAAAGTATTCTCATCTATAATTTATATTCTATTAAATCATTTCCCTAGATCCTAAGGGAGTCGAAAGATAGGAATTGTAACCTTGGCTCTATTACTGTTTCACCAGGGACAACTACAGTATTCTTTTGGTTATTCAGTTTCCTAATCTGTAAAATAGGGAAGTTGAGTTAGATAATTCCTAAAGCCCCTTTCAGCTCTGGAATCCTAAGATTATATATAAGTTAGCTACATGAAAACTTATTTAAGGGATGAATACTATTAAATACCCAAAAAATTAATACAAGGAAGAGATCATACATACATAAGTCAAAGGAAAAAATTATAACTCAAATATCAGAGAAATCTGAGAAATGAAGTTCCTAGATCTATTTAAATAAAAAATAGCCATCACCCTCTAAAGGGTAAATGTATCACCAAATTAGAATCTTTTCTTAGCAGTAACATTTACTGGAGAGCAGTAGGAATTTATTTTTTAGAAGAGACAACAACATCTGAAAAACAGACCAGCAAGAAGAATAAGACACTTGTTCATCTGTATTTCTGTGACTTTTCTCACTTGGTATTATTTGCAACTGTACTTTTCTGTCTGGCAGCAGTGCCAACTTCAGTATGAATCATATATTATTTTTATCATGTTGATTACATATGTTCACCAGTTTAGTTGTCCATATATGCTTGGTGTGGTTTGCAAATACTCAGTGACAAAATCCAGAGCATAGCATTTTCACAGAAAGTGTTTACTGTGAAATTTCTCTTTAGAAGTTTGCTTTTCTTTACAGCTTTGATCCATATGACATCCACATTCCTACATTTCAAATAATAGCTTTCACTTAAATTAATAAAATGTTTCACTTTGATACAACATGACTACAGTAGGATGTGGGGGTTCTACAGAGGACCTCGTTTTCTTATGTGATTAGAGATTTGGTCAAATTTGACATCTGCTAAAATTTTCCAAACTATGTTTCTTCAGTTTTACGGTGACTTAGTACTTACATTCTGTTATTCATCAACACTTCACAGAAATACTTGATTTGTCTGAATGAATTAAAAAACCCACAACTGAAGAAAATCAGAAAAACCTGGTTTTAAATATCAAAAGATCCTGAATGAGAAATATTTCTACAGGCCACAGTAAGTAAGTTATTGATCACTGTACGTCTTTGCAGGATGAAAATTGTTGCAAGATTGGACATAAGAAAATAAACTTACTGGTAAATATCTTTCCTAAGGACAGATCTGCCAAGGGGATTGTCAGCCTGGGGAGCCATGGCAACAGAGCCAATCTTCAAAACCACGGTGTCTTCTTTTGCTGCCTGATTAACTGTAACAAAAGAAGGAGATTCATGAATACACTGTGGATCTGTACATAACTTTATGCATAAGGAGAAATCTTTGAGGGAATGGAATACAGACACTTTAAGATAAGAGCAATACATAAGAAAAAGTAAAATGAAAAAAATCATGTTTAAAATAAAAATATTTGATTCTTTTAACTCTGTTCATACCCATTAAGTGGTTTCCTGTTAAAATACACAATTAAAATAGCAAAGAAAAAACAAACAACTCCACTCCCAACTTAAAAATTATAATATTAAATATATATAAGTAATATTGAAGACAAATGTTTATCTAACTTCACAATCTGTGTCTTTCTCCTAAATGATTTTCAGCTTTGGGTTCTTAATACTTCATTGTTGTCTACAAATATATTGAAGGATATTACAAAGTCAGTGACAAATTCTCAAAGCCATTTAAATTTACATGCTAAATAAGTTAAATACAACACACACACACAAACATAAAGTATATCACTTTAAGCTCCAAAATGTCAGAAAATCCAAAAGAAACATGATGACTGCCACATTGAAGATGGAAAACACCAACTATTTAATATGGAAGAACATATCAACCTGTTATTCCAGATAACTTTTTAATTTTAATAACTTCTACTGTAAAATTGCTTTAGAAATTGGAATCCCAGACCCCTTTAAAAGTTCTACCTCCTAATGACATCTAAAACTATGATAAATAATCCCAGAAAACAAAAAAAGGTAAAAGGATGTATCTGTTCTAATTCTTTTCTTTGTATTAAATAAAATGATATTTGACTATACGCTCTGATTTAGGGCTGAAGTTCAGCACCTTTTCCACAACTCACCAGTAAATTCAATGTCTTTTCTAAGGACTATTTGGGATGAATAGGAGAAATTAATGGCCCCATTCATTACATTTACATTTTACTCTCTATTCTCCAACAGATGATTCTACTATAGTAGCTGTATAAACACTGTTTAAAAAGTGCTAACAATATACAACTTTCTAGGTCTTGAAGTAAACGTATATTAAAACTTATAATTTCTCTCAAGGAACTACCATCTGCCAAAAATAGAACAGAAAATGACTGGCTGCAAGACCTAAGAAATATCCTGAACAGAACCTGCCTACAAAGGCATACAATCCATATTTCCCAAACTGTGGTGCCCAAAGAATGCAAAAGCTACAAGATTATTTCCAGCTGTATTTCCAGTATATTATTTCAGTGTATTATTTTCAGTATACTCAGTATATTTCAGTATATTTTCAGTATATTATTTCAGTATACTTGGTATGGTCTGATTCAGATTAGTCCAAGGAAAGACAGTCAGAATTAAGAAAATCAGAAAAAAGTTAGAAGAATAAGATACTCAGTGAGAGAAATAAGGACCCAGGATAAGATAACCATGAAGGGAGCAGGGTAAGGCAAAATAGTAGGAAGGTGGGAGAAGTGACAGCAAAAGGAGAAAGAAAAAGAGATGATCTATCATAACAAATATTAGCATGTGGATGTCACAGTAAAGACAGTATTTTTACAATTCCATAGCAAAAGATCAAATAGAAAACTACTTCTCATGCAGCTGCACTATTTTCAAATAACTTAGAGGGTTGGTTTGATTATAGGTCCTTATAATATGAACATTGTTTACATTTTACAGATCTTGCATTTTATGCCAAGCTTATCAAATAGTTCCATGTGGGTAAAACCTCTGATTAAGCAGCAGGCATCAATTAAATCAATAAATAGTAAGCCTGGAGAATAGACCATACCACAAAAGTACAATTAGTGTATTTGCTAACCGTTCTTCCAGGCTACAGATACTACCCACCATATGAAAGTCTGAAATGTAACAGAAACATTGCAGTAAATGAGGTACATATGGAGGAGAAATGACGTACTTGGTGTTACATACAAAGCCAGATCCAAGAACAGAATTCTGTTTCTGTTAGGGCCAAAAGTGTTCTCATTAGATTATACTAACTGTTATAATAAAAAAATGAACACGTAATGCAGATCATTCATAAACTAGATTAAAATAAATAATTTGATTATAGAAATTATTCAGCTTATCAAAATATATCATTGAGATGTAAGAAAAAACAAAAAAATGTATTTATACATGAAAGTGCCTTGAGTCATTTCTTCAGCTACTTTATTGCCGCAAAAAAATCAGCTTCTCTTTTTTGGCTTATTTCACCTGTATTTAATAGTTGGACCATATGAGGAAACGTTCCTTCTAGAAATATTTTCAACATGAAAATTAATGCCTTCCTTCCTTGCTTTAACTCTATTTTTAAAAATTGAGCCTCATGAGGAACTACTCATTCTGGACATGCTAGATTTTAAGAAGTTCTCTATTGTGAAATAAAAAGATTAAGCTGGAAGTCAAACACCTGTAGATTTAGAATCCTGATAGTAACTGCACATAACGTAAACAATATCCAGGTTTAAAAGCCGATTTTCACTATTATTTTTCTAAATAAAATATTGGAATGTTAAATATATTTTTTATCATAAACTGAAATGTAGACATGATTAAAGAGTCTTACATTAATGTAGCATATATTATAAGTCTGAAAGATTTCATCTTTTCTCGGGGCAAGAGAGTGTATACACGTGTATGTACAGATGTATGAATGTACATCTGTATGTGGCATATGGAAAGGCTATAAACAACTCTGAAATCAGGAGTTTGTATCAGTAACCAAAAGCTTGAATAAAGACCAGAATCTTCATGCAATTGTCAGATAACATAAGAATGTTGCTTACAACGAACTTTTCTTAATTCCAACCTGAATAAAAGTGTTTTGGATACTTCAACTTTCATTTAAGATTCTCAATATAAACTCAATTTAGTAAAACATTTGAAGTCTCAAAAGTATTTGAAATTGCCACTGTGTAATATTATGCTTTTATAAAGCCAAAACTGTTGTGACAGCTTTCAATAAAAGTTTTTAATTAGTTATTGCCATACTGGCAGTTGAAGACAAAAGTTTCAATAAATATGTAACCAATGACCACTATGCATATTAATAGAAAGTTTAGTTGTATTTAGTTTACCACTCATCTTTGACACAGATTACTTATTCAGTGACAGGCACGAATGCTCTGTGATATTTTTATAATAAAGTTTCTGCTGAAAAGAATGCTGTAGCAAGATTTAGTTATTCTTTCACACTCATCAAAACAACTTACATATACTTTTTTTTTTTTTTTTGAGACACGGTCTCCTCCTGTCACCCAGGCTGGAGTTTGGTGGTGTGATCACAACTCACTGAAACCTTGACCTCCTGGACTCAATTTCTTCTTCCACCTCAGCCTCCTGAGTAGCTGGGACTACAGGCACAGGCCACTATGCCCAGGTAATTTTTATATTTTTTGTAGGATAGAGTTTCGCCATGTAGCCCAGGCTAGTCTCAAACTCCTGGGCTCAAGCTATATGCCTGCTTTGGCCTTCCAAAGTGCTGGTATTACAGGCATAAGCCACCATGCCTGGCCTACATTTTTAATTTAATTAATCTGATAATCATCTTATTCAAACTTTCTTGTAAAGGTTTTCTAGAATAAAATGAATAGTATACTCTTGACTCCAACTTACTAGAGTCATTGATGATATTTATTTCTAATGAAATTCCTCATTCAATCATGATTTCCACAGTCCGCATTGCAGCTTTTAACATGTATTAAATGGACACATCCAATCTCCCATATAAAACATAATGTAAGAATTATCTATACTTTAAAATGGTGAATTTGTTATATGAATTTTACCACAATGAAAATTTTTTCTCTGACCTTTTCATGGGTAAATTACGATTATTTAAATTAAGAGTAGCAAAGAAGAAAGATAAAGTATTAAAAAAAACTAATATAATGTGTCAAAATCTGAAACTTTGGCATGCATTTTGTATTTGTATTCTTAGCTTAGGCACACAGTCTGGCTATTTATAACACCTCAGATACATAGAGAAGCAGGTACAATTATAAATAAAGATACAGATATATGCACAGGCAGAACACAAAAAAGTAAAGATATGAGCAATGCATATGCCAGACAAAAGGATTAATACACAAAAAAGTATTAATAAGGAAAAGATATGCAACTCCTTAAAAAACACTGTACTTTTCACTAATGAGACCTACAAAAGGCTAAAAATAACCTTTGCTAGGGTAAGAGTAAGAAATAGCAGCCATTTAGGAAGGTAATTTGACATCTCTTAAAATAGTAAGGTATGGAATCCTTCGATCTAGCAATCCTTTTGCTGGTAATTTATTCTACAGATACATACATCCAGGCCACACAAAAAAATACCACTAAAAAGTTGTTTGTTGCTAAAAATATGCATATCTGCAAAGGATTACACTTAACCTGAAAGTCCACAGAAAGACAAAAGAAATTATGTTTTCCAAAGACAACTATAACAACCTTCCCCCATCTCATATACTCTTATTCAAAGTGACCTTAGGAAGTACCTAGGCACATGAATTCTGAAATTATATGTTAAAACCCCACCATAGCCACCACCAAAAAAAGAAAAAGCAGCAGCAGCAGCAGCAGAAGAAGAAGAAGAAGAAGCGGAAGCGGAAGCAGCAGCAGTAGCAGCTTTAAAAATAAGATGGCAGAAGTCTGGAAATATTTCTGCAATTAAAATTAGTTGAAGGATTTTCCCAGTTGAAGCAACTCAATAGGAAACAACAAAACTGTGTGATATGTAGTATTAATGTTTATAACACAATAAGCCCAAAACAAAAACATATAAACAAACAAAAAAAGCCCCACAGAAAATAAAGTTGTTCTTTTTTTCCCTCACCTTTCTTAAATAGAATGAATTGTAATCTTTTTGTCACAAATATATCAGTGAAACAGAACCTGTTTCATTAAACCTTTGGTAAGTGTAACAGAAAATAAAGCTAGAGTTAAACAATGAACTTCAGACTTCTGCCTCACCACAGAGCTGCTCAGGTGCTCAGCACACAGCTGCTGCTATGCTAAGCATGAGCTCCATTTGCTCTTCTTGTTGACTAAACTATGCCTGCATATTGGCATTGTTCGGAAAATACCACAAATTGTACTCTAATCCACAAGGGCTTTCAAGAAGTTTGGTGGTTCCTCAAAAACAGAATTCCAAACAGAATTACCATGGGACCTAAAAATTCCACTCTTAGGTGTACACCCCAAAAGAAGTGAAAACAGGGCCTCCAACAGAAACTTCCATGCCAGTGTTCATAGCAGTATTACTCACATTAATACTCACATTAACCAAAAAAAGGGTGGAAATGACCCAACTGCCCAATAGATTAATTAATAAACAAAATGTGGTATATCCAAACAATATTATTCAGTTATAGCAAGGAATGAAGTTCTGATATGTGCAGCAACTTGGATGAGCCTTGAAAACATTATGCTAAGTAAAGTGAGCCAGACACAAAAGGATAAACATTGTATAATTCCACTTACATGAAATTTCTAGAGTAGGAAAATTTATAGAGACAGAAAATAGATTAGAGGTTACCAGAGGATGAGGGTAGCTATTACTTAATGGATACAGAGCTTTTGTTTGGGGTGACAAATACATTTGGAAATAGTGGTGATGGTTTCACAACATTGTGAGTGTAATTATTGCCACTGAATTATATACTTAAAATGATTAAAGTAGAAAATTTGTTATATATATTTTACCACAATAAAAAAGAGAGAAAAAAAAAGGTTTCCAAATTAACAATGAAAACTATTTACATTTATAGGCAAATTTTGCCTTAGGAGGAAATATTTATCACTATAAATAAGACCCCTCTAGTGAAGACCACCTAAAGGCTATGACGAACACTGACATGGATGGTGAAAATAAGTCAGTCATGGAGGTTTCTCTCACGGATATTGCCACAAAAATTTGAGTCAAAGGAGCTCTGCAATGAAGATCTAATTGCAATGAAAGAGCAATTTACTGTAAAAATATTTCCTCACTAACAAATACCAAAGACTTTCAGATGCTTTCAGGACATGAGATAGATAAGATATTATAAGACAAATGAGAAAATTTTGAATATAGATCAAATGCCCACATTGAGGAGCCGCTATGTCTGATTCAGAAAGATTTACCAGTATATACATTATTAAATACCCATTTTAAAAGTCTCAGCCCGGCTGGTCAAAGATGCAGAAAAACAGCACACTGATATTGTATCATATTCTTGGTCAAGTTTTAAAACGTAATAAGTAGGCACTGAATCATACACATTTGGTTTGTTTTTAAAAATTTAAACTTGTTACTGAAATTGATATTTTATGGTGTAAAATGGGTTTTCAAGAAGGAAACCCTAAATTAAAACAGTGTAGGGAATAATATGGGATAAATGACTAAATGTAGTGTCCATTATACAATTATTATTCAGATACCATTACATCATAAAATTTGAGAATCATTTATAAATCATGAACATTTCTTTATTACTAAAAATGTCTACCAATCAGGTAAGTTGCTTTACTTCCTTTTCTGTCTCTATGGCCTCTCACTATTTCCTCAGCTTTTTTCACAGAGATTCTCCCTGTATTTTTGTATACCTCATACCAACCTCTCACCTCTAACACCATATTATTTCTTACGTTTCAATGAAATTTTGGCCTTCCCAAATGTTTACATTAAACTGAAAATAATTTTACAATTAAGGAATGGGGAACATAAAACAAACACTTCAAGAAATATTCAGAAAATCATAAAAGCCTACTAACATATTTTAAATGAAATACAGGAACTCACAAGTTAGAAAAATGAATATTTTATACCAATCAGAGAGGTATTTGTGGAAAACAATATCCTTGTATAAAAACTATACTTAGAATTTTTTATATTATATAGTATAAAACTTTCTTATTTTTATCTAGAGATAAAACTTCTGTAATTTTATTTTAATAAAATAGATACTGTAACATTATGGTTTTTTTTTTTTTTTTTTTTTTTCCCTCGAGATGGAGTCTTGCTCTGTCACCCAGGCTAGAGTGCAGTGGCAGTATCTCGGCTCACTGCAACCTCTACCTCCTGGGTTCAAGCAATTATCCCACCTCAGCCTCCCAAGTAGCTGGGATTACAGGTGCGTGCCACCACGCCTGGCTAATATTTTGTATTTTTAGTAGAGACGGGGTTTCACCATGTTGGCCAGGCTGGTCTCGAACTCCTGACCTCGTGATCTGCCCGCCTCGGCCTTCCAAAGTGTTGTGATTACAGGCATGAGCCACTGCACCCGGCCCATGGTCTTTATTAAATGTAATGAACTACCCCAAATTCTTCTCCCAAATCACTTATAAATTTGGTGTAATAAAGACAATCTACTGTTTTCATGGTGTTTTCCTCCCATTTTCAGTTGTAATGCCAAAAACAGTTTGATAATCTCCCCGATCTTTTGTGTCTGTGTCTCTTCCAAGGTTGAGAACAAATGTTATTATAACTGAAACTATGATCCTCAGGGAATTACCTGTGTAAAAATGTAGATTTCTGTTTTCTAACCTATGCAACCTTAATGTAAATTACACTATCTACAATTTCATTAGGTGCTCCTATATAACAAGGAAAAAGCATAAACGTCATTACCTTTGCAATGAATATACAGCTTCTTACTTTTCTGCTTAGCGAGTTATCACTTGTAATTGGTCGATAAAGACTAACTCTTATTCATAACCATCCATGTGTTTCTACAAACTATCTGAACAGATGAAAACAATTGTATACTACTGTCAGAATATAGGATATTCAGAGAATAGTAATTTCACACCTCAAAGTAATCAATTTGAAGATCGCTTCTAAGAAAAATTAGACATAAAAAGTAGAAACCGGCTTGTATTAAGAATCTGTGAGTATAATACATTGAATTTAGTTCTAGACACCTTGGTAATTAAGGACTATAAGGTTCTACAAATATTTTATTACAAAAATGATATGCCAAGTAGCTGGGGCTACAGGTGTGCACCACCATATTGGGCTAGTATCTTATTTTTGTACATATGGGGTCTCACTACATTGCTCAGGCTGGTCGGAAACTCCTGGGCTCCAGTGATCCTCCTACCTTGGCTTCTCAAAGTGTTAGGATTACAGGCATGAGCCACTGTGCCTGACCTTGTTTTTAAACAAAATTTTAGTTCTATTAGATATATAGAACCCAACATTTGAGTTCAGTAAAACAAATGACACAAAGTATATATATGCTTTACTGGCAAAAGCCTTGAAGAAAAAAAATCCTCATATTTCTTATCCTACTAACAAAGTCAGATACTTACATAGTATTCTGATGTATTTCCTAATGATTTATAGAATATCTATATTTCTTCTCTATAAAATATACCAAACCGCAAAGCACAACCAACTGCTCATATTTTTTAAAAGAAACAAAAAACCCCAGAAAACTAAGGTGTCTAGAAGAAAATTATTTAAAATCAGACCAAAAAAAAAAAAATCAGAAGACAATACCTTCAACAGTTGGCTGCATTTCTTCTGTTTTTGGAATAAAAATTCTGATTACACTTGTGTTGATATAAATCAAAGGTAAATTGCGGGATGTCAGTGTATGGGTCCTCATGGGCTGACCAGGAGATTTTGTTTTCTCTTTTTGGGTCTTTGGTAGTTTTGCTTGAAATATACTTGCAATGGCATTAAGTAAAGGAAAATAAAGAACAATATCAAAAGCTTGTGCTGAAAGAAGAATTTCATGAAGAAAATGAGGAGAACCATCCATTAAGCCTTCAGATAACTTATGAAAACTTCTTCGCTCATTTCTTGATGTTAACTTGTGACGGACATTTTTTGTTACGGCTTTTGTGTATGTCAGAGAGAGGAATCCATGCTGCTGATGAGTGCCATCTAGAAGTTTTGTAGTTGTCTGTTCCAGAAAAAGGAAATCAAAATACACAGTTCATTAAAAACATTTTTTAAAAAATTGGAAAGAAGAAAATGATATCAGTGAGTATTTTTACCTGTTGGTCTTACCCTACACTTCTTAATAAACACATGACTGATCAATTCTGCAGATGGGGACAAAAAACTTCTAAGATGGTTTGAATGACTGAACTAAAGATTGGAATCCTGAGTTCCAGTTCTAGATCTTGAGGAAGGTAATTAATCTTTTTGTGGCTATTTCTGTGACTTCTGCATTTTCTGTAACATTAAGAATTTGGGGCTGGGGTGTAGTAGCTCATGTCTGTCATCCCAACACTTTGGGAGGCTAAGGTGGGCAGATAACTTGAGGCCAGGAGTTCGAGACCAGCCTGGCCAACATGGTGAAATCCCGTCTCTACTAAAAATACAAAAAATTAGCCAGATGTGGTGGTGTGGTAGTACATGCCTGTAATCCCAGTTTCTCGGGAGGCTGAGGCACAAGAATCGCTTCAACCCGGGAGGCAGAGGCTGCAGTGAGCCGAGATTGAGCCACTGCACTCTAGCCTGGGCAACAAAGTGACACTCTGTCTCAAACAAAAAAACTAGGTTGGAAAAGACTATCTTGATTTTATCTTTTCAATTCATGAAAATTTTTCATTATGAGTACTAAGAGGCTGTAATAAAAAGTATCACAGGTCACAGAAAGGTTATTTACTCAGGTGAAATTGAAATAACCACATTATATATTTTTATTTGAGACCAAATCTAAACAGGCCAGATGATTACCTTCACTAGATAGGATATAACAGTTGTGGAAATGGAGTTTTTCCTTCAATAATTTGGCTTATTTATACAAAGACAGAGCCTATAAAAGAAGCCTCATTGATACCATGCTTTGATAACTGAACTAAACAGTTACTGCATATTTAAACAGTAATGTGACGCAACAATATAACATTTGTCTTTCAGAACTTGCCTATTATCAATAGCTAACATATTGTTTATAAAATCTAATTATCACTATCCTGTAACTCATAATCTTTGCATATACTACTATATTAGTACACATATAACATTTAACTGAGAGTAAAATAATTATCATAACTTCAATATTTTTGCTAAACTATCTCAATTAGCTCTCCTATTCAAATTGCATACTATAAACAAGTTATAGTAAAACAGTATGCTTTTAAAGAAGTAAAGTAAAACGTATACTTTCGTATTCCTCAACATACAAAAGAATATCACTTGAAAAAAATCTTCCTCAACCAATTAACAGACATGAAATATTGTTTTGGAAATTACTCAGCACAGAATTAGAGGAGAACTGTTATATTCCACATTCCCTGCCCCTCTTTCCAAAACCTGAAAAAGTTAGTAGGGTCCAAAGAGGGGATTTTTAAGAGGAGAAGTGAACTGGAACAAAGCAAAAAGAAGAAAATATATTCACATAAACAGAAAAAAAAAGAGAAATAGGAAAGCTGTAATGAGTCTGAGCCTATATTATCCCATCACTCCTAAATTTCTTTTGCTTCCATTTTCTTCCTCTTATTTTGTTGCCTATCACCCACTGACGTGGTGAGAGGAAAAAATACGCAATTCAGTTACCACTGTTGATTTTGCTTTTAATTTAGACTTTATAATGAAGGAAGATAAGAAAATAAATTATCTTCGTATTTTTTTAATTGGCCATTAAAAAAAACCCCGGAAAGTAAGCATTAAATAGTTGTGCAATATAATCATCTTTCCCCATAACAGCCTGCTCTCAAAGCATTTTTCACTGTTCCCAACATTTTCACTAATTCTCCTGACTCCCCTTCTTTTTTATTTCTGCACTCAAAACAAAAAGATGCATAGTAAAGCAGGAAAAGTGCTACCAGTTTTATTACCATGTTGCTGGACAATGAGCAATAATGGATGGAGACGAATTGTTAAGGTATATCCCCAGTGGAAGAGGCCACAGTGATCACAGTGATGTTGTTTGTTCTAAGTGTCTAAACTGGGGAGAGGGTTAGTACTGACCACTAATCTAAAAAATCTAATTCATAATAAATCTTTATTAATAGCAATATTTGAATCCTGGAAAGAGTATAAAAGGTATTTCAATGTATAAATGTTTTAATTGGGAAAAATATTTTAAACATGTGGAATGTAAGCATATTTGAAAGGTAAGCTACATGAAGAAAGGGTGCTGTTTTTTTTTAACTGCTGCATTCCTAACTCCCTTACAATAAGGGAAAAAATGAACATTAGTTGAGGTAATATAAGTATAACTTTTCATACAGTAATAATACTTTATACTATTCAAATGTCAAAAAACACTAAGAAACTTTTTAAATGGCATTTAATTTATACATTTAGAAAGAATTTCTGAAGAACATTAATGATAAATTTAGGGTTTCTTTATGAATATTTGTTAAAATTATTAAGAATGTTTTTCATAGACTCTAATGAACATTCAAAGAGAGGAAAATAAATCTAAACACTTCCTCTAACACAAAAGCCACATTTTTTTCCCTGCACTAATGATTAGAGACTATTGCTAGTAAAAGCTCAAAATAAAATCAGAACATATCACTTGCTATGCAAATATACTATTAAACATTAAATTTAAGAACAAAGTTAACTTTAAGAATATCAGTTAAAAGAATTAGCTTAAGAACATATCTAGATATGTTGTACCATTAGAAAAGGCAAGGTTCTAAACTTCTAAAAGTTACTGATATAGCCTTGTGTTCATCTACCTAGTCAATGACAGAAATGCAATCTTGTTCAGATTCAAGAAGGTCCCACACAAGTTACTTTGAATTAGTTGTAAGAAAACAATGGCATAATAATAGAAAAAAAATTTAAAAAGCAATCTTATTAAGAATCATTAGAGGAATGACAAAAGCAGTATTGGTCAACTCTTGATCATTCAATACATGCACAATTTTAAAAAATATATTGAATGTACTACTTTGATTTCCTTATATTGATGATAAAATTAGTCTGTACTCATGCAAGTGACCCAGAAACAGGTTATAGTGGAAAAGCAGTTCTACGATTTTAAATTACATTATACTTCATTTATAAAGTTTATGATATAGAGGAAAACACAAATCAAGAGTTGACTCTATGAATCATTCCATTCCTTCTCTGGGTTCCTGTTAATGGGAGTTGTGTAGCATAATTTAAAAGTAATTTCTTACAGAAGGAAAGAAGCCAGAGCAATTACTGAAAGGGTCCTGCTTGCTGATGGGTCGAACCAACAAGGTGCGTCTGTTCAGCTTGTCAGTACAGGAAAGGAAGACACCTCCACATTGCCCCAAAGACCAACACTCTTCCCCAAGGCTTGAGGTGATGGACAGGAGCAAAGAAGGTGAAAAGACAAAAAGCAATAAAAGCCATAAGCAAAAAAAAAATCTGGATAGTTTTAAATTCTCCTCAAGTTTGCATAAATTTCGATTTGAGCAACTGCTAGGTATGGCCTCTGCCTGGACCATCTTCTGCAAAAGCAATGTTAATGAAAGTAAACAAAAAATAATTGCTTTTAGTATAAAATTACAACTTCTAGTTTATGGTAAAAAACAATCCAGCATGAACTCACATAAGAATTGGGAAACAATTCCAAAAAGTCAACATAATAGTACACTAAAGATAAAGTATATTAACAAAAGCAAGCCTACCTTTGCCTTTTTGATAAATTAATTTTTATAACAGGAAGATGGTTACAAAACAAGAGCAGCTTCAAAGAATAAATAGCTTTAAATTTATATGTAATTTTGAAGAAACAGGTTAATAAGAAGTTATTCTGAACTCAAATTCTTGTAACCATTAGTCCTATTTTATTAAATAACAAAGATAAACAGTTTAAAGTATATTTTCAAAAATCATAATAACTAAATGGGTCTCACCACAGATTTTTCTTTGCATTGTAGAAATACTCCTTCAAAATGTCCTGACTGCCAACCTTCCCCTGGCCTGGAAAACATAAGTTCACCTTATCTGTTCTCTTCAATTTTTCTGAGTTAAGAAATTGAACATATATAACTATTTCAAATACATCTAAAATTCACAACACTGCATTGAACTAAAACATAAATCTGACAATGCAATCAATAGAACAATTTACATTAGCACCACACTCTGATAGTTCTGCATAAGAACATTTGTCTTCATGGTAAATTATATATTTATTTGGCTGATTATTTACTTCCATCTCCTCCACAAGAGTAACATCTATGTTTATTTTTCTTTTTTAAAGATGGGGCCTTGCTCTGTTGCCCAGGCTGGAGTGCAATGGCACAATCATAGCTCACTGTAACCTTGAACTCCTGGGCTCAAGCAATCCACCCACCTTAGCCTCCCCAGCAGCTGGAACTACAGGCATACACCACCATGCCCAGCTACTTTTTGTGTGTATATGGTGATGGGGTCTCGCCATCTTGTCCCAGCTGGTCTCAAACTCCTGGGCTCAAGCAATCCCCCTGCCTTGGCCTCCCAAAGTGCTGGGATCACAGGTGTGAGCCACCATGCCAGGCTATTTTTCTTAAACACTACATCCCCAGTACTCATTTAGCATAGCACTTGGTGCATACCACACACACAACAAACATATATTTTTAATAAATTAATAAATTATCTGAATATTTATAATTTATAAAAATTTAGCAGTAATGTCAGGGATAAAGTACAACGTAATACATAATATTCATGACATTAAAAATTATTTCAGCTAAAATATTGTACTATCACTTGCAAAGATCATTTTTATACAGACACATACCATTTCAAAGGAACTAAAGAGTTGAACATTCTATGATCAAAAGCCAATTAATAATTCACTGTTTAATATGACAAAAATAATTATCATATGATTGGTAAGTTAATACTATTAGAAGAAGTCCTAACACATATCCAGCAAAATATTTTTATCCCATAATTGTGACAGATTTGATAATTATTGACAGACAATAATGATATATGCAATAATGGATAAAAATTCAAACACTTTTAATGTAGAACTAGGAGCTTGGTAAATTAAAAATAATTTTTTAGAGTACGTAATACATCAATATATGTACAGAAACATAAAGGTGCTTCTGGTGGCACACAATAAAAAATTGTTAAATAAATAAATGAAAGAAATGGATTTTAAGGCTGTTTCTAAGCCAAAAACTACAAAATTGAAAATATGATGCTATTTAAAATATTTCTGAAAAACACTTGTTTTTCAAAACAATTTTTATGGCATGTGAATTTTAGCTCAATTACAAAAAGAAGCATCACTGTACTACTATAAAGCCAAAAAAAAAAGGCATTTGTATTTTTGTTTCAGAAAAATTTATCATAAAACCTGTACAGAGCTTTGTGAAAACATCTGAAAACTTTTTTACTAATGTTACTATTACAAGCCATGCATATTTGCATGTAATTATACTTTTGATAGAAATTTATTATGCCAGAAACAATGGTTCTAGGAACATCCACCATATACATAATAATCATCTGTGAGATGAGAGTCATCAAAGTGCTTAGGAAATGAGCTATTGCTCCATCTCAGTGCATGATTATACTGGTATAGAGAATGAATGGGAATTATACAGCAAAAATCAAAGCCATCAACTATGTTGCAGGCATCTAAGCAAATATAAAATACAGAAAATAAATTATGTAAGATTATTAGTAAAAGTAGCTTATTTCATTTAATATGGCAATGTATATATTTATGAACAGATTTGTCATCTTATAAAACAAAATTTTATTATACTCCATACATGAACAAATATGAAATAAAATTAACCAATATATCTGTTAAGAACCCTCTTTGAGAATAAGTACAGGCATACCTCGGTTTTATGGGCTTTGCTTTATTGCATGGTGCAGATATTACATTTTACCCAAATTGAAGGTCTACGGCAGCCTTACATTGAGTAAGTCCATCAGCACCATTTTTTCCAACAATATATGCTGACTTCCAGTCTCTGCGTCACATATTGGTAATTCTTACAATATTTCAAACTTTTTCATTATTATTATACAGATATATGGTGACCTGTGATCAGTGATTTTTGACGTTATCATCATAATCATTTCAGGACATCATGAACAGTGCCCAAATAAGACGCAAACTTAATTGATCAGTGCTGCGTGTTTTCTGATTGCTCCACCGACCCTACTATTTCCCATCTTTCTCCCTCACCTCAGGTCTGCCTATTCCTTGAAACATAACAATATTGAAATGAAGCCAATCAATAACCCTACAATGGCCTCTTAAGTGTTCCAGTGAAAGAAGAGTTGCAAATCTCTCACTTTAAATAAAAATCTAAAAATGATTAAGCTTAGTGAGGAAGGCATATCAAAAGCCGAGATAAGCAGAAAACAAAGCTTCTTGTGCCAAGTTGTGAATGCAAAGGAAGATTCTTGAAGAAAATTAAAAGTGCTACTCCAGAGAACTCGCAAATCATAAGAAAGTGAAACAATCTTATTGCTGATAGGCAGAAAGTCTGAGTGGTCTGGGTAGAGGATCAAACCAGCCACACCATTCTGTTAAATCCAGAGCAAGACCCTAACTCTCTTCAATTCTAGAAATTAAGAGAGGTAAGAAAGCTGCAGAAGTTAAGTTTGAAGCTAGCAGAAGTTAGTTCATGAGGCTTAAGGAAAAAAGCCATCTCTATAATATTAATGTGCAACATGAAGCAACAAATGCTGATGCATAAGTGGCAGCAAGTTATACAAAAGATGTAGCTCAGTTCACTGATGAAGGTGGCTACACTAACAGATTTTCAATGTAGACAAAATAGTCTTCTCTTGGAAGAAGATGCCATCTAAGACTGATAGAGAGAGGAGAAGTCAATGCCTGGGTTTAAAGCTTCAAAGGACAGGCTGACTCTCTTGTTAGAGGTGAATGCAGCCGGTGAAGTTGAAGATAACGATCATTTACCATTCTGAAAATCCTAGGGCCCTTAAGAATTATGTTAAATCTACTCTTCTCCTGTGCTCTACACACGGGAATAACTAAGCTTGGATGATAGCACATCTGTTTACAGCATGGTCTCCTGAATATTTTAAGCCCTTTGTTGAGAATGGCTGCTTGTTTAGAAAACAAAATCCTTTGAAAATATTACTGTTCATTGACAATACACCTGGTTACCAAAAAGTTCTAATGGAGATACACAAGGAGATGAATGTTGTCTTCATGCCTGCTAACATCCATTCTTCAGCTCATGGATCAAGTAGTAATTCTGACTTACAAGTCTTATTACTTAAGAAATACATTCTGTAAGGCCTAGTCCATTTTGCATTGCTATAAAGGAGTTCCTGAGGCTGGGTAATTTATAAAGGAAAGAGGTTTATTTGGCTCGTGGTTTTGCAGGCTGTACAAGCATGGCACTATCATCTACTTGGCTTCTGGTGAGGCCTCAGGAAGCTTTTACTCATGGAAGAAGGCAAAGCAGGACAGGTGTGTCACATGGTAAGAGAGTGAGCAAGAGAAAGCGGGGAGGTACTATGCTCTTTTTAAACAACCAGCTCTTGCATGAACTAAGAAATCGAGAGCTTCACTTGTTACCGTGGGGAGGCACCAAGTCATACACGAGAGATCCTCCCCTATGACCCAAATATCTCCCACCAGACCCAAGCTCTGACACTGGGGATCACATTTCTACATGAGATTTGGAAGGGACATATATCCAAACTGTATCAGATAGTGTTGCTTCTGAAGGTTCTAGGCAAACTAAATTGAAACACCTTCTGTAATAGATTCGCCACTGTCGACAACATTAAGAACATTGGTGATTCATGGGAGGAGGTAAAAATATCAACATTAACAGACGTTTGTAAGAAGTTGATTCCAGCCCTCATTGGTGACTTTGAGGGTTTCAAGACCTCACTGGAGGAAGTAATGGTAGATGTGGTGAAAACAATGTGAGAACTAGAAATAGGAGTGGAGTCTAAAGATGGGGCTGAATTGCTACCATCTCATGATGAAACTTGAATGGATGAGGAGTTGCTTCTTATGAATAAGCAAAGAAAGTGGTTTCTGGAGATGGAAACTACTCCTGGGGAAGATGCTGGGAACATTGTTGAAATGACAACAAACGATTCAGAATATTCCATAATCTCATTTTTTACAGCAGCAGCAAAGTTTGAGAGGACTGACTCTAATTTTGAAAGAAATTCTGTTGTGGGTAAAATGCCACTAAACAGCATTGCATGCTACAGAGAAATCCTTCATAAAGAAAGATTCAATCCATGTGGCAAACTACATTATTGACTTATTTTAAGAAATTGCCACAGCTACCCTAACCTTCAGCAACCACCACCCGATCATTCAGCAGCCATCAACATCAAGACAAGACCCTCCATTAGCAACAAGATGATGACTCATTGAGTGCTCAGATGATCATTAGCACATTTTAGCAATAAAGTATTTTTAAATTAAGGTATGTACATTTTAAAATACATAATGCTATTATACACTTCACAGACTACAGTGTAGTGTACACACACCTTTATATACACTGAGAAACCAAACAATTTGTGTCACTTGCTTTATTGAAATATTCACTTTATTGGAGTAGTCTGGAACCAAACTCCTAAAATGTCCAAGGTATGCCTGTATAATATTTATTTTAATAGCTAGCCAAATTAAAATAGAAAAACTCTTATAGCAACTTTGTTCAAAGAAAAATACAGATGTTCTTATATTCATTATTCATTATTTACCTGCTTCTATAGTGATCAATATTGAAACTCTCTATTTTACATTTCACTTTGGTATACACATCCTGGACATCTATGGAAGCACTGAGATCTTCTAGTTCACAGACCATACAAACCTCTGCAATAAGAAACAAACAGTAATATCAATACAGTCTTCACAATTAATATTAAAACTTTCCATTTTACATTTCACGTTGACATATGCATGCTGGATATGTACAGAGGCACTGAGATCACAAAAGCTTCTAGAATAATAAGCAAATCAGCACAGGTCTTTCGATTAAGATAAGACATTTATTTCAAGAAAGGGGAAAGCCCAGTTAATGTCGGGAGTGTTATATTTAATACCAGTCAAGGATTTTCCCAATAATTTTAGTGACAATAGTATAATGTATCAATATGACCACTGAGGAAAATTCCTTATGGTCTTTTAGATGAATTTTAATACAAACAGGACAAAATTTATGTATTACAAAGTTAAGGAAAATATATACACATAAACCTTTAATGTTAATAAGATTCAACATTTCAGCACTGCAACTAGAAACTCCTTGAATTAGGTTTAATAATACTTATTTAATTATAAATGACAATAAATTATGTTTAATATGTCTTCCAAAATAGCGTTTAATATTTGCACTTTTCAGTAAAGAAGAAAAGCAATCCAGGTTGGGCACAGTGGCTCACGCCTGTAATCCCAGCATTTTGGGAGGTCGAGGTGGGCGGATCACCTGAGTTCAGGAGTTCAAGACCAGACTGACAAACATGGAGAAACCTCTGTCTCTACTGAAAATACAAAATTAGCTTGGCATGGTGGCACATGCCTGTAATCTCAGCTACTCGGGAGGTTGAGGCAGGAGAATCGCTTGAACCCGGGAGGCAGAGGTTGCAGTGAGCCAAAGTCATGCCACTGAACTTCAGCCTGGGCAACAAGAGCAAAACTCCGTCTCCAAAAAAAAAAAGGAAAAGAAGAAGAAAAGCAATCCTGTACCTGTGCCTTTATTTTCAGGATCTGGAGCAAAGAGCTTTACAGTAACTTTGGGAAGCACCCACTGCATCCATAAACTAACACGTCCACTGGTTCCGCCAATATTACTTGTAGTTTGTTCCAAGGTGACAGAATCTGAGAATGGTGAGTCCTCACCTGCTTGTATAGAATCTCCCTGGGATGAGGAGAAAAAAAAAAAAAAACGTATTTTGTAACATAAACAAAAATAAAAAATTCAAATTATAAATTAAAATCAGCAATTATTATTTGTAACTTTTTCACATCTTATATGCAAATGATAATCACATAAACGTTAATACTAATACATAATGCTTATATGTAAACATATATTCTCAAATGGTTTTTGTTAGAAAGCACATGCATGTTTCTAGCTTCCTCTAAAAGTAGGTAAGATCTAGAAAAGGTTAAGATTAAACCATTGAGTATGTTCCTACAGAGTAGAGTCTGCAAGCTACAGTTAAGGGGCTAATCTGTCTGTATTGGGGAATAAAGTTTTACTAGATCACAGCCACCTCCATTCATGTATTGACTGCATATGATTTCTTTTCAGCAGAGTTGAGTAGTTGCTATAGAGAAGCTATGATCTACAAAGTCAAAGGTATTTACTAACTGGCCCTTTACAGAAAAATATTTGTCTACCCCTTCTATAGAGTATTTATAATGGAACCTAGAATAACTATAGAAAAGTGATTATCAGTTTAAGAAACAGCAAAATATTAATCATGCCTTGCATGTTAATTAAGGAGACATTAAAAATTAGTAGATTTGACAATATAATTTTTAAAATGTTTTATATGGTTAAATGTTTCTTAGCGGAATACAGCATAAGCTTATCTGATTCAACAAATACATACTGAACTCTGAATATGTATAAGGTCCTAAATTCAGTGCTAACGAACTTGCTGTCAAAGGCTTGCTGGTTTGTTTTTGGTCTTTTAAGCAGCTTTTAGTAGGCCAGAATAAAATAAACCCTTTTATTTAAAGTTGAACTGGAGTTGAATAGCTTCAGTCTCAAATGCGGAAGAGATGCTGCAATCATTGACATGTTGAGTTCTTTCAGGATTAGCTATAAATATGGGGTTCCTAAAATCCCAAACTTTGCTGTCCATTTAAAACTTGCAAACAAAACTTGCAAATTTAAACCCATATACTCTGAAAACTGATCAAACACAATATAACATTCTTATTTGTTTAAAAGATGTATATGTATTTACATATCAGTTATAGATACTTAGTTAAGCTTAGTCTGTCAGGCAGTATGGTGTACTGGGTTAAGGAATTCAGATGCCAGTCATGTGATTTTAGGCAAGTAGTTTAACTTTTCAGATTCTGTTTACTTCTCTGTAAAATGGTTATTATAATGATATTTATCTCTTACAGTTAAGATTAAATAGCAATATGAACGTGAATGAAGTATATACACATAGAAATATTTCATAAATTATAGGTATAATTATCATTATCAAGTTGAACTGATGTAAGAAATTGTTCACTCACATTCTTACAGAATTTGGTCCCTCTATTGCCTTTCTCATTTTCTCATCTTTCTAACTTCAGACACGTTTTCTTTTGCTGTATATCCTCAACCTCCAATAGTTTATTGTTGCTTTGAATGTCTCAAACAAAAATGTTAATTTCCTATGCTAACGAGTCATGACCAGTAGTCAACTGTCAAAACAAAACACCCCTTAAAATTTAAACAAAGACAATATAATATGATCAGTATTCCATTTTCTATAGACAGGTTGTCAGAGCAGAAGCTACTAATCTCCAAACACTTAAAAGCAGGAATGATCATTAAAATCCTATACAAAACAAACCAAAGCCCCGGCTCTCATTATCACAGACATGCCATCTAGACCAAGGTATATTCAGCTACTACATGAGGCTTTTACTTTAACTTCATTGTTTTATAACATCTTTCAGTCAGAAGAAAATTCAATTTCCCTGCAACTTCAGAAGGAGGCCAAATGGGGAAGATTTTCAGAGCATGACAGGCTGTGTTTATTGCAAGAACACTTAGGCACCAAGCATAGCAAAGTAACAGTGTTCTGGGATTTACTACTAGAGAAAATTATAGAGTTAAACCTGAAGACAGTATAGTTACTCTTTGTCCCAAATACATCAAACAAAGCAAATAGCTCACTGTTTGTGGGGTTTTCATATAAATGCTTTTACAAAATAAGTAGTTCTAAATCTGCTACAACAGAAATTCCTACAACTTGAGAAGCTATAAAAAAATCACGTTTTTGGTTAGCTGTCTAATGTAACACAACATCTAATAAAAAGCACAAACTAATTCCAGATAAGGTTGCTTATTAAATAAAAGGCAAGATAATATACCCTTTCTTGATGGATAGGTTTCTAGAGTAGAAGTATGCTTAAATTAAATCCTCCCTCCAACAGACAGAAGAACATCATATTCCAAGAATGGAGAACTGAGAGAAAATAGCCTCTCAAATCAACAAGACTTCAATTTTTAACACTACTTGGTATAATTGCTAAGAAAACTGGCTGCAAAATTAGTAAGCACTCCTCAGTAAAAGCTTTGCTCTACTTCCTCACGCAGTTTCAATTTTCATTTTGGATTTACAACATTTTGTTTGGTATTGTTAAACATGTTTGTGCATTAATTTTCTGCTCTGTTTCCAAATCTGTTGTGAAAATCAGGCCGGAAATGGAGACGCTGAACTATTTTCCCATACGTCCTTAGGCCAAGTTCTAAAATAAACAGTTCAATTCTTTGACCATTTTGTTGCAAATTGACCAAATACTAAGTTTATTTTCCTAGGTGAATTTATCTTTGTTCATTTGGAAGAGCAAACACTTTATAGCCCTTCATCCTTGGCCTGCTTCAGAGCTTAAGGATGACCATAGTTTTGGCCCCATTGCTACTTTCTCTTATCAAAATAACTCCTGCGTTCTTGTTCAATCACAAAACTTCCCAAAGAGCTAAACACTTCGACCACTGGTTGTACTTAAGTCAACAGTAACAAGTGGCCTGCTTTGGTCTCAACTACCTGTGCTCCCACTATTTCAATGCAAGAGTGGGAAAAAATTAAGTGTTTTAAGCTCAGTACTTAATCTTCAAACTCATATTTCCCACTTTACCATGACTCAGACTGAAACACAGGAAGCTGGAGCTATATGTGCACAAAAGTACAGTGCTGCCTATCAACATGTCAGCATGAAAAGAAGTACGTAATCATAAAGTATAAATCATCTAAGGATCATATAAACAAATACTTCCATTTAATACAAACAATTGTTAGAATGTGTTTTCTTAAACTAGATTCATTTACAGTAAGTTCTCTATATTCAATAGTTTTGACCCAACTAAGCAAAAAAAACAATGTTTTAATAGTAAAATGTTGAAAAATTTTAATGATTGTTTCCGAGTGCAAATTGTAATTTAAAAAAATCAAACCTGCAATTTCAAAGTGTTCCGCAGATACATAATTAACATAAATAACGCAAGAAATGTAAGGTAATCTCAGATTATTAGCTTATAATTACATAATAAAACTATCTGAGTTTTAAAAAATCGAGTAGCCAATAATTTAAAGAAATTTTTGATATGAATATTTTGAAATAGGAAAGGCTTTATACACAAAATATTTTGTTGAATGGTATGTGATGGCTAAACAATAACCTTCATTTTCCTAACTTGTTTTGATATCTTAATTTTTTCCACAGCTGTTCAAATAAGATGATAGTCTAAATGTTATGATTTCTACATTTTGAATAAAAGTTTCTCTCTAAATGTTAAGGATAAAACCATTCAAAGAAAAATATGAAATGACCTAAGTGTTTTCAGGAGTTTTAAAACAATTACAAGAAATTTTAAAAATAGCAATTGAGTAAATTCAAACTTAATATCCTATCTAAACGGTTGTTTGAATAATAATTTGAGGTAGATTACTGCATAGGTTAATTGCACTTGAATAACTGAAAAACTGATAAGAGTTTTGCTACTACAGCAAACTCTGTCAACAACTCTGAAGTTGATGCCAAACAACCTTAGTCCAGTATTCACTTTTCAATTATCAATGTATGTTAAACAGTTACTGGACATTAAAAAAGGAACCACTTCATGCTTAATTTTTTTAACTAGGCTTATAATAACGCAATTTTAATTTTTGAATCAATAAATAATGCTTGTCACATTGTCACACTTTGCCATGACCCTAAGGTGCCCAACACTGAGTAGTTAATATATCAATTTTTATTTAGGTAGAGTTGTAAATAAATATTCTATTATTCACTCAGCATTTTAGATTATTCTGCAGCTTTGAAATTATTTCCTATACTACTGCTGTGATTAAGGAAGACATTACCAAAAACATTTTATATATACAGAAAAAGTTAAAATGAAAAAAACACTAAATAATTTGCCTAAAATCACAACTCAGAGGAATTTAATTTTGTCAACACAATATAATCCTTTAAAATCACATTTACTGAAACTACTGAAAACCCAGAGATCCAAAATATGATTTTATGTAGTTATAACAGTTTCCCAAAGACATATAGGTTATGAAAGTATCCTGTAAGGGAAGATGTGTGTGTGTACTTGTGTACGTATGTATGTGTTTGCTTTGTTTACTTGTCATGAGGAGGAATCATCAAAATGTTAGTGCTTTTAATGGCACTTTTTATTGTTGTGCTGTTCTGTGAACAAAATAGCATAAAAATTTTAATGAGTATAATTATTTCCTATACTACTTCCTTAATCACAGCAGTAGTACAGGAAATAATTTCAAAGCTGTAGAATAATCTAAATATATAATGTTCCACTTTCTAGACCACTTACCTGAATAAAAATTTGACAACTTCATCTAACTGAAGTATAGTTCAGTATGTTCTTCATAAAATATAAAGTTTTATTTATCTTTAGAACCGATGCAACAGTGAGTGTGGCAGAAACAGGTGGCTGTATTCCCAAATTTTGCTCTCCCTTCCATAATACAAAGTTGTCTCTGAGTAACGGTAATCCAACTACGGGCTAAATTTCCCAGCCCACCTTGGAATTATGTTTATATACACATCCATACCCCATCACTAATATGATAAATTCCTCAAAGGATAAAGGATTATGTCTTAATAACTTAGATTTAAAGAGAAGACTGAATATTAATAAGCTAAGAATAAAATTTAAGAAATTCAAAAAACAACAGAATAAACTCAGTAAAAAAGCTATATCTGTCTCAGCCTAAGCAGGGGAACAAAGTTAGCCCGGGTAATTTTTAAAAACAACTCTAAAGTGCATGTAGGTTTAAGGGCTTGATTTCATACTGCCTAAATATTTCAAAAAACTTCTAGCTGTAAGATTAACAGTATAGGGGGTCCCAGGTGAGTGGTAGTGAAGTCCCTTAGAGAAGCAAACACATAAAATGTCTTTGTGGGGGACAGGCCCTCAACCACCATGTAAGGGCTTCATAGAAGAAGTTCCATTGATGAAAAACACCCAACACTAAATTACACAGTGCCTAAGAAAACAATCTAGCAGGGGCAAGATTTAAGAAAACAACAAGTGGTCAGATTCAACTCTAAAGAAGTTCAGATACCAGATCTGATAAAAAATAAAAGAAAATAATTATGTTTAAAATGATTAAGGACAAAAAACAAACTGAAAACACAAACTCATATTGTATATATAGTTTTACATATTTACATAAACATATGTGTAGTGACTTAATGAACATATGCATCTCTATGCTATGTACCACAATAAATGTGATTTAATCATAATGTGAGCTAGTATTCCAAAATTATTCAACATCTACACTCTGAAGAAGAGTATGTGTAGAACCTACTTTGAACCATGCTTAAAATAAATTGGCGTTATCCTTTAATAAAAAGATAATGAGTGATGAATGGTGATGGAAAGTTTATATCTCATATCCAGTATGGCACTGAAACAATATAATCACTATTTGACATCTTTACTTCTGAGTCAGTGAAAGTCTCCCAGTCTGAATCATTTTACTTGTAATCTATAGTGTTTGACTTAACAAATATTTCAGATAGAAAAAAAAAACAGTATAAAAAGTACAACTAAGATGGAAAAAGTAAAAGCAATACAGGGCCAGTTTGTCAATATGTCTTTGGCTATTTGTGTAGAGTTTAATTACAGCCAAAAGAATGTTAGAGGTTTCCCTTGACAATAAAGAATATTATAAAAAGAGATAATTATGGTCAACTTTAAAATATTGCCTCATATTTTCAAAATAAATTGGAAAATTTATTTAAAAACTACTAAGGTCCTCACCAGAGAAATTAGGAAACAAAATGAAATAAAAGGCAACCAAATTGGAAAGGAAAAAGTAAAATTATGTCTTTTAGCACATGACATGATTTTATATGTATAAAACTGAAGATTCTAAGAAAAATTTTAGAACTAATCAATGAATTCCGCAAAGCTGTGGGATACAACACCAACATACACAAATCAGTTGTGTTTCTATGCATTAAAAACAAACAATAAAGAAAGAAAATGAACAGAATAATTCCATTTACAATAGCATCTAAAATTATAAAATGCTTAAAAATAAACATAACAGAGGAAGTAAAAGACATAATGAAGACTATGAAATATTTTTAAAAGAAATTAAGATAACACAAGTAAATGGAAAGACATTCAGTGTTCATACATTGGAATCTTAATATTAAGATGGTGACTTATTGTTTAATGGATACAGAGTTTCAGTTGGGGAAGATGAAAAAATACTGGAGACTGTTGTGAAGGTTGTACAACAATATGAATGTATTTAACACCACAGAATTGTATACTTAAAATGGTAAAAATAGTACATTTTATGTTGCGTATATTTTACAACAACAAAAACCGTAAGCCAAAAAAGTTAATAGTAATATAAAATCACGATCATACAGTAACAAAAAAACATTATATGTGTTTAGCATCTATATGTTCATTAGTTTTACTTGACATAAATTGGGCCACTGGAGTGGGATAGAAATATTTATCTTATCGTTAAGTATTATTTTATCAAAACATAGTATAAAATTTAATTTTGAGGAACAAGGCTGTATTAGTGTTGGAGATGGAAAAAGGATCAAGATACTTCTCTATGTTCTCTTTAAAATTATTAAATTAGGGTCCTTTGTCCATATGGTCCTTACCATTTCATTCTCTCTCTTTTTCTTTTTCTTTTCCTTTCTTTTCTTTTTATTCTTTATTTTTTGAGACAGAGTCTTGCTCTGTCACCCAGGATGCAGTGCAGTAGCACGATCTCAGCTCACTGCAACCTCCGCCTCCCAGGTTCAAGCAATTCTCCTGTCGTGGCCTCCCAAGTTGGGATTACCGGCATGCGCCACCCAGCTAAGTTTTGTATTTGGAGTAGAGACGGGAGTGTCACCATGTTGGCCAGGCTGATCTCAAACTCCTGATCTCAGCTGATCTGCCTGCCTCAGCCTCCCAAAGCGCTCAGATGACATGTGTAAGCCACGACACCCAACCTATTCTCTGTCTCTTCAAATAATTTTCTAGGCCAGGCGCGGTGGCTCAAGCCTGTAATCCCAGCACTTTGGAAGGCCGAGACGGGCGGATCACGAGGTCAGGAGATCGAGACCATCCTGGCGAACATGGTGAAACCCCGTCTCTACTAAAAAATACAAAAAAAACTAGCCGGGCGAGGTGGCGGGCGCCTGTAGTCCCAGCTACTCGGAAGGCTGAGGCAGGAGAATGGTGGGAACCCGGGAGGCGGAGCTTGCAGTGAGCTGAGATCCGGCCACAGCACTCCAGCCTGGGTGACAGAGCAAGACTCCGTCTCAAAAAAAAAAAAAAAAAAAAAAAAAAATTTTCTAAATGACATCTAAATTAAGACTTTCAAATTTAGATCAGATATGTGTTATAGCCAAGTACGTTTTCAATTACGATTACTTTTTTCAACATGGAAATATATTGTGATTAGAATTTTCTTTTCTTTTTATTTTATTTTATTTTTTTTTTTGAGACGGAGTCTGGCTCTGTCACCCAGGCTGGAGTGCAGTGGCCGGATCTCAGCTCACTGCAAGCTCCGCCTCCCGGGTTTACGCCATTCTCCTGCCTCAGCCTCCCGAGTAGCTGGGATTACAGGCGCCCGCCACCTCGCCCGGCTAGTTTTTTGTATTTTTTTTAGTAGAGACGGGGTTTCACTCTGTTAGCCAGGATGGTGTCGATCTCCTGACCTCGTGATCCGCCCATCTCGGCCTCCCAAAGTGCTGGGATTACAGGCTTGAGCCACCGTGCCCAGCCTAGTGATTAGAATTTTCACATGAAAACAGTTTTCTAGAGAGTATGACAAGAGGAAACACTTGCTCACTCATTTATGAAGATAGTACAATCTTCTAATCTAATAGCAAAAGATGACAAGGCTATAAGAAAAAATATAGAATTCAACAGAATTATATACTTAAAATGGTAAAAATGGTCAGTATCACTCATGACTATAGATACCAAAATCATAAACAATTAGCAACCTCAATCTAGCAATATATAAAAAGAAAAATATATCACAGCCAAGTTGGGATTTTTCTAGAACTGCGTGGTCAGTTGAACATTTGAAAATCAATTGATATAATTAGTCACATTAACAGAATAAAGGAGATAAATTAAGTATATAATAATGTTGAAGTCACTTCCAAGACAACCAAATAGGAACAGCTCTAGTTTACAGCTCCCAGTGAGATTGACACAGAAGACGGGTGATTTCTGCATTTCCAACTGAGGTACCTGGTTCTTCTCATTGGGACTGGTTGGAGAGTGGGTGCAGCCCACGGAGGGTGAGCCAAAGCAGGGTGGGGCGTCTCCTCACCTGGGAAGCACAAGGGATCAGGAGATTTCCCTTTTCTAGCCAAAGGAAGCAATGACAGACTGTACCTGGAGGAAGGGTACATGCTCGCCTAAATACTACGCTTCTCCCACAGTCTTAGCAATTGGCAGACCAGGGGATTTCACGCCGTGCCTGGCTCCCCAGGTCCCACTCCCAGGGAGCCTTGCTCACTGCTAGCGCAGCAGTCTGAGATCGACCTGCAAGGCAGGACCCTGGTGGGGAGAGGGGTGTCCGCCACTGCTGAGGCTTCAGAAAGTAAACAAAGTGGCTCAGAAGCTCGAACTGGGCAGAACCCACTGCAACTCAGCAAGGCCTACTGCCTCCCTAGACTCCACCTCTGTGGGCAGGGCACACCTGAATAAAATACAGTAGACAACTTCTGCAGGCTTAAACGTCCCTATCTGACAGCTCTAAAGAGAGCAGTGGTTCTCTCAGCATGTCACTCAAGCTCTGAGAAGGGATAGACTGCCTCTTTAAGTGGGTCCCTGATGCCCATGTAGCCTGACTGACAGAAACCTCCCAGTAGGGGCCAACTGACACCTCATATAGGCAGGTGCCCCTCTGGGACGAAGCTTCCAGAGGAAGAATCAGGCAGCAATAATTGCTGTTCTGCAATATTTGCTGTTGATACCCAGGCAAACAGGGTCTGGAGTGGAACTCCAGTAAACTCCAACAGATCTGCAGCTGAGGAGCCTGACTGTTAGAAGGAAAACTAACAAACAGAAAGGAATAGCATCAACGAAAACAAAAAGGACATCCACACCAAAACCCCATCTGTAGGTCACCAACATCAAAGACCAAAGGTAGATAAAACCGCAAAGATGGGGAGAAACCAGAGCAGAAAAGCTGAAAATTCCAAAAACCAGAGCACCTCTTCTTCTCCAAGGATTGCAGCTCCTTGCCAGCAATGGAACAAAACTGGATGGAGAATGACTTTGATGACTTGACAGAAGTAAGCTTCAGAAGGCTGGTAATAACAAGCTTCCCTAAGCAAAAGGAGCATGTTGGAACCCATTGCAAGGAAGCTGAAAACCTTGAAAAAAGGTTAGATGAATGGCTAACTGAAATAAACAATGTAGACAAGACCTTAAATGACCTGATGGGGCTGAAAACCATGGCACAAGAACTACATGACACATGCACAAGCTTCAATAGTCGATTCAATCAAGTGGAAGAAAGGATATCAGTGACTGAAGATCAAATTAATGAAATGAAGTAAGAAGACAAGATAAGAGAAAAAGCAGTGAAAAGAAACAAACAAAGCCTCCAAGAAATATAGGACTATGTGAAAAGACCAAATCTACGTTTGATTGGTGAACCTGAAAGTAACAGGGAAAATGGAACCGAGTTAGAAAAAACTCTTCAGCATATTATCCAGGAGAACTTCCCCAACATAGCAAAGCAGGCCAACATTCAAATTCAGGAAATACAGAGACCACTACAAAGATACTCCTAGAGAAGAGCAACCCCAAGACACATAACTGTCAGATTCACCAAGGTTGAAACGAATGAAAAAATGTTAAGGGCAGTCAGAGAGAAAGGTCGGGTTACGCACAAAGGGAAGCCCATCAGACTAACAGTGGATCCCTCTGCAGAAACCCTACAAGCCAGAAGACAGTGGGAGCCAATATTCAACATTCTTAAAGAAAACAATTTACAACCCAGAATTTTATATACAGCCAAAATAAGCTTCATAAGTGAAGGAAAAATAAAATCCTTTACAAACAAGCAAACAATGAGAGATTTTGCCACCACCAGGCCTGCCTTACAAGAGCTCCTGAAGGAAGCACTAAACATGGAAAGGAACAACCTGTAGCAGCCACTGCAAAAACATGCCAAATTGTAAAAAGCATTGACGCTATGAAGAAATTGCATCAATTCACGGGCAAAATAATCAGGCAACATCATAATGACAGGATGGAATTCACACACAACAATACGAACCTTAAATGTAAATGGGCTAAATGCTCCAATTAAAAGACACAGACTAGCAACTGGATAAAGAGCCAAGACCCATCAGCGTGCTGTATTCAGGAGACCCAACTTGCATGCAGAGACACACATAGGCTCAAAATAAAGAGATAGAGGAAGATCTACCAAGCAAATGGAAAGCAAAAAAACCAGGGGTTGCAATCCTAGTCTCTGATAAAACAGACTTCAAACCAACAAAGATCAAAAGAGACAAAGAAGGCCATTACATAATGGTAAAGGGATCAATTCAACAAGAAGAGCTAACTATCCTGAATATATATACACCCAATAAAGGAGCACCCAGATTCATAAAGCAAATCCTAGAGACCTACAAAGAGACTTAGACTCCCACACAATAGTAATAGGGGACTTTAACCCCCACTGTCAATATTAGACAGATCAATGAGACAGAAGGTTAACAAGAAGATCCAGGACTTGAACTCAGCTCTTCACCAAGCAGACCTAATAGACATCTACAGAATTCTCCACCCCAAATCAACAGAATATACATTCTTCTCAGCACCACATCAAACTTATTCCAAAATTTACCACATAATTGAGAGTAAAACACACCTTAGCAAATGTAAAAGAACAGACATCACAACAAACTGTCTCTCAGACCACAGTGCAATCAAATTAGAACTCAGGACTAAGAGACTTCCCAAAAACAGCACAACTACATGGAAACTGAACAACCTTCTCCTGAATGACTACTTTACATAACGAAATGAAGGCAGAAATAAAGATGTTCTTTGAAACCAAAGAGAACAAAGACACAACATACCAGAATCTCTGGGACACATTTAAAGCAGTGGGTAGAGGGAAATTTATAGCACTAAATGCCCACAAGAGAAAGCAGCGATGATCTAAAATTGACAACCTAACAACAAAGTTAAAAGAACTAGAGAAGCAAGAGCAAACACATTCAAAACCTAGCAGAAGACATGAAATAACTAAGATCAGAGCAGAACTGAAGGAGACAGAGATACAAAAAACCCTTCAAAAAAATCAATGAATCCAGGAGTTGGTTTTTTGAAAAGATCAACAAAATAGATAGACTGCTAGCAAGAATAATAAAGAAGAAAAGAGAGAAGAATCAAATAGATGCAATAAAAAATGATAAAGGGGCTATCATCACCGATCCCAGAGAAATACAAACTACCATCAAAGAATACCATAAACACCTCTATGCAAATAAACTAGAAAATCTAGAAGGAATGGATAAATTCCTGGACATATACACCACCCCAAGACTAAACCAGGATGAAGTTGAATCTCTGAGTAGACCAGTAACAGGCTCTGAAACTGAGGCAATAATTAATAGCCTACCAACCACAAAAAGTCCAGGGCCAGAGAGATTCACAGCTGAATTCTACCAGAGGTACAAAAAGGAGCTGGTACCATCCCTTCTGAAACTATTCCAATCAATACAGAAAGAGAGAATCCTCCCTAACTCATTTTATGAGGCCAACATCATCCTGATACCAAAGCCTGGCAGAGACACAACAAAAAAAGAGAATTTTAGACCAATATCCTTGATGAACATGGATGCGAAAATCCTCAATAAAATACTGGCAAGCCGAATCCAGCAGCACATCAAAAGCTTATCCACCATGATTAAGTGGGCTTCATCCCTGGGATGCAAGGCTGGTTCAACATATGCAAATCAATAAACGTGTTCCATCACATAAACAGAACCAATGACAAAAACCACATGATTATCTCAATAGATGCAGAAAAGGCCTTTGACAAAATTCAACAGTGCTTCATGCTAAAAACACTCAATAAACTAGGTATTGATGGAAGCTAACTCAAAATACAAGCTATTTATGAGAAAACCACAGACAATATCATATCGAATAGTCAAAAACTGGAAGCATTCCCTTTTAAAACCAGCACAAGACAAGGATGTCCTCTCTCAACACTCCTATTCAATATAGTGTTGGAAGTTCTGGCCAGGGCAATCAGGCAAGAGAAAAAATATAAAGCATATTCAATTAGGAAAAGAGGAAGTCAAAGTGTCCCTGTTTGCAGATGACATGATTGTATATTTAGAAAACCCCATCATCTGAGCCCAAAATCTCCTTAAGCTGATAATCAACTTCAGCAAAGTCTCAGGACACAAAATCAATGTGCAAAAATCATCATTATTCTTATACACCAATAACAGACAGAAAGCCAAATCATGAGTGAATTCCCATTCACAATTGCTTCAAAGAGAATAAAATACCTAGGAATCTAACTTACAAGGGATGTGAAGGACCTCTTCAAGGAGAACTATAAACCACTGCTCAACAAAATAAAAGAAGACACAAACAAATGGAAAAATGTTCCATATTCATGGACAGGAAGAATCAATATTGTGAAAATGGCCATACTGTCCAAAGTAATTTATAGATTCAATGCCATCCCCATCAAGCTACCAATTACTTTCTTCACAGAATTGGAAAAAACTAATTTAAAGTTCACATGGAACCAAAAAAGACCCCACAGAGCCAAGACAATCATATGCAGAAAAAAGAAAAACAAAACAAAACAAAAAACAAAGGAGGTGGCATCACGCTATCTGACTTCAAACTATACTACAAGTCTACAGCAACCAAAACAGCACGGTACTGGTATCAAAACAGAGATATAGACCAATGGAACAGAACAGAGGTCTCAGAAATAACATTACACATCTACAACAATCTGATCTTTGACAAACTTGACAAAAACAAGCAATGGGGAAAGCATTCCCTATTTAACAAATGGTGTTGGGAAAACTGGCTAGCCATATGTAGAAAGCTGAAACTGGATCCCTTCCTTGCACCTTATATGGAAGTTAACTCAAGATGGATTAAAGACTTAAATGTAAGACCTAAAACCATAAAAATCCTAGAGGAAAACCTGGGCAACACCATTCAAGACATAGGCATGGGCAAAGACTTCATGACTAAAACACCAAAAGCAATAGCAATAAAAGCCAGAATAGACAAATGGGATCTAATTAAACTAATGATCTTCTACACAAAAGAAACTATCATCAGAGTGAACAGTCAACCTACAGAATGGGAGAAAATTTTTGCAATCTATCCATCTGACAAAGGGCTTATATCTAGAAGCTACAAAGAACTTAAACAAATTTACAAAGTCTGTTCCAGAGGTTCCACTAACTTAGAATCAAGCTAATATGAGTCAGCCCAGTCCCTACATAGTAACGCTAATTTTAATTCACTGTGTTTCAATTTTCTATATATAAAATAAAAATGCTGGTCTAAAGGATCTGTCTGACAATCTTTTATGAAAATACAACTATAAGTTGACAGAATTAAGACAAAGATCTTTGCTCACTTGTCAAGTTCCACAAAACTACTACATCAAAGTCAGAGGAAGCCAATTCTTAGGGCTGAGAAAAGGAAAAAAGAGAGAGTTCATAACAACAAAGAGTAGGAAAGGAGCAGACAGTTTAGCTAGTTTTCCCCAGGAGAAAAAAAAAAACATACACCTTAGAGAAAATCAATTACTAACATTCTTTTTTGGTTTGAAGGGTTACTATAGAAACTAAACATACTACTCAATTTTTCCCTTTTTTCCCCTCTGGGACCCATATTTTCTGCCAAAATTTTGAAATACGCTTTAACACAGTAAGAGATAATATTAAGTGCTACTAAAATTCTAGACCATTCAGGCTAGTACTAAGCAAACAATATTAAGATGGCAGAAATGTGCTCTTCTAAATCAGAAAATAAGTACCGAATAAAACATGTTTAAAAACATTTCGATTTACTTTCTATCCCCTCCCTCTACATTTTAAACCAAATACATCAGTTATCAACATATTCAACAGTTAAAAAATTAAATACAATTTCTGGTACTCTATGAGTTTTAAAATGCTTTTTCAAGTGCAAGTCATATAACATGCATACAATTTCTTCAAGGGAAAACTATTTCATTAAAAATTAATCAACCCCTGTGCACCAATGCTCAAAGCAGCATTATCCACAACAGCCAAAAACGTAGAAACAACCCAGATTTCCCGCAACAAAGAAACAGATAAATTTAATGTGTTACATGCATACAATGAAATATTACTCAGCCATAAAAAGGAATGGAATTCTGATACACACAAGGAAAGGAATGAGCCTTAAATATATTACACGAAGTAGAATAAGCTAGATACAAAAGTACAAATACCATACGATTCCTCTTATATAAAGTACCTAGAATAGGCAAATCTATAGAGACAGAAAGTAGAATAGAGGTTACCAGGGATGGAGGGAGAGGAGAAGATGGAGTTGTTCGATGGGGATAGAGATTCTATCTAGGATGATGAAAAAGTTCTAGAAATAGATAGTGGTTATGCTACGCACTGTGAACGTACCTAATGCCACTAAATTGTACATTTTAAAATGGTTAAAATGGTAAATTTTACCATGTGCATGTTTTACCACAATTTTAAAAAATCACCAAATAAGTTAACTGATAGTATTGAGAAGTTAATATGTACAAGGAGAGTGAGATTAAAAAGACTAGTTCTTAGGCCGGGCTTGGTGGCTCAAGCCTGTAATCCCAGCACTTTGGGAGGCCGAGACGGGCGGATCCCGAGGTCAGGAGATTGAGACCATCCTGGCTAATATGGTGAAACCCCGCCTCTATTAAAAAAATACAAAAAACTAGCCGGGCGAGGTGGCGGGCACCTGTAGTCCCAGCTACTCGGGAGGCTGAGGCGGGAGAATGGCGTAAACCCGGGAGGCGGAGCTTGCAGTGAGCTGAGATCCGGCCACTGCACTCCAGCCTGGGCGACAGAGCGAGACTCCGTCTCAAAAAAATAAATAAATAAAAAGACTAGTTCTTAATAAGAAATTTTAACACCAGCAATATGGAGACTAAGCTGAAATGAACATTTACCATTTGTACTACCACAGCACAGATATTCTGGATAAAATGTCAGGTGAATTTAATACCGAAAAGTGCTACATATCTTTTCTTTGGCCCTCTAGATCTACTCTCTACGCTTCACTACCCTGTGTGCTTGGGAAGTTAATCTATATGAACAATACGAATGGATTTCCTGGTCCTCTGTTTGTTTTTGTTTTTGTTTTTTTCTTGGTTTCAGTCAATGAGAAACAGTGGAGACAGAAGTGGAGAATGAAGTCTGGGTATTTATTCCCTGTTCTGATAAACTCTCTTTCCTGCCCTTTAAGCCCACTGGTGTCAACAACTGCTCCAGGGTACTCAATCATCTCCTGTTAACTGAGATTTCCCTTCCCAGTTAACATCTTTGTCCTTTTACTAAATTCTCTTAAACTGTCCAATTTCAGACTACCATCTTTTTCTAATACGATAGCAAAACTTGAAATAAAGACAAACACTATGGTGTCAGAAATGAAGAGGCAACACAAAGTCAGGGTAACAAGTGGAAACAGTCCTTGGTGGTATATAGAAGTGTCAAACTCAGATAAGGGTGGAGGGGTTGAGCAATGGTGTTTTAACACTCATTCAGGGACTGCAGACGTGGTCTAGAGCCTGAACTGGGGAGTTCTTTGCATAAAGCCTGGAAGGAAACAGAGCTGCTTTTTAAGCAAAAGATACACTAGACACTAGGCTTCAGCAGGCTAAGAAATGCCATGAATGTTTTTCAGATTCCTAGGACAGAGGAGAGGTGAAAGTAGGGGCATGATAAAGTCATTCATGGCTGAGCAGGATGGCTCACACCTATAATCCCAGCACTTTGGGAGGCCGAACACCTGAGGTCTGGAGTTCCAGATCAGCCTGGCCAACATGGTGAAACTCCATCTCTAGTAAAAATACAAAAATCAGCCGGGCGTGGTGGCAGGCGCCTGTAATCCCAGCTACTCACGAGGCTGAGGCTTGAAACCGGAAGGCAGAGGTTGCACTGAGCCGAGATCACACCACTGCACTCCAGCCTGGACAACAAGAGTGAAACTCTGTCTCAAAAAAATAAATAAATAAAATAAAAAATAAATTATGAGAAACTAATTGCTATTATTTGCTTGTGTGGGATGTCATGTGTACTACTTAGATAAGACAAACCCTTGTTGATAAAGAACCTAAAAACTGCTGAGGGTTCCCTGAAATCTCTAGAACCCTGGCAAAAGCAAATGTCAAAATGCTCTGTAGGGACAATTCTACAACAAAGGGCACATAGGAATCACACAGAAAAATTAAACTGTTGAAGATGAGTTCACAATAAGATATTACAAACCACATGAGAAAATGAACCAGAAAAAGGGAGAGTCAGCAGATATAACTAACAAAAACTTGGCATCTCCAATAAATGGAGTTAAGAAAATCTAAAAAGACTATAAAGGAATTATTTTTAAATGTTAAGAAATAAAAGAATGAACAATATGAAGGGGAGACTATATATATACTTTTTTGTTTGTTTGTTTTAATCTATTCAAAAGACTTTATGCTTCTTTGAACATAGCATTCCTGGAAAGCTCTAGAAGTCCTTCTCTCCTCCTGGTAACCATTGTCCTGATAATCTTTTGATTGTAAGAATATTTTCTATTAGCCACACTATCATGTCAACAACAGAACTATCTGTATATGGATTTAAATATAGAATATATCTGTTGTGGAAAGTTATAGCAGTACTTCCCAACCTTCTTCATATAATTGCATATGTAGGAAATGTTATTTGTATCTGTGGTAAGCAGAAAAATCTCCACGGCATTGAAAGCTTCATTCACCCTGGACCCACCCAAAGACTCTAAAGGCCAAGGTAATCCATGTCTCAGCATAGCTGTGACACATCTCATGGTATTTCAGCGCACTGGTTAGCAAGCTCTGAGTTGTAATTCCTCTTTCATAAATACGTTCTTAATATTTTTATTGCCTTATTAATATGGTGTTAGTGAATTTAAATAACATGGTTACACTGAAATAATTTTATAATTATAGCTCCTTCCTCCTTCGTTATAACAAAATGATATAACAAATAACAGCATAGGGCTACTATGGTACAGCATTTGATTAGTGTGGCAGAATCTTCTTCTGCCCAGGGCTAAGGAGAAAATTAAAAGTTAAATTGAAATGACAAAATTAGCTAACCCTAATAGGGTTTCAAAAATCTGTTAACGAGTTACACAAAGCATATTGCGGACTGACAACTTGCCTGCTCTGTTGTGAGTAAATCCTAGTGTTGTTCGTGACTTCACAAGAGCTGGAAACATAAAATGAAGACTCACTAAATTGAAAATGTTTAAATGGTACCGTGTATATAGAAATTTGCCTATACTCACGGCCTAATGCAAAAATCTTATGAAGGAGATTTGTATTAGCTTTCCCTTTTGGACTATTCACTAAACTAAGTACTTTACAAGCATTATCTCTAGTTTTGTTTTGTTTTTTTTTTTTTGAGACAGGACAGAGTCTTACTCTGTCACCCAAATGGTTATGATATGATGATCAATTTTAAGGCATTGATCTAACTTTACCTTGCAACCTATAAGGAGGTGTCTGTCAATTGAATATTTCATGTTTAATTTCTATTCTTGCTCTCAAAAAATATTTATAGGTAGATTAAGATTAACTATGTGTGCATCTGGGTTTAAATTGACCTCTTTCAAAATTAGCCAATAAATGATAACATAAGAAAATATAGTCATTGTTTTCATTCAGTAGCGAAGAGTGAATAACCATCTTCATAATAGTGAATAACCATCTTCATAAAAATCGTCCTGCCCTTTATGAAAAACAAATCAGCTAAATTATTTTAAGGTACTTCTCAGCAAACAACCTTCCCAAGTGGATTTCAAATTGATATTGGACTAGTAGTAATCACCTTTCTTCTGGACCACACTATATAAATAAGAGAAGAGGGTGCATTTTGAAAACATGTGCCACTTTCCCATCCACCTTCCCCCAGAAATCCATTTCTATGAGCTGCTTTACATGGTCTTTTTTGAATATTAATTTATGAATCTTTTGCATTAAAATTTTATCATTATCAGATCTTTCAAATCTGATACAGATCAGATTAAATCTATAGATAGTACAAAACTAACAAATCTACTACAAGCATTTTCATTACTTGCCTTATAACCCAATCAGAAAAAAATCCTCAACTTTCTAATTTGAAATTAATTTCAGTCATATAAGGGTATTATTAAAATCAGAATTTACTTTTTTATAAGCAATTTAGCAAAATTTTCCCCTTAACTTCTTCACTTTGGCTGGTGAAGATACTATTCTTCTAGTATGTATTATTATACATCTACTAAAACAAAATTGTTACTCATGTCTTACTCATTTTTAACCATCTCAAGTGTTATTTTCTCTACAAAATAGCCACAGACCTCTTAGAATGAATTTATTAATCCTTCCTCTATAAATGTAAGGCGTGTTTATTTTTATTACATCTCACATCAGGGTCACCATGTCCTTTTGCATTGTTTCTACACTGTAGAATCCTAGAGTGTATGATTCAAACTATACCTTGTATGAATGGCAGTCTCTAGATGTATGACCAAAAGCTGTCACCATTTCACGTGAGCCCTGTCTTTCCTGGACTTGAAATATCTTTTAAATGCTTCTTTCAAAAAAACACATTTCCAAAAGAGTTGAGTGAGCACTCCAAAATGGATGTCATGTTCCTCTAGACATTCCTGTAAACACAGTACTTAGAAAACAACTGTTTAATGGAACATTCTCCTTTCAGCCACTAAAATGTCTCTAAGATTTAACTGTATTTATCAGCTTCATTTGTACTATCTTTGTCTAGCAACTGATTACCTTAAACTTTGATTACTCTACCAAAGGATTTCACAAAACGTATTTTGTAAAGCATTAATAGGCAAACTGAGAAAGATGAGCTTTTGGTTAAATAAGTTTGGAAACTGCTGTATTCAATAGCTTTTTTACTGAAGGAATTCTAAAAGATTTTGTATGCTAATAACATTGGAAATCTTCAAGAAAGAATTCATTGCTTTTACTCTAGAAAGGATATGTCCCATTAACTCGATATGGGCTCATTTCTAGACTTCCTATCTCTTCCTCATTTGGGAAGAAAAAAGAAAAAAGAGAAAGAATAATCTTATCACCTGGGTTACTGTGATTCTTAAGATTTGGAATGGGCAAGATAGCAAAGTTGCTTGTACAGGGGGTTAAATAGATGTACTCTAAAGTGTTAAATGCCTTACAGCAGCTGAAATTTGCCCTTTAAACTGAATTTGTTTGTTTTTACTGATTTGTAAGATGAAAGAAATTAACATCCCCTTTACTTGATTCTTATCGCATTCTGTATTTTGCCAATAGCTTTATTTCCAGAGGAAATGGTGTCTTTATGCAGAAACAAAAAAACATTAACTTCTACCTCCATCTACTATAGAACAGTAGTTCTCGTTGGAGAAAGTTCTGTCCTCTAAGCAATGTTTTGGAAATGAATGGGGGTATTTTTGGTTGACTCAATGTTTGTGTATCATTATTGGCATTTAAGGGTTAGGAGTTAGGGGTTCAAGAGATCCTGTGTAGAACAGGGCAGTCCTGAAAAATGAAGGCTGTCTCATATATATTCATATAGGTGAAAACCCTGTTTATAAAGTGTTTTAAATCTAAACATATTTTTCTTCATTTTTGCATGATTTTAATATACATTAGATATTCCAAAATTTAACTACTATAATGAAAGATTGAACTATGTTTTGTTTGAAACTTTACCAAGAGTTTCTCACTAGTTTAGAAAATCATGTCACCAACAGCAATACCACTTGTGGTGTTAAATATAGACCTGTACAAGTCTATTTACAGCCATCATAATTACAGTAATTGCACGTGACTATTCCATTATGTCTTCTAATATAGTCATGCCCAGGCATTTACATATTAAAGTACATATTACTATATATTAATTACTTTCCTTTTATGTATGCTTTACAGTTTAAGACATTATATATTTTTGAAATTATATGTATATGTAAGTTACATTATTTTTCATTTTCATTTCTGGTTATGTTTTTTATTTTCACTTCAGGATGGTAAAGGAGGCATTATAAAATATTTCTTATACAAAAGAGGTACTGGCATGCTAGGTTAGGATGTTAAAAAGAAAAAGAAAAATTTTTACAATTGGGAGGAAGAGGAGAGGGCACTGGGTCTGACAGGGTCGAAAACCACTAATCTAAACCAGGTGACCAGATAATAATAGTCACCTGGTTCAAAAAAGGTGTAGAGGAACAGAGATAGGGAGAGGGGAAGCATGAGTCTCTTTTTCACTCAGTTTCTACATTTCCATACTTCTGAGGAAACATACCTTTACTGTGTCTCAGTTTTCACCACTTCACAGAGCCGGCACTATTCTGAACTACCCCAGAAGCTGCTGAAAGTGATTTAAAAAAAAATTCTTGTACCTGAAAGGAATATACAGTCACTGCTGCCACAGCTCCTCTTGAACCTTCAGAATCTATCAGTTTTCACAGTAGTGAGGTTATCTTCATTTTAAACCATGATCTGGAAATCTGTGTTATATATTAACCTTCATTTTGTAACAGGATTTTCAAAAACACTTACCTCAGTAGTAGTCCCAATGTCAGCAGATGGGCTGCATGTGCTGGTATCTGGAGGAGCCGTGCCTATACTGCTTCTAACTGGAGAAGTAGGAACAGGCCCTGCCATGGTCTCTGGAGAGGTTGTAGATAGGTTGAGATTGCCTCTCTTCTGAATCTTATTCCAGACCTTATTCATGGTATCAGTTAGTTCATAGAAAAGCTGGACCTGAGAGCATAAGAAAAAAAGAAGAGAAAACAAGTCTATCAACTTCCAGTTTCAAACCACTAAAATAATAATATGAGAAAATTAACTATTCCAGAGAAATAAAATTTATAAACAAAACTCTACCAATGCATCACTGATCACTATTAACTTCCACTTGAAATTTGCTTCACACTCACATGGTGATATTTAATAATCAACCTAGCATTCCCGTGGATTAAAACCACAGTAATGTAAGCACAGCTTATTAGCAAACAGTAGATTTATTTCAATATATGAATAATAGAACACATATAAATGCCTCTCGACCAGAGGACAGAATCAAAATTTTTAAAAAAAGGCATTCTAGTAAATGTAATTATTTAATGTAATACAAAATAGCTACCATCCTTATTTCTAAATAATTTCCACATCTAAATTTTCTCTGTGTTTCCCAGGAATAAATCTGAAACTGGATTTCTTGTCCCACAAAACAATTGAAAAAGAATGATATAACATCAAATAGTAAAAGGCAAATGTTACATATGAGACTTTTTTTATAGATAAAGAACATATCCAACTTACTATTCCCAAAGGATATGTCATTCCAATATTCAGAGAAAAACTGTTTAACTTGCACATTGTTTGACTGAGTCCTAAGATATTTATGCAAGATTTCATAAATAAGCATTAATCATGAAATCTGTATGACAATGTAGTGCCATATACTGTATAAAACAAGCCCAGGAAGAAAAAATGCAAACACAATATATAAGCAAATCCACAGCTGGACACCATATTCTGCTTGCCATTTAAAAAAAGTGAAATTCTCATATTTATAAAAAGTTTCAGCCCCAGGAAACATCCAGATGATGAAGCTGGCTTCTTATGTGGGCAGAACAGATGCATAAAAACACTATTGTCAATCCTCATTTGATATAAAACAGCACTTGGGTGTACAATTTTCTCCTGTTTTTTTGCGTAATGAAGTTTCAAATCTCAGGTTATAGCTATTGTTGTTTAAAAGTAATCTAGCAGGTAAAAATCTGATTAAAAAGTTCTTTAAAAATATTTGTTCAAATTCTTCTGTCCTTCATAATTATGAATGTTTCTCTCTACAGAGAAACAACTTTGTTGCAAACCAGTTTTTAAAAATATTATTTTGCTTTTTCTTAAATAATTAGAACGGATAAAGAGAGCACAAACAACAACAACAAAAAGCCATAACAGGTTATAAGTATTTCTAAGGGTATTTATTTAAGAGAAATGATGCTGCTTTTATTGTCACTACTTCTGATTCCTTTAAGTGTTAGCAGTAAAATACTGTGCCTGAATGGCAACGAGTACACTGTGTGTTTAAACTGCCATGCAAACCATGACATAAACTTTAAATGTATTTTTATTTTCAAAGAAGAAAGTTGCTAACAGAACTCAGACTTTCCAAATTTGGAGGTTTAAAGAAATAAGGCAAAAACATCTAGGATAAATGTTCAACTTTTATCCTTCAAGTTGTGCTAAAACACTATGCCAAGTAGAGCCACAATGAACTTCCACTTCCCATCTTTAGAATGTCTAAAATTAAAAAGCCTAACTATATCAAGTATTAGCAAGGACGTACAGCAACTAACGCTCTCGTTTTCTGTTGGTAGGAATGTAAAATTTAGAATACAATTTGACGGTTTTTGAAAAGAGCATATAGCTACCGTATATGATCCCACCCATTTCACTCCTAAGTAGTTTCCTAAGAAAAATGAAGCCTATGTCCACACAAAGTTGTGTACACAAATGTTCATGGCAGCATTATTTGTAATAGGCAAAAATTGGAAAAAATCCCAAATGTACATTGACAGGTAGTGAACAAACTGAAGTGCATTCACATGACAGGATGCTGTTTAGCCATAAAAAGAAACTATTGATGCATGCAACAACGTGAATTAATCTCAAAATAATTATGCAGAATGAAAGAAGCTAGGATAAGAAAAACATGGTATGAATCAATTTATAGAGAATCCTAGAAAACAAAAATTAGTCTATAATGACAGAGTCAGTGGTAGCTGTGATGGGGAGGAATGGGAGAGAGGACTACATAAGAACATAAAGAAACTTTTGAAGATGTTAGACTGTGGGCATAGTTTCATGTGTGTATGTACGCCAAATCTTAACAAATTAGATAATTTAAGCATGCAGTTTATTGTATATTAAGTATACCTCAATAAAACATTTTTTAAAAATCTCTAAAAAATAAATACCATGTGAGGTGGCTTTATGTGAGTTCTGTATGAAGGTGACTTAATATCAACAATGTCTTGTGTATTGAATGCTGACCGAATAAAAATATGTAACGTTATTTTTAAAAAATTTATTCACACACATTTTTTCATTTAATCTATAGCTGTTCAGAAAAAAGATTCAATTTCACTGGAGAGGCTGAGAAAGGCCTCAAGAAGATATATTCCTGAAAGAGAGACAGGATTTAAATGAGTACAAAAAGTCATTCTACTCAGAAGTACAGAATGAACAAAAGCCAAGTGCAAGGGATGATCAAGACAAGATACAGGGCTGATGAGGAGTCCCTAGAGAGGAAAGGCCCAGGAGTATCAGGAGACAGTGTCAAAACAGAATCACTAAAGGCAGAGAGGAAGAAGGGAAGAAGAAAAACCATGGATATACAATGTCAGCGGAAATCAAGGAGAAACAGAATTTCACCAATCAATTTAGTGATCTGTGTTGAACAATGCAGAGCTCTAAGTTAATACAATCTTAGAAAAACTATTTCATTTGGTATGTAGGTTGTTACTAACCATTAAAACTCAGTTTTAAAAAGTTTTTTCTTTTTTTAACACAAAACAACTTTTCACATAAAAGATTACAGTTTAATTGTCCAGTTTAATTTTGTTTAAAAGTTAAAACAAAAATCAAGAGCTCAGGCCAGGCGTGGTGGCTCATGCCTGTAATCCCAGCATTTTGAGAGGCCAAGGCGGGAGGATCACCTGAGGTCAGGAGTTCAAGAGCAGCCTGGGCAACATGGTGAAACCCTGTCTGTACTAAAAATACAAAACATTAGCTGGGTGTGGTAGTGGGTGCCTGTAATCCTAGCTACTTGGGAGGCTGAGGCAGGAGAATTGTTTGCACCCGCGAAGTGGAGGCTGCAGTGAGCCGAGACCACACCATTAAACACCAGCCTGGGCAACAAAAACGAAACTCTGTCTCAAAAAAAAAAAAAAAAAAAAAATCAAGAGCTCAGAGAAATTAAAAATGGGTGAGTGGTGCAAGGATACAAATCCAGTTTTGTCCGAACTCAAAGCCTGTGTTCTTATACAGCAATGCCAAATTCCATTCCCTTGGTAAAAATTGATCAACATAAGAGCAATAAAAACATTAAATAAATGAATAGAAAACTGGCATAAATCTGTTATTTCTCTAGTTCCACATACTTATAGACCCCAAAATGCTAAGACAGTGTTGTATTCCTGTGAATGCCTATAAGAAAACAATGTATCAGTTTGCTGGCCAAAGGTAAACAGAAGTTTTATCACATTAAAAAAAAAAAAAAAAAAAAAAAAAAAAAAAAAAAAAGATCCTATGGGCTTTATTTTTTCTTTTTCTTTTTTTCTTTTTTTTTTTTAAAAATAAAGACAAGGTTTTGTTATGTTGCTCAAGTGGTCTCAAACTCCTGAGCTCAAGTGATCCTCCCATCTTAGCCCACTAAGTCGCTGGGATTACAGGATAGGCTCATTTAACTTTGGAATAAACATAGTATTTAGAGTCTGAGATACTAGTGACTAAAGACATTAAAGGAAACACGGTAACTTTGGTCACATAGTTAAGATGAAGGGAAGGGATAACAGAAATCTCCTCCAGTCACTAAAGCACCAAATATTCAACCAAGATAAATATACAGTGTCTAAGAACACTAAACGGCAATGAAAGTTCCAGGACTAACAGACAGACAGCAATGTCTGATACAATAATAAATTTGCTCTCAGCCTACCTTACATACATAGCCTTCTCTATTTTTAAAGTACACTAACTATATGAGGGTTCTGTATCTAGGCAACAATGAAATAAATTCAATAGTGTACAAGGGTCACAATTCTGATGTCATCCTAATGGATACGCCAAAGAAAGGTATTTAAGTAGGAATTATTTCCACAAAATGTAATCAAGAAGCATACACACTGGCTACAGTCAAAATCCCACAAACCTGACCGTATACCTCAGTATGCAAACTTAATGGGTCTATACAATATTCTGAGAATAGACTCACAGCTTTTAGCCCAATGGTATAAAAAGGACAAGAAGTATTCATTTGCACCTCATCCTTACAACAAATATATTTTAAAAACAAAAAGCAAACAACAAAAACAGATGGATTAATGAGAAAGCACAAGAAAGAAATTTTGAGCCATTAATTTTGAAAGAAAAAACAGTAAGACATTTTAGGATTCTATGGTCATGTGTATATCTGCGCTCATTTTAGGGGTCCATGATACTCCTTTTAAGACAGGATACCCAGAAAATAACAAGGAATATATAGGTATCTTTGACTATGAAAGATTAAACATTTCTGGCAAAAGATGTCAAACAGTTTAAAGGCAAATCAACTGCATTACAGTTATAAGGTTTGTATTTATAGAGTCTAAAGAAAGCTTTTACAAATTGCTAAGAAAAATGAATTTAATAGAAGACTGGCTAAATGATATGAATTAACAAATCACAAAAGAGCAAATTCACTGGACAATAAACATGTGAAAAAATGCTCAATCTTATTAGTATTTAGGAAAATATAAATTAATGTAAACTGTCAATTCACAAATGAGCAAATTCAATGGCCAATAAACATTTGAAGAGATGCTCAGCCATCGGGTGTCATTTCCTTTTAGCATGAAAATTGTTCTTTAGTACATCCTGTATGCAGTTCCTAATGGTGAGTCTTTTCTCTGAAAATGTTTTTCTTTAGTTTCCATTTATAAAAGTTATTTTTTGCTTAATTAATAACTTCTAAATTGATTGAGACCTTTTATTTTTTTTTATTTCCCTAAAGATGTTCTTCTGGCCTTCATGGTTTCTTATGAGAAATAAGCAGTTAATCAAATCTTAGTTCCCCTGAATGTAAGGTATTATACATGTATTTTCTTGTGATACTTTCAATATTTGTTGTTTACTTGCGGCTTTCAACAGTTGGATTATGAGGTATGTAGATATCACATTCTTTGCGTGTTTGTTTTATTCATCTTCATGTCTGCCTTACACGTAGTGCTCAGTAAGAATTTGCTTACTGCATATGGCAAAAAAAAAAATCAAGCCATCCTTCTGAGTTCTGAAAGCATCCAAAGAGAGTCTGGAAGCATAAGCTAAAGCAATCACTCACAACAAAGAGGTTTATTTAGAGACTCATGTTTTGTCATTACAATTTAGGTTAATCTGTCACTTGAAGATATCAAGGAGTATTAATCCCTAACCAAATCTTTTAATTTATATAGATTCTTCAGTGCTGTTATGTTGTGGTTTCACATCTCTTCAGGAATGTTGCTACATTTCACCAGGGATGTTCATACCAATTTGTAAAGAGGGTCTCACATTTTAATCAAAGTCAGTCTACACTAACAAAATGATATTCATATAACATTTCAGTGTTTACAAAATATTTTCATAAATATTTCAGACTTCCCAACAACCTTGTGATCAACTTTGGTTACATCACGTGGTGACAATTGAACACAATTTTGTTTATGAGGATTTATTGAGTAACTCCAAGGATTTTATGAGATTTATAAAGTAGAATTACATAAAGAGATAAGAATTATTACATTTTGGGTAAAAATGAACTCTCTGTACACAAGGTTCATTCAGCCTTGGAGCAATTCTAGAAAAAAGGTCCTTGGTATCAGGAGAACAGGAGAAAGGAGGCACTGGGAGCCAGGTGGCCCTGGAAGCCAGATAACTGAAGAAAGAACAACAGGGAAGGAGCAGACATAGGAAGGAAATACAAGGCCAAACACAAGCCCCATCTAGCTGATGACTTTGCTTAGAGCTGGTTTGTATTTAAACAACAACAAAATCTGAGCTCAGCTCCAAACAAAGTGGGTATCTAGAGAATATACCCAGTACTCTAGTTTTGAGCCAAAGTATTAGATTTACTAACACCATAAAAATCACAAAACTATTAAGTATCTCAAAGTAAATTTTAAAAATATGAATAAGAGTGGAGTCTAAGAATTTTTTTTGTGTTAGCTAGGATAGCTATGGATAACTAGAACATGTGGAGAAGGACTATCCTCTCACAGCTACAATGATCTTTTTTCCTAAGTTATAAGGACTTCGGTAGATAACTCCAAGTAGCACGGGGCTGTCTATTATATGTAGCTTTAGAGAGAGACTGAGCTACCACTAACTATAAACTATGACCTCAGAAAAACAACACTTCTATATCTTCCAAAAATATCATCATATCCCTTTGTAATAGGTCCTCTTCCTGTCACCCTCTCTTCCTTCTCTCTTCCTGTCCTGCTTCCAGGCAACAAGTAACCTACATTTTATCACTATATATTAATAGTAATCTGCATATCTTAACATTTTATGTAAATGGAATTATACAGTAAGTACTCTTTTTCCACCTGGCTTCTTTCAGTCAGCATAATGATTACAAGATTCATCAATGATCTTGCATTTTATCAATAATTCAGCCCTTTAATGGCTGACTAGTATTACCTCAGTATGAGTAGGCCATAATTTTTTTACTAATTCACCTGATGATAAACATGTGACCTGTGCCCCGTTTGGGGCTATACAAATAAAGCTGCTATATACATCTGTGTAAAAGACCTTTTGTGGACATACATTTTTGTTTCTCAGAGGAAATATATAGGGAGAAATGATTGGGTTGTATGCTAAGTGTGTGCCGAACTTTTTCAGAAATTGCCAAGGGGTTTCCAATGTTGTTACATCATTTTTACATTCTCACACGAGGTGTACGATGAGTTCCAGTTGGTCCACATGTTGAGTCTATCATTTATTTAAGCCAATCTAATAGGTGTGTATTTCTATTTCTTCATGATGTTTTTACCCCTGATAATGATACTGGGCATGTTTTCATATGCTTATTGACTATTCAAATAAATATTTTGTGAAGTATGTGTTCAAGTCTTTTCCCCATTATCTGTCTTTATGTTTATCATTTATTGTTCATCTTCATGTTATTGAGTAGAATTTTTAGGCCAGGCGCAGTGGCTCACACCTGTAATCCCAGCACTTTGGGAAGCCGAAGCAGGTGGATCGCTTGAAATCGGGAATTTGATACCAGCCTGGTCAACATGGTGAAACCCTGTCTCTACAAAAATACAAAAATTAGCCAGGTGCGGTGGCACACACCTGTGATCCCAGCTACTCAGGAGGCTAAGGCAGGAGAATCACTTGAACCCAGGAGGAGGAGGTTGCAGTGAGCTGAGATCGCATCACTGCACTCCACCCTGGGCAACAGAGGGAGACTCTGTCAGAAAGAAAAGAAAATGAAAAAGAAAAAGAAAAAAAGAGAAGAGAAGAGAAAAGAAAAGAGAAAAACAAAAAGAAAAAGAATACTTAAATATTTTGGATAACAGTCCATTGTTTGAAAAATGTCTTGTAAATACCTTCTCCAAATGCCTGGCTTTCTGCTATCTCAATGTGTCCTTCAAAAATTATTGTTTTTAAACTTGATTATGCCCAATATCAAGATGAATAAGCCATCAACGATTTGAGTCTTCCAAACTATGAGAAGATATATCTATTTATTTCTTTTAGGCGTTAAGTTTTCTCAGCAATGCTTTATGGTTTTCAGGATAGAGGTCTTAGGTATCTTTTGTTAGATTTATTCATTTATGTTTCTTGGATTTAGTAAAGAGTGAAAGTGATTTCATTCCATTTTCCAGTTGTCTGCTGCTAGTACATAAAAATACAATCAGTTTTAATACATTAACTTTGCCTCATAAAAGCTTGGTGAGTTTTGTTAGTTTTAGTAACAGTGTATTAGACTCCTTTGGGGTTTTCTATAAAATATGTTATATGTAAACAGTTTTACTTCTTCATTTCTTATCTTTATATCTTTTATTAATTTTTCTTGGTTTATTGTAATGGTTAGGAACTCTAATATGATACAGAATAGAGTTGAAAGCAGAAATCATGGGTTTTTTCCTGATCTCAGTGGGAAACAATTCAATATTTTACTATTATGTATGATATTTACCATTGTTTTCCCTTATATGATCTCTATAAGTTTGAGAATGTTACCTCCTACTTGTAATTTGCTGAGACTTCTCATCATGAATGCATGTTGAATTCTGTCAAACGTTTCACCTGAATTTATTGAGATGATCGTATGATTTTTCTCCTTTGTTTTGTTATTATGGTAAATTATATTGAATGACTTTTGAATGTTAAACCAAACTTGCATTTTTAAGATAACTCCTAGTTGGCCATTATATATTATGCTTTTTAGATATTGTTATCTTTGATTTGTTAACATTTGGTTAAGAATTTATGTATCAATTTCATGAGGGATATTAATACCTAATTTCCTTCTGTTGTAAAATCTTTTTGAAGTTTTGTTATTAGAGTTATGCTACCGTCATAAAACCAATTGGGCAAGGATGCTTCAGCCTTTATTTCTGGGAAAACATGTGTGTAACATTTATGTTATTTTTTCCAGAATATTTTATAGAATTCGTCCATCTAGATTGGAAGTTTTCTCCATGGGAAAGTTTTTGACATCACATTCAATTTTGTTAAAAGATATACAGCTATTTGGATTTGCTCTTTTCTTCTTGTGTCAACTTTGACGGAATTCTTTTCCAATGAAAATTTCCATTTCATGTAAGTTGTTGCATTTGTTGGCATAAAGTTGTTCATTATTCTTTTATTACGCTTTTAATGTTATCAACAACTCTTTATTCATGATATTAGTAGTTTGCATTTTTTCCTCCCCCTCTATTATTTCAGTACAGCTACGGAACTGTCAATTTTGTTGATCTTTTAAAAGAACCAGTTCACGGTTTTAATTTTCTATCTCTTGCTCATTTTTGTTAACTGTTCCATTCATCTCTGCTCATATCTTTGTTATTTTCTTCTTTTTACTTACTTTGGGTTTCTCTTGTTCTTTTCTTAGCTTTCTAAAGTTGAACCTTAAATGGCTGATTAAGATCTTTCTTCCTTTCTAATTATGTCTTTAAAGTTATATTTCCCTCTAAACACTGCCTTAGCTTATCCAGGTTTTTTAGTGTCATTCAATATTTTCTAATTTCCCAAATAATTTTGTCTTTGTTCCACAAATTATTTAGAAGCATGTTGTTTAATGTCCACATATTTAAAGTTTTTCTAGCTATTTTATTATTAATTTCTAATTTGACTGAGGTCAAATAATACTTTCATGTGATTTTAATCCTCTTAAAAATGAGACCATGTACACCTGTAAAAAAGTGCATCCTACGATTGTTGGATATACTGTTTTATAAATGCCAATTAGATCAAGGTGAGTTCATAGTATTTTCATATCTTCTAGATCTTCAATTATTTATTTTTAATACAGTTGTTTTATCCACTACTGAAACAGGTGTTATAAAAATTTCTTACTATGATTCTAGAATTATCTTTTCCCTTCATTCTGTTAATTTTTGTTTCATTTCACTCTATCTATGGTAACATGCTTTTTATTTATTTTATCTAAGATTAAAATAAGTAAGTCCAGTCTTCTTATGCTGACTGTTTGTATGGTGTATCTTTCACTATGCATCTATTTATAATCTGTTTCTTTATATTCAAGTAAAATACAATGTTAGGAATTATACAGTAGCATCTTGCTTTACTTCCAACTACAGATCTTTGCCTTTTACTTGGAGTGTTTCGAGCGATAATTTGTTAACTTTCTCTGTAAAGGGCCAGAGAGTAAATATTCTAGGCTTTGTGGGCCATACTGCTCTTTTATTCAATTCTGCAAGTATAGTATGGCAGAAACCATAGACAATATGTAAAAAATGAGTGTGGCCAAATTTGGCTTATGTGTATTAGTTTGCAGATTCCTAATTGAGACCATAAATATTTCATGTAATTATTAATGTATGTGGCTTAGCTCTATTATTTTATTTTTTGTACTGTTTTACCCTCCATTTTTTGTTCCTTTTGTTACTTTTTCCCAACTTCTTTTGGCTTCTTTGAATATTTTTTAGTATTTAATTTTAATTCCTCATTGGCTTTTTGGCTTTATCCTTTGGTATTTTTGCATTTTCTTATTACTTGGGCTAAGAGAGTAAAACATACGCACCTAATCTTTCAGTCTACTTAAGAGTTTATATTGTACCACTTCATATGATATGTAGAAACTTGGCAACCATAGATCCTTTTACTCCATCTTCCTCTAGCCTTAATGCTATAGTTGTCTTGTATGTTACATCTACATACACTGAAAAAACCAGCAGACAATGTTATGCTTTTTGCTTTCAAGCATCATACATATTTTTAAACAGTTTTTTTAAATTATTTACCCAGCTGTTTACCCTTTCTGTTGGTTTTCCTTCACTCCTGAAGATCTAATTTTACATCTAGTATCATTTTCCTTTACCTTGAAGAATTTCCTTTAGCATTTCTTGTAGAATAGAGCAGCTGGTGACAAACTTTCTTAGCTTCCCTTCATCTAAAAATGGGTTTATTTCTCTTTCATTTCTGTGGGGTATCTTCACTAGGTTAACAGTTCTTTTATGTTAGCACTTCCAAAATATTGTTCCAATGTCTTCCGTCTCTTACGATTATTAATGAGAAATCTATTCTCATTCAAATGATTGTTTGCTTATATGGAATGTGTCTTTTCCTATAACTGCTGTCAAAATTTTTTAAAATTTATCATTGATTTTCAATATTTTAATCACAATGTGTCCAAATGCTTGTCACTTTGGGTTTATCCTGTTTGGGATTAGGTGAACTTCTTGGACGCGTAAAAGACTATCTCTTTCCCCAAATTTGCAAAGTTTTCTGTAATTATTTCCTCTTTTTTTTTTTTTTCTATCCCAATCCTTTATCTCCTCTCCTTCTGAAACTCCAAGTAGAAAACAACATTAGACTTTTCTATTCTATAACTATTGGAGCGCTGTTCATTTTTTAAAAAAACCTTTTTCCTTTCTTTTTCAAATTCAGTAATTTCTACTGATCTATGTTCAAGTTTAGTAACTCTTTCTTCTATCATCTCCAGGCTACCTTTAAGCCCACACAATATGGTTTTCTTCCTTCAGGTACTGTATTTTTTAGTTCTAAAATTCCATTTGATTCTTTTTATACTTTTTATTCCTCAATTGAGATTTATTACCTTTTCATTCAGTATGCTTTTGTTTACACCTCATAAAAATTTCTAAAAGCTGCCTTAAAGTCGTTTTGCAATTCAATTATTTTAAAACAAGCTGAGAACATGCATTTATGTGGGGGTAGTCAATTGCTTGTTTTTGAATTTTTCCTAGAGTATATAGGAATAATCAGTGGGAAAGATAGGCTGAGGGAACTTATACTGCCATGCTAAGAGATCTCTTATGTTTTCCTTTTTAACAACTTCTGTGATAAAGGGTCTAAAGAAGTTGAATCTGTTCCTCTACATTCTATCTAGCAAAGCTGCCTAACAAAGTACCATAAACTGGGTGGGTTAAAACAACAGAAATATATTGTCTCAAAGTTATTGGAGGCTACAGTCTAAAATCAAGGTATCAGTAGGGCCATGCACCCTCTGAGATTCTGAGTACAATCCTTCCTTGGCTCTCTTGCCTAGCTTCTTCTGGTGGGAACTAGCTACCTTGGGTGTTCCTTGGCTTACAGCTCCACTAGTTCAATCTTTGCTTCCATGTTCACATGACAATTTCCCTGTGTATCTTTACATCATTTTCCTTTTGTATAAGTCTATGACCAAATTTTTCTATTTTATAAGGATACCAGTCACATTGGGTCACCCTAATGACCTCATTTTAACTTACTTCTGTTACAAACCTATAACCAAATAAGGTTATATTCTGAGATACACAAGGTTAGAACTTCAACATATATTTTTGCGGGGACACAATTCAACACATAACAGTTTCCCTTCCTTTTAAAAACACTTTAAAGCAACCGTTAGCAGTAGCACTCAAAGACTACTCTCAAAGAAGGTAACTCATTTCATGATTATTTTCTTCTATATCACTATGGGTATAATGGAAAGGCAAATGGCCATTAAACTGAAATATTTAGTATCATTCAAAAGTATTCACAACTGATTCTAAAATAAATGAACAAGCACTTTGAGAGGCTGAGGCAGAAGGATCACTTGAAGCCAGGAGTTCAAGATCATCCCAGACAACAAAGCGATACCCTGTTCTACAAATAAATAAAAATGAAATAAATTAGCTGGTTGTGGTGGCATGTGCCTATAGTCACAGCTACTTAGGAGGTTCAAATGGGACAACTGCTTGAATCTAGAAGTTTGAGGCTGCATGAGCTGTGATTGCACCACTGCACTTCAGCCTGGGGGACCAAGCAAGACCCTGTCAAAAGAAAGAAAAGAAAAGAAAAGAAAAAAGAAAAGGAAAGGAAAGGAAAGGAAAGGAAAGGAAAGGAAAGGAAAGGAAAGGAAAGGAAGCACACAAACAAAAATATAGTTAATTGTCACGTGAGAGTAAAATGTAAAACATTTAACATTTATCACTAATACTGCTTCATAAAAAGTGAATTAAACCCCCAGAACAAGATGGCCGAATAGGAACAGCTCCAGTCTCTAGCTCCCAGCACGAGCGACACAGAAGACAGGTGATTTCTGCATTTTCAACTGAGGTACCGGGTTTATCTCACTGGGGAGTGCCAGACAATCAGTGCTTGTCAGCTGGTGCAGCTCGACCAGCAAGAGCTGAAGCAGGGCGAGGCATCATCTCACCTGGGAAGCACAAGGGGGAAGGGAATTCCCTTTCCAAGCCAGAGGAACTGAGACACACAACACCTGGAAAATCGGGTAACTCCCACCCTAATACTGCACTTTACCAAGGGTCTTAGCAAACGGCATACCAGGAGATTATATCCCACACCTGGCCGGGAGGGTCCCACACCCACGGAGCCTCCCTCATTGCTAGCACAGCAGTCTGAGATCTAACTGCAAGGCAGCAGCAAGGCTGGGGGAGGGGCGCCCACAATTACTGAGGCTTAAGTAGGTAAACAAATTACTGAGGCTTAAGTAGGTAAACAAAGCCACCAGGAAGCTCGAACTGGGTGGAGCCCACAGCAGATGGGCCTGCCTGTCTCTGTAGACTCCACCTCTGGGGACAGGGCATTGCTAAACAAAAAGCAGCAGAAACCTCTTCAGATGCAAATGACCCTGTCTGACAGCTTTGAAGAGAGCAGTGGCTCTCCCAACACAGAGGGTGAGATCTGAGAACGGACGGACTGCCTGCTCAAGTGGGTCCCTGACCCCTGGGTAGCCTAACTGGGAGACATCCCGCACTAGGTGCAGACCGACATCCCACACCTCACAGGGCGGGGTACACCCCTGAGACGAAGCTTCCAGAGCAAGAATCAGACAGGAACACTCGCTGTTCAGCAATATTCTATCTTCTGCAGCCTCTGCTGCTGATACCCAGGCAAACAGGGTCTGGAGTGGACCTCAAGCAATCTCCAACAGACCTGCAGCTGAGGGTCCTGACTGTTAGAAGGAAAACTAACAAACAGAAAGGACACCCACACCAAAATCCCATCAGTACGTCACCATCATCAAAGACCAAAGGCAGATAAAACCACAAAGATGGGGAAAAAGCAGGGCAGAAAAGCTGGAAATTCAAAAATTAACAGCGCAACTCCCCCTCAAAAGGAACGCAGCTCATGGCCAGCAATGGATCAAAGTTGGACGGAGAATGACTTTGACGAGTTGAGAGAAGAAGGCTTCAGTCCATCAAACTTCTCAGAGCTACAGGAGGAATTACGTACCCAGCGCAAAGAAACTAAAAATCTTGAAAAAAGAATGGAAGAATGGATAACTAGAATAATCAATGCAGAGAAGGCTATAAACGAACTGACAGAGATAAAACCCATGACACGAGAAATACGTGACAAATGCACAAGCTTCAGTAACCCACTCGATCAACTGGAAGAAAGAGTATCAGCGATTGAGGATCAAATGAATAAAATGAAACGAGAAGAGAAGTCTAAAGAAAAAAGAGGAAAAAGAAATGAACAAAGCCTTCAAGAAGTATGGCATTATGTGAAAAGACCAAATCTACGTCTGATTGGGGTGCGTGAAAGTGAGGGAGAAAATGGAAACAAGTTGGAAAACACTCTTCAGGATATCATCCAGGAGAACTTCCCCAACCTAGTAGGGCAGACCAACATTCAAATCCAGGAAATACAGAGAACACCACAAAGATACTCCTCGAGAAGAAAAACTCCAAGACACATAATTGTCAGATGCACTGAAGTTGAAATGAAGGAAAAAATGTTAAGGGCAGCCAGAGAGAAAGGTCGGGTTACCCACAAAGGGAAGCCCATCAGACTAACAGCAGATCTCTCGGCAGAAACTCTACAAGCCAGAAGAGAGTAGGGGCCAATATTCAACATTCTTAAAGAAAAGAATTTTAAACCCAGAATTTCATATCCAGCCAAACTAAGTATCATCAGTGAAGGAGAAATAAAATCCTTTACAGATAAGCAAATGCTTAGAGATTTTGTCACCACCAGGCCTGCCCTACAAAAGATCCTGAAGGAAGCAATAAACATGGAAAGGAACAACTGGTACGGGTCATTGCAAAAACAAGCCAAAATGTAAAGACCATTGATGTTAGGAAGAAACTGCATCAACTAACGAGCAAAATAACCAGCTAATATCACAACGACAGGATCAAGTTCACACATAACAATATTAACCTTAAATATAAATGGACTAAATGGCCCAATTAAAAGACACAGACTGGCAAATTGGATAACGAGTCAAGACCCATCAGTTTGGTGTATTCAGGAAACCCATCTCACATGCAGAGACACACATAGGCTCAAAATAAAGAGAGAGAGGAAGATCTACCAAGCAAATGGAGAAAAAAAAGCAGGGGTTGCAATCCTAGTCTCTGATAAAACAGACATTAAACCATCAAAGATCAAAAGAGAGAAAGAAGGCCATTACATAATGGTAAAGGGATCAATTCAACAGGAAGAGATAACTATCCTAAATATATATGAACCCAACAGGAGCACCCAGATTCATAAAGCAAGTCCTTAGAGACTTAGACTCCCATACAATAATAATGGGAGACTTCAACACCCCACTGTCAACATTAGACAGATCAATAAGACAGAAAGTTAACAAGGATATCCAGGAATTGAACTCAACTCTACACCAAGTGGACCTAATAGACATCTACAGAATTCTCCACCCAAAATCAACAGAATATACATTCTTCTCAGCACCACATCGCACTTATTCCAAAATTGACCACATAACTGGAAGTAAAGCACTCCTCAGCAAATGTACAAAAACAGAAATTATAGTAAACTGTCTCTCAGACCACAGTGCAATCAAACTAGAACTCAGGACTAGGAAACTCAATCAAAACCGCTCAACTACATGGAAACTGAACAACCTGCTCCTGAATGACTACTGGGTACATAACGAAATGAAGGCAGAAATAAAGATGTTCTTTGAAACCAATGAGAACAAAGATACAACATACCGGAATCTCTGGGACACATTTAAAGCAGTGTGTAGAGGGAAATTTATAGCACTAAATGCCCACAAGAGAAAGCTGGAAAGATCAACAATTGACACTCTAACATCACAACTAAAAGAATTAGAGAAGCAAGAGCAAATACATTCAAAAGCTAGCAGAAGGCAAGAAATAACTAAGATCAGAGCAGAACTGAAGGAGATAGAGACACAAAAAACCCTCCAAAAAATCAATGAATCCAGGAGCTGGTTTTTTGAAAAGATCAACAAAATTGATAGACCGCTAGCAAGACTAATAAAGAAGAAAAGAGAGAAGAATCAAATAGACGCAATTAAAAATGATAATGGGGATATCACCACCGACCCCACAGAAATACAAACTACCATCAGAGAATACTATAAACACCTCTACGCAAATAAACTAGAAAATCTAGAAGAAATGGATAATTTCTTGGACACTTACACCCTCCCAAGACTAAACCAGGAGGAAGCTGAATCCCTGAATAGACCAATAGCAGGCTCTGAAATTGAGGCAATAATTAATAGCCTACCAACCAAAAAAAGTCCAGGACCAGATGGATTCACAGCTGAATTCTACCAGAAGTACAAGGAGGAGCTGGTACCATTCCTTCTGAAACTATTCCAATGAATAGAAAAAGAGGGAATCTTCCCTAACTCATTTTATGAGGCCAACATCATCCTGATACCAAAGCCTGGCAGAGACACAACAAAAAAAGAGAATTTTAGACCAATATCCCAGATGAACATGGATGCAAAAATCCTCAATAAAATACTGGCAAACCAGATCCAGCAGCACATCAAAAAGCTTATCCACCATGATCAAGTGGGCTTCATCCCTGGGATGCAAGGCTGGTTCAACATTCGCAAATCAATAAATGTAATCCAGCATATAAACAGAACCAAAGACAAAAACCACATGATTATCTCAATAGATGAAGAAAAGGCCTTCCACAAAATTCAACAGCACTTCATGCTAAAAACGCTCAATAAATTCGGTATTTATGGAACGTATCTCAAAATAATAAGAGCTATTTATGACAAACCCACAGCCAATATCATACTGAATGTGCAAAAACTGGAAAAATTCCCCTTGAAAACTGGCACAAGACAGGGATGCCCTCTCTCACCACTCCTATTCAACATAGTGTTGAAAGTTCTGGCTAGGGCAATCAGGCAAGAGAAAGAAATAAAGGTACTCAGTTAGGAAAAGAAGAAGTCAAATTGTCCCTGTTTGCAGATGACATGATTGTATATTTAGAAAACCCCATCATCTCAGCCCAAAATCTCCTTAAGTTGATAAGCAACTTCAGCAAAGTCTCAGGATACAAAATTAACGTGCAAAAATGACAGGCATTCTTATACACCAGTAACAGACAAACAGAGAGCCAAATCAGGAATGAACTTCCATTCACAATTGCTTCAAAGAGAATAAAATACCTAGGAATCCAACTTACAAGGCATGTAAAGGACCTCTTCAAGGAGAACTACAAACCAATGCTCAGTGAAATCAAAGAGGATACAAACAAATGGAAGAACATACCATGCTCATGGATAGGGAGAATCAATATCGTGAAAATGGCCACACTGCCTAAGGTAATTCATAGATTCAATGCCATCCCCATCAAGCCTCCAATGACTTTCTTCACAGAATTGGGAAAAACTGCTTTAAAGTCCATATGGAACCAAAAAAGAGCCTGCATTGCCAAGACAATCCTATGTCAAAAGAACAAAGCTGGAGGCATCACACTACCTGACTTCAAACTATACTATAAGGCTACAGTAGCCAAAATAGCATGGTACTGGTACCAAAACAGAGATATAGACCAATGGAACAGAACAGAGTCCTCAGAAATAATACCACACATCTATAGTTATCTGATCTTTAACAAACCTGAGAAAAACAAGAAATGGGGAAAGGATTCCCTATTTAATAAATGGTGCTGGGATAATTGGCTAGCCATAAGTAGAAAGCTGAAACTGGATCCTTTCCTTACTCCTTATATGAAAATTAATTCAAGATGGATTAGAGACTTAAATGTTAGACCTAATACCATAAAAACCCTAGAAGAAAACCTAGGTAGTACCATTCAGGACATAGGCATGGGCAAGGACTTCATGTCTAAAACACCAAAAGTAACGGCAACAAAAGCCAAAATTGACAAATGGGATCTAATTAAACTAAAGAGTTTCTGCACAGCAAAAGAAACTACCATCAGAGTGAAAAGGCAACCTACAGAATGGGAGAACATTTTTGCAGTCTACTCATCTGACAAAGGGCTAATATCCAGAACCTACAAAGAACTGAAACAAATTTACAAGAAAAAAACAAACAACCCCATCAAAAAGTGGGCAAAAGATATGAACAGACATTTCTCAAAAGAAGACATGCATACAGCCAACAGACACATGAAAAAATGCTCATCATCACTGGCCATCAGAGAAATGCAAATCAAAACCACAATGAGATACCATCTCACACCAGTTAGAATGGCAATCATTAAAAAGTCAGGAAACAACAGGTGCTGGAGAGGATGTGGAGGAATAGGAACACTGTTACACTGTTGGTGGGACTGTAAACTAGTTCAACCATTGTGGAAAACAGTATGGCAATTCCTCAAGGATCTAGAACTAGAAATACCATATGACCCAGCCATCCCATTACTGGGTATATGCCCAAAGGATTATAAATCATGCTGCTATAAAGACACATGCACACGTATGTTTATTGTGGCACTATTCACAATAGCAAAGACTTGGAATCAACCCAAATGTCCATCAGTGACAGACTGGATTAAGAAAGTGTGGCACATATACACCATGGAATACTATGCAGCCATAAAAAGGGATGAGTTTGTGTCCTTGTAGGGACATGGATGCAGCTGGAAACCATCATTCTCAGCAAACTATCACAAGAACCGAAAACCAAACACCGCATGTTCTCACTCATAGGTGGGAACTGAACAATGAGATCACTTTGACTTGGGAAGGGGAACATCACACACCGGGGCCTATTATGGGGAGGGGGGCGGGGGGAGGGACGGCATTGGGAGTTATACCTGATGTAAATGACTAGTTGATTGGTGCTGATGAGTTGATGGGTGCAGCACACCAACATGGCACAAGTATACATATGTAACAAACTTGCACATTGTGCACATGTACCCTAGAACTTAAAGTATAATAATAAAAAAAATAAAAAATAAAAAAAAATTTTTTTTAAAGTGAATTAAAACAAAACAAAAAATTTTGAGAGAAAGAGTCTTGCTTTATTGCCCAGGCTGGAGTGCAGTGGCTACTCCCAGGTGCAATCATAGGACACCACAGCCTCTAACTTCTGGGCTCAAGTGATCCTCCTGCCTCGGCCTCCTGAGTAGCTGGGACTACAGGCATGTGCCATCAAGCTCAACTAAGTTGAACCTACTTAAAAAAACACTCTTTAAAAACTGGCTTATAACAATTAATGCTACGTTAAATATAAATTTATCACTATTGACCTAGAGTGTCCAATAATCTTCTAAAAAGGATTATTTTAAAATATAACTCTAAATAGTATTCAGCTTTGACAATCTACAGAGAAAATATAACACAGTCTATTTGAGGTTAAGTAAACAAGTGCTACATTGTATGCAACTATTTGTGTAAACACAGGTGATCTGAATTCACATTAAACTGTAAAATTACAAGATACAGCATGATTGGTGTATGACAACTGAAATCTTTTTCTTTTTAAAAATATTGCATCATAAGCAAAGAAGTTCTGAGTGAGAATCTGAATGAAAATTACATTTGATCAGTTCAACAAACTCTTCCAGTTTAACAGTAAAATAGTTCTTCAGTGTTTAAAAACATTACATCTGCAACTGATTTCATGCCATCGGCCAAAAGATACATTTGTGCTGCCACCATTACATTTTCAGAAGAGTTTAAATTACACAACTTGAGAGAGCTTCAAAGCAATTCTTAATCTAACCACCCTGATCTTGATGGCCAAGTTAAAAATAATTTAGGATACTTAAGAGAAGAGAAACCCTTCAACAAAAAGGATAACAATTGCTTTTAAATCACATTACTTTAAATTTCCTTTCATAAATCAAATGTACCAACCTGGGGATTAGAGCATTTTATCTCTAGTGACTCTAGGTCAACATGGAGACAGACAACAAATGAATGTCGTGTATCAGGTCCCGTAGCAAGTAGTTTTTGAGACGTGACAGCTAGAGTGGAGGTGCAACCCATAGGTTCCACTAGGCAAAGTGTCACTTGTTTTCCAAGAAGGGTATATATGCTGAAATGATGTAAGCTGATCGTCCAAGGAAAAGCATCACCTGATATAGGGGACAAAAGGGAATAGGGAAGCACACAAACAAAAACACAATTAATTTTCACTTGACAGTAAAATGTAAAACATTTAACATTTATGACTAATACTCCATCATACAAAGTGAAAATAGTTTTCCTGAGACCAAAGTGCTAAACAATATACAAGCTACTTAAAATTCTTTCAGTAATTATATACACTACGAACCAAACATTAATATAAATTAAATATATGGGATAAAATTAAAAATAAAAGTTCTAACAACTTCTTCCCTTACCCTAGTTTGTTGTATTGTGAAACTGTTGGGGAGGAATGCGCCATACCTTGGAGGCCAGAGAAAACAGATCAAATTACGTAAATGAAGGTTTTATCAACGGTACTGAAAATGACCATAGATCTTGCCATGGAATGAGAAAGGAAGAGAATAAACAATCTAATATGGTCTGTTGGATCACCTGCATCAGAATCATGTGGGATGCTGGTTTAAAATAGAGGTTCCTAGGACTTTAGACTTTCTTAATCAAAACCTCTGATGGTACGAACCAGCATGAATTTTGATATGTTCCCTAGATTATTCTTACATTTGAGTTATTTTTAATTAAAATGCACTTGATAAAAAAATTGGCATTCATAAACTTCAGGATTAAAAGCAAAATTCCCTTTCTATACTTTGAGCTTTTACTAACTTATCTCAGGTAAGATTAATTTATTAATATAAACTTTTGAGATAAAGCCATTTATTTCTTGTAAATATAGGAAAGTAATTTTGAACTTTTAAAAGTCCATTTAGCATTAGAATATTTTAAAACATTTATTATGGTGATATTAATTTGATATCATTTGTATTTTGGACTTTACAATTCTACTAGTGTTTGTCAGTACAGAGAGTATAACATGAACATCATTTTTAGTAATTCAATTAAGTTAGAACAAATTGAGGACATTTATTTTCTAATTAGAGAGGTAATAGACACCATACTGCAGATAATTTTGAATTATGTAAGAAGAAAATATCAAAACCATTCATAATTTACCTTCTATCTTGCCACTCCCAATAATAAATTTTATTAACACTTAATTATATTTCCTTCATATATATTTTTCCCCCTATGGGGGATGGATGTGCCCAGGCAGAGATTAGATCAGAGATCACACTGCACTTGTAGTCTTACCTTGTTTTTTCACTGAAGAAAAAATACCAAGTGAATTACTAGGTAGATCATACTATAAATATTTTAGAGGAATCTAAATATATATTCAATACTCAGTAGGTACCAGAAGATACATTCTTATAAGTCTGAATATTAAAAATGTCTTGACCAAATATAGTTAATAAAATTGTCATAAAATTAGAAACTTTGAAATTGAGACTTGCATAATAAAATAAACCTAGCAACATAGTTCACAATAACTTGTCTGGAAACAATGATAACTGCATAATATGTGGTCAGCACTATGGTACTTTGCCTGTCTTAAGATTTAAAATATTTTTCCCCCTAGGAAGAACGACAAACTAAATCATCTGTAACTAATTCTAAAATTATTTTAAAACCTACATCAAATTCCATGCTATTTAAAAATAAAGGCTCTGCCAAATTTGTCTTAAAATATTTTGGAATGATTTCAGATTACATATTTTAAAGCTGGTAGTGAGCTATATATATTTTTTCAAACCTTATTTTATCCAAGAAATGCCAAATGGTGGTTATGTTGGATGTAAGAGCACAAAATTTAAATTTGTTAAATTTTTTAAAATCCCAAATAACACAGGTACTATCACAGTTATATTTCTGCTGCTTCTTTGGAATCAGATTAAGAAATTGAAATTGGGCATATCATACTCTAACTCCTAAAAAAAAAAAAATACACCTTTTAAGGTACTACTTAATGTCCATTTATTTAGCATACAGATTGTTTTAAAAAGCACACTATACCTAGAAGATGAGATGTTAACATACAATGATAAAAATTCCACAATTTCCCACTATGAGAAAAATTCACAAAACACATTAATTGCACAAGTACTCCTTTCATACACACACACCACAATAAAAATACCTTATCGACTTATAATACTGGCAAAATAATGTTCTGGGTACTCCATAAAATATGTTCAGACATCCATGACTGGCCAGAACCACATACTATTCTGAGAACTTCACGTAGTTTTCTATCAATCTGGGCTGACCTTCGAGATTAAGATTTTTATTGTACTTGGAAAGTTGTAATGCTATAATCTAAGTCTTTTGTTTCAGAGAAAATATTGCTGGCAGAATTTAAACATTTTCAAACAAAATGTCTAAAGAATAATAAAAAAAGAACAAAGCAGGAACATTGAGAATCCCATTTGTATGTGAATTTGTTACCCCTCTATATTATCATTAGAGAAAAGAATACAAACAAAACAATTCTCAAGAAAATGATAACCAAACACTGATGTAATTCGGAACAAATAATGTGAAAGAAAGTGAATATGACAGAAAGCTTTGGGACAAATTGAATAAATAAAGAACAATCAGTGAGACTATGCATTACACGTGTCAACGCCAAGGGGTGGAGCAGGAAGGAGGTCCCCAAAGGAACATATTAACTTACAATTGAGTGAAACTTAAAAAGAAAATTACAGTGGATTTCTTTATATTGTATCACATGTTGCCGATTTTACACCATGCTATAATCAGAAGATTATAGTTTACACGACACAAAAATAATTTTAATAATATAGATATTAAAAAAAAAAGTTTTTGTCAATGTTGCGGTTAATGAACAGTGACTATTTATACAAATCCTGATCACAGAAACATAATTTATGATCCCAATCTTTTTTGAGGAATCAATATTCTGGAAAGATAATCAGTCTTTCCCTTTCAAAAAACACTCTACTACAGAAAAAAAGTGTATGTACTTGAGGCCAGTTTGAGTCACCTTACAAATATCCATTTAGCAAATGCAGAAAGAATGTTGGTCAATGTTGGAGACACTTTCCTCAGTTTTCCTTGTTTTCATTACCTTAGTCACTGAATGTTTGTCAAAAGCATCAACAACAAAAAAATGCCTTCCTCTTCTCCCAGTTTTTTCTCTTACAGTCAACAAACCAGTAAGACTCAGGCAGGTTTGTATTTCAAATATGAACTAGTATAACCAGGAACATTCTACCACCTATTGTGAGTGTAACACTTGAGAGAAAGATGTACTACAAATTTAAATAGGCCAAAATTGCTGAGAGTGTTAGCCCAAACTAGTTAGCACTTAACTTATTTAAAGACAGTTAAGGCCGGGAGCAGTGGTTGACACCGGTAATCCCAGCGCTTTGAGAGGTCGAGGTAGGCAGATTACCTGAGGTCAGGAGTTCAAGACCAGCCTGACCAACATGGAGAAAACCTGTCTCTACTAAAAATACAAAAAGACTAGCCAGGTGTGGTGGCGTATGCCTGTAATCCCAGCTACTTAGGAGGCTAAGGCAGGAGAATCTATTGAATATGGGAGGCAGAGGCTCCAGTGAGCCAAGATCATGCCATTGCACTCCAGCCTGAGCAACAAGGGCGAAACTCCATCTTAAAATAAAATAAAATAGACAGTTAAGATAAAATGTTTGTTAATTCTAAGTGATGTTAATTTAAGTAATAGATACTTCAAAAAAAATCAAGACATTATAAATGATATCTAGCCCATCTTCATAGAAGAGGAAGACAGTTGAAAGGCATAGAAAGAAAGGAAATGAAAATGAGCAACCTACAGTTTTATTTGTGCTATAACTAAGATTCTACATTTGGAATACTGTTTTGTAGGAAATATGAAATGTATTGTATGTACAAAATATAATAATAATGATAGTAATAAGATAATTGATTTCAAATTTGTGAAAAATCTTTTACATATAGAAATCCATGTTACTAATAAAACTATTATTTACTTCTGAAAGTCATTACTGGTTTAATCATGACTTGTTCATCAACATTTCATTATTCATAAAGAAATACAATCCTCTAAGATTGTCTAAAACATTATTTCAATAGTAAACGATGCAAAACTAGAATAATCACTGCTTTTAAAAGAAGAAGGGACTGAAAAGAATAGCACTGCCCTTCAGACAACAAAGGTATTAGTAGTTACCCTATAGTTTTGCTAAAAATGTGAATATTATAACAATGTGTGACTTAGGGTAAATTGGTATTGAAGACTCCTACTACTCTATAAGACAAGATCCTATCAGTAACATCAGTGCCATGGAATGGATAGCTGTCTTGTGGTCAGCAGAGGCTGGTATAACAAAATACCATAGACTAGTGACTTAAACAATAGACATTCATCTCTAAGAGTTCTGGGAATTCCAGCATCAAGGTGCTGGCAGATTTGGTTCCTGGTAAGAACACTCTCTGAAGCTGGAAAACAATTAGATAACCTTCTTGCTGTGTTCTCACACGACAGAGAGAGAGGAAATTCTGGTATTTCTTCCTTTTCTTCTTAAGGTACTAATCCCACTGGCTCCAATCTCGTGATGTCACAGAAACCTAAATACCTCCTAAATGCCTCACCTCCTAACCATCACATTGGATGTTAAGGGCTCAACATATGAATTTGAGGGAACACAAATATTCAGTCCTTAACATTAGTACAGGTATAGCTAAAATGGGTATCTGGGCATATAAGAAAAGAACAAAGAAGTCAGGCATGTGAAAATCTTACAGATTTGTAAACTATCAGTGAATGATGATAGCTAAAGTTTAGGAAAGCTGTACATAGGAAGAATACCTGTGTTTAAGAGAAAGGCAGAGGAAAGGGAAAAAGAACCCATGAAGAATGTTCAGAAAGAATGGCCAAGATCCACAGAAAACCAAAAGAGAGTGGTTATCCAGAAGTTAGGAAGGTATTCAAGAAGGAATCAAGCAATGATGTCAAGAATTTTAAAAAGTTCTATTTGATTTGACAGCTAAAAGGTTTTGTCCTGATTGGATAAGGTGAAAAGATATCTTGATATTCTTACATGCCAACATGGGGAAAATAAAGAGTTTATAAGCAAGTTCTCTAAAAATACAGTGCATAGCATATAGTACACAAAAGAAAGAGATGGAGGGAGGGAGGGAGGGAGGAGGGGAAAGTTAGGAAGTTGAAAGAAAGGAAATTGGAAGGAAGGAAGGAAGGAAGGAAGGAAGGAAGGAAGGAAGGAAGGGAGGGAGGGAGGGAGGGAGGGAGGGAGGGAGAGAGGGAGGAAGGGAGGGAGGGGAATGAATGAGTAAAAATGGCTGGGTCTTAAGCATTGGCGGCAGTATAAGGATTGCTTCTAGTAAGGTAGATTCTTTTGTTGAACAAATATTGTGAGTTAAAATTATGTGACCTCATTCTAGGATCTAGGGACACAGCACTGAGCAATGCACACTCATTGTTTTCATAGAGCTTGCATTCTAGTGGTAGAAAGATAATCAACTATTAATCAACTGATATTTAGTACGTCAATGTTGATAAAAGCTCTGGAGAACAATTAGCAGGGTAATGGGACACCAGTTGATGGTGGTGTCATTTTAAGATACCATACTCTAGTAAGGTCTCTATGAGAAAGTGGAATTCTTCGAAGAGTGAACTGTGGAACTATTTGGAAGAGAAATATTCTATGATAATTGCAAAGGCTCTTTATTAGGAATTCGATGGGTCTGGGTGAGAAACTGTCAATGCTTTCACTCGCTTCCACTGAAGTAATATGAAGGTTGCCTGTTGAGTAGGGAAAACAATTAGACAATCTTAAAGAAATTGGTAAAAAAAAAAAAAAATTGTCATAGCTACTATAAGGAATGGAAAGACATTAAATAAGTTAGAAAAGCTTGCAAAATCATTAATGAAAGTCAGAAGTAATTTTTCCTAAATATCGTCAGGAACGTAAGAAGAAAACCTCAGATGTCACAGAGTTGGAAAGATCCAAAGCTGGACTTCATTTCATGAAAATGAAAATCTGAGAGAGTATGTAATTATACATTTGTGCTATTCATTGCACAAACTCTGCCTACCACACCCACAGTTGTCTTCAGTATAAAGCAGTCACCAGTAATTCTTTCTGCATAGGTCACAATGCATTGCATTTCCTTACTTGTAATGGGGCCAATCTAAGGAGACAGTGAAATGCAATCATTTCCAGGCTAAATATTTAAAAAAAAAACAAAACAAAACCAACTAGTAATATATGAAGTAGCTTGAGAAAAGAAGAGAATTTGGGTTAGACTTGCAGTTATGGCCAAATAAGCAGTTTTTAAAAAATCATCTTTCCAAAAATAAACTGCAAAGCTAGATATAGTTGATACAACATTTAACAAAAAACACAACCATTTCAGCACTTTGGGATTAAAATAATGAGAAAAGCATTTATGCTTGAAGAACTGTTGAACTTTGGATAAGAAAAGTGAGAATCTGTGATGTTCTTGCATGAGGCCATTTCTATCTCTACCACAGAGGAGGTTCTACAAGGCAAGCTATGAGGACTGGTGGCATTGCTGCCATGATCAAAGAGAGGTCACTTGATTTGAAGTGGTGAACAATGTCCACACTCAGCAATACTATCAGTGGAAACTGGTAACACTACCAAGGAAGGAAAAAAAAAACCTGTCAACCAATAATTTTATATCCAGTAAAACTATCCTTCAAAACTAAAAGTGAAACAAAGATATTCTCTCATAAACAAGCACTCAGATTATTTAATGGTGTCAGATCTTCCTTACCAGAAACACCTTGTCCTTCAATCTTTCAGGTGTTAACTCCAATGTACAGAAAGAAACAAAAAGCACTGGATATAACAAATATTTGGGTTATATGAAGACTCTACAGATACAGTATTCGTCATTTCTCCTCTTAAGTACTTGAAAATGCTACTGAATATATACAACATTTATAACACTGTAATATTGGGTTATATTACATGTAGATATAATATATGTGTCAATACAGGGGGATAAAGATTAGATATAAATTAGAACAAATTTTCCATAATTCACCAGAATTAATTTAGGAGTTTAACTGAGGTAGAATGTAAATTCAAGTCATAATACAGTTCCCAGAGCCACCATTAAAAATATACATAGTAAAAAAATGAATAGAGAAAATGAAATGGTACACTAAAATACAGATACAAAGCACATAAAGTAGTAAAAGGGGAACAGAGTAACAAAAAAGGCAGGAAAAACAGACAACGAATAGCAAATTACCAAGTGAGTTCAAATATATTATTATTACACTAAATGAAAATGTTAAAAGCCGCATTTAAAAATCAGAGATTGTCAGACTGCGTTAAATAGCAAGATTAACAAAATACTGTTTAAACTAGAAACACTTTCATTCAAAACCAAAACTAAGTTAAAGTAAGAAGATGGAAAGAGGTATACTATTAAACCACAACCATAAGAAAGTTGAAGTAGCTATAATTAATAACAGATAGAAACTAATTTAAGACAAGAAGTATTACAGAGACAGGTATTTCATAATAATAAACGGGGCCAACTTTTAGTAAAACCTAACAATTATAGGTATATACACATCTAACAACAGAATCTCAAAATACATTATGTGCTACATAACAATGTTTCACTTAGTGACAGACTGCATATACAATGGTGGTCCCATATGATTCTAATACCATACTTCTATTGTACCTTTTCTATGTTTAGATACATTTGAGATAAAAAAAAATACTTGCCATTATTAACAATTAATACTTATCAAAACTTACAATTGTCTACAGTATTCAGTACAGTTCCATTCTGTACAGGTTTGCAGCCTAAGAGCAATATGTTTTACCATAGATGGGCTATAGCCTAAATGTAGAGTAGGCTATGTTATCTAGGTTTGTATACACATATGCTATAATGTTTGCACAACAACGAAATTGCATAATGATGCATTTCTCAGAACATATTAAGTGACTCATGACTGTACATGAATCAAAAACTGACAGAATTTAAATGATAAAATAGACAACTAAAAAATAACACTTGAAGATTTAAATATCCCACTCTCCATAATTGATAGAATAATTAGAAACTCAATTAAGGTGACAGAAGAAATGAACAGGTTTATCAACCAACTCAACGTAACTGGCATATATATTAATAAAATGCTGCAGCTAAGAACTGCAGAATACACATTCAAGTGCCTATGCAACAATCTCCCAAACAGACCATATGCTAGACCTTAAAACAAGTCTTAATAAATGTAAAAGAATGAACATCATATAAAGTATATCATCTGACCACAATGGAATTAGATTAGAAATCAGCAACAAAAAGAAATCTGTGAAATTGTGAAATATTTGGAAGTTAAACAACACATTTCTAAATAACCCAGGGGCCAAAGAAGAAACCGTAAGGAAAATAACAAAATACTTTAAAGAAAATAAAAAAGGCGAGAGGCTGAGGCAGGAGAATGGCATAAACCCGGCAGGCGGAGTTTGCAGTGAGCTGAGATTTGGCCACTGCACTCCAGCCTGGGCGACAGAGCGAGACTCTGTCTAAGAAAAAAAAAATAATAAGAAAATAAAAAATGTAAATATATCACAATTTCTGGGATGCAGCTTAAGTAGTGATTAAAGAGATATTTATAGCATTAAATGCCCACATCATATGGGAATAAATTTCTCAAATCAATAATCAAAGCTTTAGCCTTAAGATGAGAAATAATAAAACTAAAAACAATGCTATTAAAACAGAAAATAATAAAGATTAGAGCTGAAACCAATGAAATGAAAAGGAAAAATGATAGGAAAAAAATCAATGAAATTAAGTTATTTCTAATGGATTATCAAACTGACAATCCTTTAGCTTAACTAATGCAGAAAAAAGGCATAAGTCACAATTACCAGAATGAGGAATGAAAGAATATCATTATTAACTCTTCAAAAGTAAAAGAGATTAAAAGGGAATGTTAAGAACAGCTTTATGCCAACAAATTAGATAACTCAAGATGAATATATAACTTTCTAGAAAGATACAAATTACCGGTTGGGCACAGTGGCTCATGCCTGTAATCCCAGCACTTCAGGAGGCCAAAGTGGGCAAATCACCTGAAGTCAGGAGTTTGAGACTAGCCTGGCCAATAGGTGAAACCCCAACTCTACTAAAAATAATTAGCTGGGCATGTTGGTGAGTGCCTGTATTCCCGGCTACTCAGGAGGCTGACGCAGGAGAATGGCTTGAACCCAGGAGGCAGAGACTGCAGTGAGCTGAGATCACGCCACTGCACTCCAGCCTGGGCGACAGAGCAAGAGTCCGTCTCAAAAAAAAAAAAAAAAAAAGAAAGATACAACTTACCATAACTGACTAAAGAAGGAAGAAAATCTGTATAGACCTATAACAAAGAAATTAAATTATTAATTTAAAAACTTTTCATCGAAAAAAGTTCTACCAGTTCCACATGGCTTCACTGGTAAACTGTATCAAACATTTAGGGAAAGAATGTCAATCCCTCATACATGCTTCCAAAAGTAGGACAGAATGAAAGACTTCCAAACTCATTCTTTGAGGCTAGCATTAAGTTGACATGAAAAGCAGACGAAGTCACTACAAGAAATTTACAGACTAAAACCCCTTAATAAACATGGATACAGAAATCCTTTAAAAATATAGCAAATCATATCCAGCACCATATAAAGAGGATAACACCCTATGACCAAATGAGATATAGTTGAGAAATACTAGGTTCACATGATTGATTGTTAATTATATATAAAAATTAATTATATAGAATTGGTTAATGTAATACACAATAGTAACAGCAAAAAGTATAGAAACCACATGATATCAACAAATTCAAAAAAATTTTGATAAAATCAACAAGCAATTCATGATTTTTTAAAAGGTTTCAATAAAATGGCTGGTGTGATGGCTCACACCTATAATCCCAGCTCTTCGGGAGGCCAAGGTGGGAAGATCACTTGAGGTCAGGAGTTCAAAATAAACCTGGTCAAGATGCCGAAACTCCGTCTCTACTAAAAATACAAAAATTAGCTGGGCATGATGGTGCACGCGAATCACTTGAACCCAGGAGGCAGAGGTTGCTGTGAGCCAAGATTGTGCCACTGCACTCCAGTCTAGGAGACAGGGTGAGACTCTGTCTCAAAAAAAGAAATAAATAAAAGGTCTCAATTAAACTAGGAAAAAAAGGGATCATTCTCAAAATGATGATGGGCATCTCTGAAAAACTCACAGCTACAATCATTCTTAATGGTGAAAGACTGAATGCTTTCCCTCTAGGATTGGGAATAGCGAAGGATGTCTGCTCTCACTATTTCTATGGAAAATTACACAAGACATTCTGAAGAAAAAAGTAAAACTGTCTTTATTCACATATGGCATGATTTAATATATTGAAAATCCCAGAGAACAAAAAGTAAAGACAACTAGAACTAGTAAACCATAGTTCAGCAAGGTCTCAGGATAGAAGAAAAATACAAAAAATTCAACTGTATTTTTATATACCAGGAATAAAGAATACAAAAAGAAAAATAAGAAAATAATTCCATCACAATAGCATCAAATAAGTAAAATACATAGGAATAAATTTAACATAAGAAGTATAAGACTAGTATACTGAAATCTGCAAAACATTTCTGAAGATCTAAATAAACATTCTGTGTTCACAGATCCAAAGACTCAATAATGTCAAGATGGCAAATTTTCCCACTTGATCTACAAATTAAAATCAATTCCTACCAAAATTCTAGCAGTCTCTTTTTATAGAAATTGATAAACAGATGTCAAAATTTTTATAAAACATGAAAAACACAGACAAAATAATTTCAAAACAGGAGAAGAAAGTTGGATGACTTATATCAGCGGCCCCCACCTTTTTGACACCAGGGATTGGTTTTGTGGAGAAAATTTTTCCATGTTCTGGGGTTAGGGGGTGGTTTGGGGATGAAACTGTTCCACCTCAGATCATCAGGCATTAGTTAGATTCTCATAAGGAGCACGCAACCTAGATCCCTCGTATGCACGGTTCACACTCCTATGAGAATCTAATGCTGTCACTGATCTCACAGGAGGCAGAGCTTAGGTGGTAATGCCTACTCACCCACCACTCACCAGTCCATGTCCCATGGGTTGGGGACCTCTGACTTACATGACCTAATTTCCAAACTTACTTTGACATTTCAGTAATCAAGACTATAATACAGACACCAGGACAAGCATTTATATCAATGGATCAGAAGTAAGAGTCCAGGGGGAATAAATTATATTAATGATAAACTGATTTACAACAAAGATGCCAAGACAATTCAGTGGAGAAACGATAGTCTTTTAAACAAATAGTAATGTGACAATTGTAATATCCACATGCAATAAATGAACTTAGACCCTATTTCACATTATAAGCAAAATTATCTTGAAATGTATCATAGATCTAAATGTAAGAGCTAAGACAATGATACCAAAAGCACAATTCATAAAAGAAAGAAAAATTGGCAAAATAGATTTCAACGAATTTTAAATGTTTATGCTTCAAAAGTAACTATTAAGAAAATGAGCCGGGCGCTGTGGCTCAAGCCTGTAATCCCAGCACTTTGGGAGGCCGAGACGGGCGGATCACGAGGTCAAGAGATCGAGACCATCCTGGCTAACACGGTGAAACCCCGTCTCTACTAAAAAATATACAAAAAACTAGCCGGGCGAGGTGGCGGGCGCCTGTAGTCCCAGCTACTCCGGAGGCTGAGGCAGGAGAATGGCCGTAAACCCGGGAGGCGGAGCTTGCAGTGAGCTGAGATCCGGCCACTGCGCTCCAGCCTGGGCCGCGACAGAGCGAGACTCCGTCTCGAAAAAAAAAAAGAAAAGAAAAGAAAATGAAAAGATTAGATTCTTATAACCAGATTCTCATCACGCTGGGCGTGATGGCTCATGCCTGTAATTCCAGCACTTTGGGAGGCCGAGGCGGGCAGATCTCTTGAAGCCAGGAGTTTGAAACCAGACAGATCAGCATGGTGAAACCCCATCTCTACTAAAAATACAAAATTTAGCCATGCATGGTGGCTCATGCCTATAATTCCAGCTATTTGAAAGGCTGAGGCAGGAGAATCGCTTGAACCCAGGAGGCGGAGGCTGAAGTGAGCCAAGATTGTGCCACTGCATTCCAGCTGAGGCAACAGAGTGAGACTCCATCTCAAAAAATAAAAAAAAGAAAAGAAAAGCCACAGCCACACAGCCACACAGCCAGGAAGAAAACACTAGCAAAGCATATATCAGAAAAAAAGACAGTTGGAATATATTAAAAAAAAAACTCTTAGAACTCAAAAATAAGAAGAAAACTTTAAAATGGGAAAATGATTTGAATAGACATTTCATTAAAGAAGGCATATAAATTATTACATACATGAAAAACATGAAACATTATAAGTCATTACAAAATGCAAATTGACACCACAATAAGATATCACTATATGTATCTCCATCAGAATGGCTAAAATACCAAGTGTTGGTAAGGATATGTAGAAAGTAAAACCCTAACAAATCGAGCATAAGAATGTAAAACGGTGTAAACACTTAGAAAGTGATTTGGGAGTTTCTTTAACTGTTCAACATAAATTTACCATTCAACCCAATAATTCCACTGTAAAGACTCTATCAATGATCAGTTACATTTGTCCATACAAACACATGTACCCAAATGTACGTAACAGCATTATTCACTATAGGCAAAAAGTAGAATATATATCAACTGGTGAGTTGATAAATAAAATGTAGCATTATCATACAACGGAATGCTCCTCAGCAATAAAAAGGAACAAACTACTGATACATGTTACGTCATGGAAGAATACCAAAATGTTACACTAAGTGAAAGAAGCCAGATGCAAAAGACTATCTATTGTATGATTCCAGTGTATTAAAATGTCCAGGAAAGGCAAATTTATAGGGACAGAAAGAAGATCAGGGTTGCCTAGGGCTGTAGGTAGGAGCAGGGATCAACTACAAAGGACACAAGAAAACTTTTGGGATGATGGAAATGTTCTAAAACTGTATTATGGTCATGGTTATACATCTTAATAAATTTAATAAAAATAACAGAATTGTATACTTACAAGTGTTAATGTTACATTATATAAATTATACTTCAGTAAGAACTGGCTGTTTAAAAGTATGTGAAACCACCCTCCACCCTCCCTCTCTTCCTCCTGCTCCAGCCGTGTGAAGTGCTGGCTATTGCTTTGTCTTCTGCCATAATTGTAAGTTTCCTGAGGCCTCCCCAGAAGCAAAGCAGATGCCACCATGCTTCCTGTACAGCCAGCAGAACTGTGAGCCAATTAAACCTCTTTTCTTTATAAATTACCCAGTCTCAGGTATTCCTTTATAGCAATGCAAGAACAAACTAGTACAAGACCTAATGTAAAACACGAAACTATATAACTCCTAGAAGATAACAGGAGGAAATCTAGATAACCTTGACTTTTTGATGACTTTTTACATGTAACACCAAATGCTTGATCCATTAAAGAAAGAACTGATAATCTGGACTTTACTAAAATTAAAAATTTCTGCAAACAAAAACACTCAAGAGAACAAAAAGAAAAGCAAATTTGGGAGAAAATATTTGCCAAAACATCTGATAGGGGACTGTTACCCAAAATATACAAAGAACTCTTAAAACTCAACAATAAGCAAAGCCTATTTTTAAAAATGGGCCAAAGACCTTAACAGACCCATCAATCAAAGATATATAGATGGCAAATAAGCATATGAAAAAATGCTTCACAGAACATGTCATCAGGAAACTAAATTTAAACAGCATTTAGATACCACTACATACCTATCAGAATGGCCAAAATTCAGAACACCAAATGCTAGTGAGTATGTGCAACAACAGGGATTCCCACTCATTGTTGGTGGGAATGCAAAACGAAGACAGTTTGGTGGTATACTACCAAACTAAACATTTTTACCATACGATCTGGCAATCATGTATGTACCTTAGTATTTGTCGAAAGAAGCTGGAAACATAGGTTCACACAAAAACCTGCAGATGGAGGAATATAGCAACTTTATTTAAAATTGCCAACACTTGGAAGCAACCAAGATGTCTATTCACACATGAATGGATAAACTGTAGTACATTCAGACAATTAAATATTAGCACAACAGAAATGAGCTATCGGCCAGGTGCCACTGCTCACACCTGTAATCCCAGTGTTTTAGGAGGCCAAGATGGAGGACCACCTGAGACCAGGAGTTAGAGATCACCCTATGCAACACAGCAAGACCCTGTCTCTACAAAAATTTAAAAACAAAAAAATTTAGCCAGGTGAGGTAGCAAATAGTCCTCCTCAGGATAATTACTTGAGTACAGGAGTTGAGGCTGCAGTGAGCTATGATCTTACCACTGCACTCTAGCCTGGGTGACAGAGTGAGACCCTGTCTCAAAAAATTAAAATCTATCTAGCCATGGAAATACATGGAAGAAGCAAAAATGTAAATTACTATGTCAAAGAATCCTATACGAAAAAGTTATATACTGTTTGATGCCAATTATATGACATTCTTAAAAAGACAAAGCTATGGAGACAGGGAAAATATCATTGTTTGTAGGGGCTAAGAAATGAGTATGTTGAGCACAGGTGGTTTTGGGGGCAGTAAAATATTATGCATACTATAATGACAGATACATGTCATTATATATTTCTCCAAGTCCATAGAATGTACAACACCCAGAGTGAGTCCTCTAGTAAACTACAGATTTTGGGTGACAATTATGTATCCCTGTAGGTTCATCAGTACTGAATTGGAGAGGTTGTGCAGGTTTAGGAGCAGGGGATATATGAGTTATTTCTGTCCCCTCCTCTCAAACTGCTTTAAAAAAATAAAGTCTAAAAATGTGATCAGGAAAAATATGACAGCATGTTAGGTCTGCCATATTGGTTTGGTATTTAAAATAAGTGTGGTGGGGAGAGGGAGGAGATTGGGAAATGCAAAACTGATAAGCAAGGAATAAATAGGGTGATGTTCCTTTTCAGCCTTTTAAAGCTATAGAACCCGTAACAAAATAAATGACAAAGAAGGCTGAATGTGAGCTACTTACAGAAGAATAATGTCTACAGCAATTATATTAAGTATATTTAGGTAGTACAACAGCTTAATTTTACTACTAATACATACATGATTGTTCCCAAGAAATTCATTTAAAAACATCATCATCAAAAACAAATTAGAAGTTAGTTTCTGAGCTTCCTTTTCTCCCCAAGGAATCCTATTTGCATACACAGTTTGAGGATTAAAGTCAAACACACTAAGTGAAATTGGAAAGAAAATAATTTTAACAGTACATCATCATCTTTCAGAACAAGCGGAAATTATAATTATAAAACTATGACTTAAAAAACCTAGAATGGAACAATACATATAAACCACTAAGGTGAACAAGAATTACATGAAAAAGCAGCCCCTGTGTTTTTCATAAATGCTAAATAATTTTCACAACAGTTTCTATTAAAACTCACTAAATCCAACAACAGCAAAGTTTTAATTTATAAATGATCTCAATATTCCATTTCTGTCAAAATATTTTACAAAAGTCACAGGCAATTCATTCAAAGAAGAAAAAACAAACCTCTTTAAGCATAGTGTAGAAATCCATCTGCTCAGAGGTGTTGGCTGGATGTAGCAAATTACATCTGCAAGGCTCACTGCAAGTGCTCCCTAATGAAACTCAAGATGTTGATTTTGACCCAAACACCCTACACAGATTGGAGCTGGCTATATTAGAGATCATCTCTCCCTTTCCACAGCAATTGAAATCAGATGACACATTTCAGCAAACAGTTCATCATTCTGAACTTTAGAAGTCCAAGTTCAGTAAAGACAGAGCCTCAAATCTATAGAGAATTTTTTGTTCATCCTATTAATCATCTATGTAATGCATCTTTTTCCTTTTTTTCAATTTGCAAAGACCAGGAATTATTTTTCAATTGTTTATGGATCTTAAGATAAGTGAGAAGGTAACTTTTTATTTTCTTAAGTTCTTCCTCCCTTATAGTAACCAAAAACTATTTATCATGAATAACTTGAAAACTTCATGTGGCCCGAGAATGTACAGTGAGCTCCTCTTTTGTGGCATGTGTTGTGCTAAATAATGGGAATACAGCAATGAACAAGACAGGTACGGCTCCTGCTCTTTTCACCCTAGTAGGGGAATGAGATACTGAACAAAAATAGTTAAAATTAGGATAGTTTGTAAAAGTGATGACTGGAGTACAAAGACAGCACAGAGTTGAGGGACTTGATAAATGAAATACCCTGAAGCCCGAAGGAGGAGAAGGAGAAAGATGCCTAGAGGATAGATTGGGAAGGAGGAATTCATGTTTGTAGCATATGCTAAGGCAGTGTGATAGGACAGTGCTGTGCTTATTCCAAGAACACAGAAAGGATACTAGGGCTAGAGTTGGGCAAAGCAAGCAGCAGAGAGAGCAGCAGAAAATACAACTGGAGAGGTGGGCAGGGCCAATTCTTACGGGGTCTTGTTGGTCATGTTAAGGATTTTAAAATATACCCTAAGATTGAAAGGAAGCCATGAAAAGGATTGCATGCAAAAATAACTAAATTACTCTGCATGATAAAAGGAGAGGAATTTCAAATTACTTTGGTCAAGAGATTAAAGAGGAAGAGAAAATGGCCAAATAAGCATTGTGATGTACAAACATGTCTAAGAGACTAACAGCCACTTTAAAGACTGTTTGATACAGGGTAAACCAGTACGACCTCTTCCCTATGGTAGGACATCTTCAGCAAACTCTACTTTATTCTTTTTTATTATTATTTCTTTATTACTTCATTATTTCTTTGTGATTCTATAAGTGAATTAAAAGAAGTGAAGAGTTATAAGCCTATTACAGAGACAGAGTTCCATACAGGGTTCCAGGAACATGGCAGCAGAAGAGACCAAGAAAAGAAAATGTATCTGGGAAACAGCAAAGATTGAAAACCAGGCCATGGAATTTGGAAATCCTACGTAGATGTTGAGAACCATAATGGTTTTTACTGAGCATTTACCAGACACTGTTTAAAGTAATGTATATCTCATTTAATCTTTAAAACCCTTAGGAAAAGATATCAATAGCCAGCAATACATAAGATTCAACCAAGGACTATTTATTGCACTACTCTTCCCAATAGTTTGTAAAATATCAGTGAGCAAGCACCATATCTGTCTTGTTCAAATCTGTATTCTCTATGTGACTGCCACATGGTAGGTGCTCAATATGTATTTGCTGAATGAATGGGACAAATATGGGAAATTTAGGAAAACAAAGAAATCCAAAAAAAGGCTGGAGGATTGAGTGGGATAGAGAGGACAGATGGTTGAAGTAAGTATCAGCCTAGGTTTTAGGAATTAAAAGAAAGAAACAGATACCCTTAGAATGCTGTGCCAACTAACTCCCTTGCCTATAAAGTTGTAGATTATGTTTCAAGGTGTACTGAATCAAATTTATGTCATTTTTATATTTCTCAGTATACTGAAAAGGCTTTAAGGTGTAAATAAAAAGGTCTCATTGTATTATATTTATTCTGGTTGCATTCACAATGATAATCCTGAGTAATTTTTTAAATTATTAAATTTTGTATCATATTTTTTGCTTATAAAGTCAGATAGATATTAACAGATGCAATATACCAAAATATTTCCATAAAAATAAAAGGTTTGAGTATATAATCTTAGTTACATAAGAATATGTTCTTTGTGGTTTATTCCATCTGGAATCTAAATAATTAGTCTCAAAGAATTGCAAATTTAATAGAAATTTGGAATCCCAGAATGATAAATAAGCAATGCTAAGGAGAGAGAAAAATATTTTCTCAGGAGTTATGAAGACAAGCAAAAACAAAGATAAAGAAAAGATTTTTTTTTTTTTTTTAAGACGGAGTCTTGCTCTGTCGCCAGGCTGGAGTGCAGTAGCACAATCTTGGCTCACTGCAACCTCTGCTTCCCGGGTTCAAGTGATTCTCCTGCATCATCAGCCTCCTGAGTACCTGGGACTACAGGCACATGCCACCATGCCCGGCTAATTTTTTGTATATTAGTAGAGACGGGGTTTCTCCATGTTGGCCAGGGTGGTCTCGATCTCCTAACCTTGTGATCTCCCCGCCTCGGCCTCCCAAAGAGCTGGGATTATAGGCATGCACCACCGCACCCGGGAGAAAAGAAATTTTTAATTGAACATATGGTCTTCATAACCACCAGAGTCAGATGGTGGGAGTAATATTAAAACTTTAACTAAAAGCCAAAGTTGTTTTCTACAATAGAATATAGACAATGAATCATTAAGTTTCATTTTTGCTTTCATTATCCTGACTTAGTTTCTGTTTCCTGCACCCAAAGAATATCAAGGTATATATACTTTCAGGTACCATCCTTTTTCTCCTGTCATTTCTCAAATAATATTTTTAAACAAATTATTTATTAAATCAGTTCTTCATTTCCTTTTTAGTCCTCAAGCCACCATCACTGACTGGCATTAAAATCATTCTTCTGGCCAGGCGCGGTGGCTCACGATGTAATCCCAGCACTTTGGGAGGCCAAGGGGGGCGAATCGAGAGGTCAAGAAATCAAGATCATCCTGGCCAACATGGTGAAACCCCATCTCTACTAAAAATACAAACATTAGCTGGGCATGGTGGCACGTGCCTATAGTCCCAGCTACTCGAGAGGCTGAGGCAGGAGAATCACTTGAACCCGGGAGGCAGAGGTTGCAGTGAGTGAGCATGCCACTGCACTCCAGCCTGGAGACAGAGCAAGACTCTGTCTCAAAACAAACAAACAAACAAAAAATCTTTCTTCTGAAAATACTGTGGTAAAAGAAACCAGTTACCTAAAATTGTCAAATCTTATAGCTTTTAGTCCTTATCTTATTGGCTACATTTATAAATGATCCAACCATTTATACATGATCCAATCTTATGTCTTCCATAAGACTACTGCTTCACGGTTTTTCCTCACTTACTTAACCTTCTATTGGTAGTTTCTATCACAAATTATTCCGTCCTTCCTCATCCCATAACATTACTGTTCCCCGCCTTGTTATATGGAGATCCCACTTCATTTGTCACTCTATAAATGACTTTGGATAATCCCATTTTTTTTCATGTTTTCCCTGTGGACATTTTGTGTCTCTAACTATGATCCCTCTTTAGAGCTCTAGATCCATATATGCAGCAGCTCATCAGATTTATTTACTTAAATGTCCCATGGATCCTTCATCATATGGACCAAACTAAATTCATCCATCTCACCGTGCACACCCAGAACTGGCCCTCTTTCTCTATTCCTAACCACAATATTAACTATATAAATGTGTACACAGACATCTAAGCCAGGAACCATGGAGTTATTCTACAGATTTTTTTTTCTCTCCTTTCCTATCCATAACTAATCCAGTCATTAAGTTTGGACAGTTTTTGTCAACCTTTTAAACATTTCTCTCTATTCTGTCCCAGTATCTCTTTCTTTTTTTTTTTTCTCGGGCTGTGTAATTTTTTTTTTTTTTAATTATACTTTAAGTTCTAGGGTACATGTGCATAACGTGCAGGTTTGTTACATATGTATACTTGTGCCATGTTGGTGTGCTGCATCCGTCAACTCGTCAGCACCCATCAACTCATCATTTACATCAGGTATAACTCCCAATGCAATCCCTCCCCCCTCCCCCCACCCCCCTCCCCGTGATAGGCCCCAGTGTGTGATGTTCCCCTTCCCGAGTCCAATGATCTCATTGTTCAGTTCCCACCTATGAGTGAGAACATGCGGTGTTTGGTTTTCGGTTCTTGTGATAGTTTGCTGAGAATGATGGTTTCCAGCTGCATCCATGTCCCTACAAAGGACACAAACTCATCCTTTTTTATGGCTGCATAGTATTCCATGGTGTATATGTGCCACATTTTCTTAATCCAGTCTGTCACTGATGGACATTTGGGTTGATTCCAAGTCTTTGCTATTGTGAATAGTGCCACAATAAACATACGTGTGCATGTGTCTTTATAGCAGCATGATTTATAATCCTTTGGGCATATACCCAGTAATGGGATGGCTGGGTCATATGGTACATCTAGTTCTAGATCCTTGAGGAATCACCATATTGTTTTCCATAATGGTTGAACTAGTTTACAATCCCAACAACAGTGTACAAGTGTTCCTATTCCTCCACATCCTCTCCAGCACCTGTTGTTTCCTGACTTTTTAATGATTGCCATTCTAACTGGTGTGAGATGGTATCTCATTGTGGTTTTGATTTGCATTTCTCTGATGGCCAGTGATGATGAGCTGCCCTGGTTCTGACAATCCTTTCTTCTAAGCTATAATGGCTATTTGTAATATTTAACTAATCTTGCCTTCAGGTTTCCTACTTTCTCCCATTACCCCCAATCCATCCTCTACACTTACCAAGAAACATTCACTGAACAAAAATGAGCTAAATATAAAACAATAGTATCAGAGAAGTAGAATGGAAAGGCATGTAATAGGAGGTGGCATGGATTTAGACATCCCTTATCTGCTTGAACATAAATGATTGAAAGTTATCTACATCTTGAAACCAACAAAATGACAATGAAAAGGAAAAAGCATTATAAATCAAAAAGGACTAATAAGAACAAGAGAGGAAATGACAGTAGGTGAAATATATCACAATTTTTTTAAAAATGCAATGTGTGTAAATAGCAAATGACTGAGGACCAGAGGGGGAAGCTATAAAAGAGCAGTCTAATTCATGCCATCAGTCCCAATACTCAAGAAAGATTGTAAAAGAGAATACAGGCATGACACCGAAACCAGAAGGGCTGTTTGAAAACTGGAAATGAGTAAATAAACCTCCAAATAAGTTTTCTATCTGGGTACATGTGTAAAGACAAAGAATAAATTACTCTTAACACGTATGCATCAAAGGCTTATATCCAAATATTTTTATAAACACCACCTTAAAAACAGAAAAAGGGACAAATTTATGGTTATTCATAAGAAGTTCATTTCTATAGTTTTTTCAGACCAAAAGAAAATTAAAATATCTTGAAATAATCTCTTTTTCTCAGAGTAGGTTTGACCAATGAGAACAACCATATGGTTAAAAAGTTGTTTCTACTTTATGTTTCAATGTTGATTATGCAGTCACTCTATATTCTCTTAGGGAGTATGAAAAATAGGCTGGAAATTTCAATTTGATTCAAGCCCTCTCCATCTGGTATGTGATTTTTTGCTTTAAGATCAAAATAAACTAACTTGCCATCTCAGTTCTTGCAAGAAAACAAAAACAAAAACAAAGAAAACACCTGAGAATATAATAGCATCTTATGCTTTAAAGATGGAGACTTCTGCAGTTCTTAAGTCATTCTTGATGTATTTGAAGAACGAGATGAAAATAAAATAATTTTTCATACGAAAAAGACAAGCAGTAGATGTTGGCAGGAGTTTCATAGAAATAAGAGAGATTTTAAATGAGTATTGAAGGTATAAAGAATTATGGGAACTACATATCAGACCTTTTATAAAATCATTTGAAAAGACAGAGTATAGTAGTGTCACATCATCTTTAAAAAACATAACTGAGGGATTCTATTTACAGCAACATGATAAATATGTTGAATGATCCCTCTCCAAAAAAATAAAAATGATGACTATATTGTATTTAAACAATATTTATATGTGACACATACCATAAATAAAATTTATATAATGTTGTACACATATACACATGCATGCACATACACACCAAATGATATCTTCTTAAACTTATTAATGAATTTCCAAAAAGAGTAAAGATTATTAAAGCCAGGGGCTGAGGGAAGCCAGAAACACAGAGGTATGAAAAGTAAATGCCCTGAGGCACTTCAACGTTGGTTAAAACTGAGCATCCGTGTTTACCACTGAACCGAAGACAAGTTAAGTCTGACTGAAGATAAAGCCTGAAGCTAACTCACATTTGCAGAAAATAATAGAAGATAAAGCTGGCATGCAACTGGCTAGAATATTCATGTACAGGTAAACTAGAAATAAAGTTGTCTGCTCTTCCCTTCTGTATATGATCCTCTCACAAACGCTGCCAGAAAATGAAACCTTGAATAGAGGGGGGAAAAAACCCACAATCACAAACCAGCCCTCATAACAGGTTGCAGCTTAAATTTTTATTACCTAAGTGGCATAAAAAGCTTTTATCAAGAATTTAGTTTCAAATTGTTCTGAACTCGTAGTGCCACCAACATGTTGGAAGTAAATTCAGGCCTGCATAGGAGGAATCTTTCAGACCAGTCTTCAAAACATTTCTACAGAGAAATTTCTAAGGAAAATAAGGAGCACAGAAAAGAAAAGAATAAACAAGAAATATTAGGTATAGTAGGCAAGAGTCAGCAGAAATTAGGCAATCATATATGTTAAATGTTTCATGTAGAAAGAAATAAAAGGAAGCCTTAAAAATATTAATATAAATAAAGAGTTTTAAATAGAATCAAGATAAAAAGAATATCCCATGTAAAATTTTAAATTCAATAAAAGCGCTATTCAGTAAGTGCTATGAAGTTCAAAAATAGGAAAACCAATTTATGGTTTTAGATGTCAAACACAATTTGCCTCCAAGAGATCTTCTGAGTACTGAGAATATTCTTGATCTCTATTCAGGTGCTAGTAACATGTATGGGTTTATCTGACAAAAATGTACCCAGTTGTATACTTAGTGTTGTACCATTTTCTGTATGTTAGACTTTCACACAGTTGACATTGAAAAATTCAATGAACAACTTTAACAAAATATTAGACACAACTGAAAAGAAAATGAACTAGATTAAAGAGATTAACTGGAATGCAGGTCAGCAAGTCAAAGAGAAAAAACATCAAAGAGTGAAGAAGCAACATGGAAAATACAGCAAAAAAACCAAAAAAGTCCAACATATGTATGGAAAGAAAGAAGTAGAGGCAATATCTGAATAAATTATGCCAGAAAACTTGCAGAACTCATATTCTCCAATATTAAAACTTTAAAACACAAAGACTGAGAAGATCCTTAAAGAACCCAGAGCAAAAGGACAAAGGAACTCCAAGGAAACATGAAATGACATTGTATCTCCTAAAAGGCCAAGGAAAAGCAACAGTCAGCACAACAGTATCTTTAATGAGCTGGGAGAAAATAACTATAAACAAGGATTTATATACCCAGAAAATATCTTTCAAAAAAAAAAAAAGGCAAAGAAACAAAATTGAGTTTGCTAACATCAGATCATCACAAAAACAGCTTCTAAAGGATGTACTTCAGGCAGAAGTAAATGAACTGAGAAAGAAGGAAGGGCTAAGCTGTGAAAAGGAATGACGACTAAAGCACTAGCATATAGGTAGGCAAATGTGGCTCATGACCAAATGCAGCCAACCACCAGATTCTTTAAATAAAGTTTTATTGGAACACAGTCATACCAGTGTATTGACATATTGTCTATGGCTGCCTCTGCACTATAAAGCATGGTCGGGTAGTTAAAACAGAAACTATATAGCTGATGAAACAAAATATTTACTATCTGGCACTGTGTTGAGAAAGTTTTCCAACCTCTGCCTTAGTTCTATATATGCCAAATCTAAGCAATTATATTACAAAATAATGATATCAAGTTTTAAAAATAAAAGGAAATATATGACAATAACCTCTTAATCTGGAGAGAAGGATTAAAGTGTTTTAAGAACTGTGTTGTTCAGGTGGAGAGTAAATAGACTGATTTACTACATCATTTAATAAATTAAATATGCATCTTAATATTTCTAAAACTAAATCATACTTTGTGGAAATGGTGTTAATTTCTAATATCAAAAAATAGTGAGAATATAATTTCCAATATAGCACAGGAAAACTTGTTACATTATGCTTATATTTATGTATTATATATTACATAATATATATTCTTTACATAATTCTGCATTATATATTATATACTTTATGTAATTATGTAAAATAAAATTACATATTTATATAATTTATAATTATAATAAAATAGTATGTATTACATATTTTATATCATGTATTATATATATTTAGTTAACTAATTTACAGAGACAGGGTCTTGCTTTGTTGCCCAGGCTGGAGTGCAGTGGTGCAATCATAGCTTGCTGCATCCTGGAACTCCTGGACTCCAGCAATCCTCCCACCTCAACCTCCCATGTAGCTAGGACTATAGGCGCAAGCCACCACATCTGGGTAATTTTTAAATTTTTTGTAGAGATGAAGTCTTGCCAAATGTTTATACTATAAAATTTATAATATCAATTTATATTATATAAGTTTATAATATAACTTCATATTATAAAAATTTTATATTACAAATGTTTATATGACAGAGAAAACCATCAAGGAAGTGAAAATACAATGTATAGAATAGGAGAAAATACTTGCAAATCATGTATTTTATAAGGGTCTAGTATCTAGAATATAATAAATAACTCCTACAACTCAACTATAAGATGGCAAGTAACTCAACTAAAAAGTGGGCAAAAGATTTGAATAGAAGAAAATATTAGGCGGGACAGGGTGACTCATGCCTATAATCCCAGTGCTTTTAGAGGCTGAGGGAGGTGGATCACTTGAGCCCAGGAGTTCGAGACCAACCTGCAAAACATGGTGAAACCCCACCTCTACAAAAAAATTTAAAAATTAGATGGGCATGGTGGTGTGTGCCTGCAGTCCCAGCTACTCAGGTGGGAGGATCAATTGAGCTCAGGAGGTCAAGGGGGCAGCGAGCCGTGATTGCACCACCGCACTTCAGCCTGGGCAAGAAGAAAACCCGATCCAAAAAAATAAATAAAAAGAAATAAAATATTAAAGAACATATACAAATGGCCAACAAGCACATGAAAATAAGTTCAACATTATTAGTCATTAGGGAAATGCAAACCAAAACCACAGTGAGATTCCACTTCACACCACTTTTACCATTTTTATAGTAAAAATAAACACCATTTTCATAAAGTAAGCTTTAGTTTTATAAATATTAAGATGAGTATTTAGTATATTAAATGATGTAGTAAATCAATCTACTCTCTGCCTAGCAACAGAGTTCTTAAAAACACTTTAGGAGATTTTGGGCTGAGACAATGGGGTTTTCTAAATATACAATCATGTCATCTGCAAACAGGGACAATTTGACTTCTTCTTTTCCTAACTGAATACCCTTTATTTCTTTCTCTTGCCTGATTGCCCTAGCCAGAACTTCCAACACTATGTTGAATAGGAGTGGTGAGAGAGGGCATCCCTGTCTTGTGCCAGTTTTCAAGGGGAATTTTTCCAGTTTTTGCACATTCAGTATGATATTGGCTGTGGGTTTGTCATAAATAGCTCTTATTATTTTGAGATACGTTCCATCAATACCGAATTTATTGAGCGTTTTTAGCATGAAGAGCTGTTGAATTTTGTCAAAGGCCTTTTCTACATCTACTGAGATAATCATGTGGTTTTTGTCTTTGGTTCTGTTTATATGCTGGATTACGTTTATTGATTTGCGTATATTGAACCAGCCTTGCATCCCAGGGATGAAGCCTACTTGATCATGGTAGATAAGCTTTTTGATGTGCTGCTGGATCCGGTTTACCAGTATTTTATTGAGGATTTTGCATCGATGTACATCAGGGATATTGGTCTAAAATTCTCTTTTTTTGTTGTGTCTCTGCCAGGCTTTGGTATCAGGATGATGTTGGCCTCCTTAAGCTGATAAGAAACTTCAGCAAAGTCTCAGGATACATAATTAATGTGCAAAAATCACAAGCATTCTTATACACCAGTAACCGACAAACAGAGAGCCAAATCATGAGCGAACTCCCATTCACAACTGCTTCAAAGAGAATAAAATACCTAGAAATCCAACTTACAAGGGATGTAAAGGACCTCTTCAAGGAGAACTACAAACCACTGCTCAGTGAAATAAAAGAGGACACAAACAAATGGAAGAACATACCATGCTCATGGATAGGAAGAATCAATATCGTGAAAATGGCCATATTGCCCAAGGTAATTTATAGATTCAATGCCATCCTCATCAAGATACCAATAAGTTTCTTCACAGAATTGGGAAAAACTGCTTTAAAGTTCATATGGAACCAAAAAAGAGCCCGCATTGCCAAGACAATCCTAAGTCAAAAGAACAAAGCTGGAGGCATCACGATACCTGACTTCAGACTATACTATAAGGCTATAGTAACCAAAACAGCATGGTACTGGTACCAAAACAGATATAGACCAATGGAACAGAACAGAGTCCTCAGAAATAATACCACACATCTACAGCCATCTGATCTTTGACAAACCTGAGAAAAACAAGAAATGGGGAAAGGATTCCCTATTTAATAAATGGTGCTGGGATAATTGGCTAGCCATAAGTAGAAAGCTGAAACTGGATCCTTTCCTTACTCCTTATATGAAAATTAATTCAAGATGGATTAGAGACTTAAATGTTAGACCTAATACCATAAAAACCCTAGAAGAAAACCTAGGTAATACCATTCAGGACATAGGCATGGGCAAGGACTTCATGTCTGAAACACCAAAAGCAACAGCAACAAAAGCCAAAATTAACAAATAGGATCCAATTAAACTAAAGAGCTTCTGCACAGCAAAAGAAACTACCATCAGAGTGAACAGGCAACCTACAGAATGGGAGAACATTTTTGCAATCTACTCATCTGACAAACGGCTAATATCCAGAACCTACAAAGAACTCAAATAAATTTACAAGAAAAAAACAAACAACCCCATCAAAAAGTGGGCAAAGGATATGAACAGACATTTCTCAAAAGAAGACATGCATACAGCCAACAGACACATGAAAAAATGCTCATCATCACTGGCCATCAGAGAAATGCAAATCAAAACCATAATGAGATACCATCTCACACCAGTTAGAATGGCAATCACTAAAAAGTCAGGAAACAACAGGTGCTGGAGAGGATGTGGAGGAATAGGAACACTTTTACACTGTTGGTGGGATTGTAAACTAGTTCAACCATTATGGAAAACAATATGGCGATTCCTCAAGGATCTAGAACTAGAAGTACCATATAACCCAGCCATCCCATTACTGGGTATATGCCCAAAGGATTACAAATCATGCTGCTATAAAGACACATGCACACGTATGTTTATTGCGGCACTATTCACAATAGCAAAGACTTGGAATCAACCCAAATGTCCATCAGTGACAGACTGGATTAAGAAAGTCCGGCACATATACACCATGGAACACTATGCAGTCATAAAAAGGGATGAGTTTGTGTCCTTTGTAGGGACATGGATGCAGCTGGAAACCATCATTCTCAGCAAACTATCGCAAGAACAGAAAACCAAACACCGCATGTTCTCACTCATAGGTGGGAACTGAACAATGAGATCACTTGGACTCGGGAAGGGGAACATCACACACTGGGGCCTATCACGGGGAGTGGGGATGGGGGAGGGATTGCATTGGGAGTTATACCTGATGTAAATGATGAGTTGTTGGGTGCTGACGAGTTGATGGATGCAGCACACCAACATGGCACAAGTATACATATGTAACAAACCTTCACATTATGCACATGAACTTAAAGTATAATAATAACAAAAAAAAGAAGAAGAAGAAGAAGAAAAAAAAAAAAACACTTTAATTTGTCCAGGCACAGTGGCTCACGCCTGTAATCCCAACACTTTGGGAGGTCAAGGTGGATCGGTGGATCACGAGGTCAGGAATTCGAGACCAGCCTGGTCAATATTGTGAAATCTGACTCTACTGAAAATACAAAAATTAGCCTGGTATGGCAGCAAGTGCCTGTATTCCCAGCTGCTTGGGAGGCTGAGGCAGGAGAATCGTTTGAACCTGGGAGGCAGAGGCTACAGTGAGCCAGAACTGTGCCACTGCACTCCAGCCTAGGCGACAGAGCAATACTCCATCTCAAAAAAAAACAAAAAACAAAAAACAAAAAATTAACACTTTAAATTAATTGTTCTCTCCAGTTTAAGAGGTTATTGTCTAGGATGGCTAGAACAAAAAAAAAAAGAAAAGAAAAGAAACAAAGCGGATAATAACAAATAGTGACAAAGATGTGAAAAAATTAGAACCTTTGTACATTAATGTGGTATTGTAAAATGGTGCAGACAGTTTGGATAACAGTCTAACAATTCCTGAAAAGCTCAAACATAGTTACTATACGACGCAACAATTTTACTCCTGGGCATATAGCTTAAAAAAATTAAAACAAATCCACACAAAAATCCTGTAAAAAAAAAGTTTATACCAGGATTTTTCATAAAAGTCAAAAAGTGAAAACAAACTCAACTGTCCATCGACTGATGAATGAATCAAGAAAATTTGGTATCTCCATAAGATAGAATACTATTCAGCCATAAAAACAATAAAGACTGCTACAACATAAATCAATCTTAAAAATATTACAGTAAATGAAAGAAACCAGTCACAAAAGATCATACACTCTAAAAATATTCCCTTTCACCTTAAAATTCTGTGACTGTATAATAACAGTATTCATATTATTAAGGACCAAAAATGTCTCTTACTGAAATCATGCTTTCTTTTAATAAATATAAGAAAAGTAGAATTTGACAGAAATTTCAGTATAGAGAAAAGGAGAGAGAAACCAACATCAAAGTAGAGGTCAAAAATTTCACAGGATATGTCTGCTTTTCAGTGACAGTATGTAGAAATTTCAATGGTATCAGGATTCATACACTTACATCCTAATAATATGAACAAGGTGTTGACCTGTTTAGTACTGTCAAAAATTTGAGCCTTGTTATTATAACATATATTCAGATTACTTACTTTATGACTCAAAATTTTTCCAGGTTCACATTTTGTTTGAAATGAACATGCCAAAGTTCAAAAGCTTATGAATTCATAACTGAAAACACGGCAATATGAGAAATCAAATATATATATATTGGAGAAAGGATCATGACTCTAATCATCATATAATTACTTTGTATAAACAAATGAGAAATCTAAAAATGCATTACGCTTGCTAAATACTATATTCACGCAGTTATTTTTATATATAATACATTCATTCATAAATCAAGTAGCTTAAATTAGATCAGTCTACTTATCATTCTTAGTTTAGCCTAATGTTAATATCCAAAACCAACTTTCTTCCCAAGTTAATTCTTCCTATGTTTGTATTTTAGTGATTATATTATATTGTATATGATCTTTTATATATAACATATATGTGAATATGTGACTAAGATTAAAATATATGGATGGCAATAAATGGCATCACTTAGTTCATTTACTTTGGTCAGGAAAATCTTTCAATGAGAAGACTGATTTGCTTATACACTGAAACATTTAAAAACACCAACAAATCTAAAAATGTCCATATAAAATATTAACCATAGGAAAAAAATTTTTAAATATACCTTCTTCGAGGATGGGTCGTGGGATAACAAATGGAATCTCCTGAAGAGGTTCCATGTACTTGTGCCCAGCACTAATAATCTTTATTTGAGGCAAACAGAGGACAAGTGTTCCTGGCATACTGGTTTGTCCATGGTACCAACTTCTCACTGTTCCAGGAATGTCACCAGATATAATTGTACTTGGGGAAGGCAGGCTATCATTTGGAATAAACACACAACAAGATTGTACTTCAAGCTAGAAAAGAAAAGCAGAATTAAAATATTTGGATCAGACTAAATATACCTTCAAACACCTAATATCTTCACCAGAATAAACAACCAAAAAAGTAAACGTTCCATATTTATGACTTATTTGATGACTTATCTTTATGACTTATTTTCACTAATGAACATAAAAAATACTTGAAAAGGTACTGTTTACTCTTGTTATACACTCGATACAAAATGCCCAGTGACAAGAGATGATCTGCCCTTCCACATAGTCTTTTCCAAGACACAAGACTGAGTTAGAAAATGTGCTGGCCAAAGAAGATCAGAAATCCCTCCTTCTTTTGCAGTTTATTAGAAAATTTTGTTAACACCAGATAAGGCCTAGAACTACCTAGCAATTTATTGCTGTTACTTTTTTTAAAAAGGGCTATTTTTATGTGAATTTAGTTCTTCCATTTTTACTTCACAGACTAGAATATAAGAAAAAAATGTTTAAAACATTCAATTTATAATACTAGACAAACATTAAAAAACATGTTTATATCACATACTTTCACTTTTTATATACAATGATTCAAGTATACATACATATATCAGATTTATTATACATAAACAAATACACGGTAATAGGAGAAATCAGAAGACTTAAAAATCAGAGCAATATTTATTGTTTTTTTCATTCTTCAAATTACCTAAATTATAATTTCATGTATTATCTTAAAGCTCTCCTATCTCCAGTAGAGTTACATTAAGTTGCCAGGACCTTAAAGATTAAGATAAAGAGACAAAGTAAGCCCAACCCCAAAACTGAATTCATCATGACTTCTTAATTCAGAAGCAATGTAGATTAAAGTCTATTAGTCTTAGCGGTGCTTATAAAGTAGTACTGTGTGTCTCATTATCCAATTGCTGCAACAGCCTACAATGTTTAAGTTATTGAGAAAATACAAACTATGACTGGTTGATTTCCTACAAAATATTTCACACAAAAAGATGTTATCTGGAGGTGTAATACAAAATATTTTTTTTTAATTCATAAATTCTTGGATATTCAAAGAAACTATATTAGCAAAAAGACTACATTTTTAAAAGATAACAGCAATATCTCTTCTCTTAGGCCTAATATACTACTCTGGTGAGAGCATGATGATATGTAGCAGGTTTGGAATTCCTTGATACGATAAATAATTTGCCAACCTATAAATAAACAAACCTGTTCGTCTTTGCTTCACATTTTGGGGCGTGGACAAACTGATGGATTCAGTGACGAAAAATACAGATAAAATTTTGCAAAAATAAGTGCATTGGTTCATGAAGCATGACCTCATTTTAGTTCTAAAATCTTATCCTGCAGATTAGATAAAGTACATATGTGTTAATATATGTACTTAAGATCAGAATGTAGTTTATTTATTCTGAAATAGAAGTCTACATTGTCTCAGGTAACTTACAATTATGCTTTAAAATATTTAACATAATTCACTAGTAATTTTCAGTTGCACAATTTAAAATGGCACATTAAAAGCATAGCCTTTATTAATTCAGGTTAAAAGGTCAAAATATGAAGTGTCAGTATTTAACACTTCATGTAGGTATTGATATTACAGTGAAAAATGCTTTCAATAATGTGAGGTAATTAGTTTAGTATGCTACCATACACATCCACATGCATACAAATCCTTAGGAACAAATTGAAATCATGCCAAAATTTCCAAAATCATAAAACATAAAATTTCACTAATTTAAAAATCAATTATTTCATCAAGTGTAAACAATGTGAGCAATGCAAACAGAATCAACACTAGAGTAGCATCAGATATACAACTCTAAAATAAACTTTCTAAAATATATTTTGTGAGAATTCCTTTAATGATAAGAATATAATTAAAATTACTCAAAATTATTACGATGTTATATCTATTACATATACTAAAGCTATCATATAAATCTTTTTACACTTTTAAAATAACTGTTAAACTGTATGTATAAAATTGTGGTTTTAATGTAAAATGTTGAGTGATTTATATTACTGAATATAAATCTGCAGCAGTAAATTCTGAATTAATGTAAGGATCCGACAATCCAAGGGAAAGAAAATGAAGTAATCTGCCAGTAAGAAGTCCTCAAGCTGGGGGTCAGATCATGTTCATGGAAACCATCTGGTTGGGACCCTCTGAGCCACACCAAACACAAATGATCTTTTAAAAAAATATCCTATTCATGAATGCATCACAGCTGCACTGAGTGTTACTTCATTTTTCCATGGCAACATCCTTTCTGTTTCAAAGATCTTGTTTCAGTTTTGGTAGCAACGTGTTCTTTTGCCAATACTGAACACATTCATGTGCTAAAGTGAAGGGATTATTACAAATTCTTGAAGTGGAACCACCTCTATTTTGATTCCTACTGGGTCAAAGGCTACATATCTAAGTATCATATACTGAAGATAAACCAATAAAGTAAAAATTATTTGTTATTCTTATTTTAATAAATGAAATGATTGCAATGCATTATTTTCCCTGATGTTTCTAGTTTATGTGCTATTTTAAAGATACATGCCTTTGTAAGTTCTTAACTCTATATGTGAGTTTCAGAAACTTAGATTTTTCTCTTTTATGTGCTCTATAACCGTGATCCCAATTCAGTTAAAAAGAAGAGACTAAGATAGGTTTGATTTACCCATTAATCTGAAAATCTTAATTAGCTACTGCCCATCATATAAAGCACTTTATAGATAAATGCTTTGAAATGTTGTGCCACAATTTCTTCCCTATTCAATAACATTACTGTTTCCTATTCCCAAATAATATACTTATTTTTATTTACAAGTTGAAAATGTAATGATAATTATATTTTGCATAATTTCTACAGTACCAAATATTCTCTATATAAATGTATGTTACTCTTCAGGAAAGAGTTTCAAATAAAAAACAAAAATAAAGGAACATTGTATGGTGCATTTCATTTACTTTTTCTCTCCTTTATTCATGTACTCTCTAATATCTATCATGAACTGACCTGGAAGTCAGGAATACAGAGACAAAAGACATAGTCCCAGCTCTAAAAAAGCTTAAACAAGATCACTTTCAAGTATTAATATCCTTACGGAATTCTCACTAGAACATAAGCTTAATGAAGTCAAACATTTGCTTATTTTGAACACTATATAGTTTCTGTACATTGTACAGTGGTGCATGTACTATGTACTCAATAAATAATTGTTAAACAAGTAGAAACAATTAAACAATTATTTTCATCACATGTGGTAATGAAAATAACTGCTTCATGCATGTTGTTCACCATTTCATTCCAGAGGCAACCTCTAAGGTGATTAATAAAACTGATCTGTTAACAAGATGATTCAACACAGCTGTAGGATCTTCGATAAGCTATTTAATCTCTCCGTGACTTCAGTTTCCTCATCTGTAAATGGGGGAACTCATAGCATTGATACATATATTCAATACAGTGTTACCTAAACATTTGCTAAAGAAATAAAGTCAACAAACAACACCAAGACTCTCCTATATGTGAGATCTCATATATTATTAGCCTTCATAGATTTACAAAAGCTGTTCACAGTGCATTTATTTTCAAATACTGTTGCTTATGGTTTAACTGTCTATGTATACAGAGACCACTAAAATAAGTATTATTCTATTTGCACTATAGCAAATACATAAACTATAACCCAAATCACAGTTTTCCTATTTGATAAATTTTCAGTGCATCATGAAAATATTTTGGATATCATCATATGTAGTAGAAATTTAAATACAACCAATTTGGGGCCATAGATTAAAACCCTACAGTTGGTTGTCTTGGTTGTCATCCTTTCCAGAGTAAGTGTTATAAATCTTCACACTTTTTCCATAAAAATCTCGTCAAGGGAAGACATTAAAAATTCCCAGATTTGAATTCCAGACTTCCTCCTAACAAACTGCCATGCAATGGCTGTCACTTGTTCAATGCCTATAAATAAGAATGTGGGCCTGTGTGCAAAATTTGTAAGGATTAAATATAAAATCTTACTTTTATAATTAGCATGATTGATAGTTGATCTCTCTGGCCTAAAATGTCTACTCCTATTTAATTCTGAAAATAAAGGCCAAGGAGTTCACTGGATATCAGGACATCAAGCAGTATGATTTTTTTCATCACTAGTCATGCTCTAGATGTAACTTCCTAGAAGAAAGAATTCAACTGGCCCAGCTTAACTACCTTATGCTGCTTGAGACACCTTGCCTGACATTCTCATCAAAATAACACAGAATGTGGGAAGTAGATCCCTAAAGGAATAACAGAGCATTATTACCAAAAGAAAGAGACCAGAATGCTTGGTACTGAAATTAAAAATGCCATTAAACTCAGAAGACTTCAGTCCATTCAGAAGACCTCAGAGAGTATAAAAAAAAAAAAGAAAGAAAAAGAAAAGAAAAGAAAATGCTAGTAAATGTCAAAGGACAGCAAGATGAACTTTGATGTAAATGACAAAAAAAAAAAAAAAAAAGCTAAGTCTGGCAATAAGCAGAGAAATATTTTCCTAGAAAGGAGTAAATTCTAGCCAGCACATTTCTATTTTATCAACTATATACTATTGCCAATTATGTGCTTCTAGAATAAAAACATAGCTTTAATAGAATCTTTGTTAATGAGCAGGTACAGAAAACTTGGAAAGAACAGGTGAACTTATGCTAATCTATTGTTAAAAGGCTCGCAAAGTTCATATATTTTTGTTTTTTTAATTTTTATTTTTGAGACAGAGTCTCACTCTGTCACCCAGGCTGGACTGCAGTGGCACAATCTCAGCTCCCTGTAACCTCCACCTCCCGGGTTCACGCTGTTCTCCTGCCTCAGCCTCCAGGGTAGCTGGGACTACGGGTAGGCACCACTATGCCCAGCTAATTTTTGTTTTTTAGTAGAGACAGGCTTTCACCATGTTAGCCATGCTGGTCTTGAACTCCTAACTTCAAGTCGTCTGCCTGCATAGGTCTTTCAAAGTGCAGGGATTACAGGTGTGAGCCACCATGCCCGGCCCCAAAGTTCATATATATTTATTTTTAAAAAGACTGTCCAAGACTACATGGAGTATCCATTATAATTAAGTATGGAAACTCCTTCTTCCAAACTGAAAATCAAATAGGTTACAGCAAATATTGTTAATTATTTTATGTAACATACATGTTTCTATTCTAAGCAAAAAAGAACATGGGTTTAGCAAATATCAACTTTGGCTCCAACATCAACTTTGCAGAAATTCTGGTTCCAATCATAATTACTTGCTTAAACTTCCACTAAAAGAATAATCCTTCGAAACCTTTAAGTTATGATGTCCTGTTTTATCTGATGACAACTTGCAGGGTTTTCTGTTTTATATTTTGGCTCATAAGACATCTTAAAAAATGGACAATGCTTTTAAAAATAAAACTCAGATTTTCAGAGTCTAAATTGTAATCATTTAATGAGAATCTAATTTTATCTTTAAAAATGTTCACAATACATTAACATCTGGAAATGTTTAAATATATAGTATGTTTAACACAGGGCCAGGACTAGGGTGAGGCAAGCCAAGTACGTAGGTCATATTTAAGATAACCTATAAAAAGATGTATTATTTGGTACTGCAATGATTATGTTAACTGATATTCAATAAGCTTACTCAAATCAAGGAACCACAAAATAAACCATATAGTTTATTCCAAATAGTAAGGAAGGTAAATTTTATGTTATATGTGTTTTACCATAATTAGAGATAAAAAAGGAAAAATGAGGAAAATCACTATAATAACTTACAATTAATTCAAAGTGATAGATAAAATTAAGTTTGTTGATGGTAATGAAGCTAATAAAGGTACTGCATCATTATAAAATAAGCAAAAGAATCATACAATAATGTTAGAGTTGGAAGTAACCTTAACCATTATTTAATTTATCCATTTTATACTGCAAATAAGCAAGTAAAGCATATAGTTAACATCTAGAATTTGACATCGCTGACCACTATCTCCTCAACATTCTATGCATTTTTTGCTTTCATGAACTCTCTGGTTTCTCCTCCTCCATTTCTGATCACTAACATAATTTCCTTCAAGGACATTCTCTCTTCTACTAACAACTTTTTAAATGGTATTCCCTTGGCCCATTGCTCTTCAACTTTACATACTTTCTTGAATGACCCATTCTTCTGGTTTGAAAACCATCTGCAGATAACTCCTAAAATTATATCTCTTCTCTTAATCTGTTTTCTTAAACTCCAGATATAAATATCTAATACATACCTGGATGTCTCACATACATTTCAAATACATGTGTAAATTCAAAATCCGTATGTGCCCCTAATCTGGAAAAGCTGCTTCATTTAATAGTATCACTACCACCCAAACACCAAAACTAGAATCTAGAAGATCTCTTAGACTGTGTTCCCTTATTCCCCAAATCAATTAATTACTAAGTCCTGCTGATTCTATCTTAAGACTCTCAGGAATCACTCTCCACTTGGCTTATTGCCTAGTGGTTTGAAACCTTTGTGTTATATATTTCAATAATTTTTTGGTTATTTCAGGCAGTGAAATAAATCTGGTTTCTGTTATTTAATCCCAGCCAGAGAAGGACATTCTCTAGTATATCCTACGCTGTAGAATATTGATGTACCTAGTTGTTTATAGATAGTGTAAAGATTTCTGATATTACTTGGAATCTTAAATTGGAGTATTTTCCTAGAGCTGTCAAAGAATCATGTAACCCAATACTATCTTTCATGTTCCCTATTATAGAACTACTCAGAGTGATATCAATAAAAAGATAATTATACCACATTATTCAATTATTAATAAAAAGATAAGAGGGAATGAGGATTTTTTAATATAACCAGTTCTATTATCATGAAATAACATTTAGATCTATAGTAAACTTTAAACAACTAAATATTATTGGTAGCTATCATATTCTAAACCACACAGTGGTATCAACTAGATCTTCCACAAAGCAATAAATACTTACCTAGGATAACATCCAAATTCATCACAAACCAGGAAGTACATGCCCGAGGCATCCTTTCAATAAGTAACATTCCTCTTGACATTCCCATTTCTCTTCTTTCATCATTAAGTTTTCTAAGAGTCTCCCTACAGGATACTCCATACCATGGCACTTAGCCTTTTCCCAGCTAGACCATGACAACAATTATGTCTCTTTTGCTTTCTCAGCATATAGCCCAACATGTAACAAAAATTAAGAGATGGATGTTACCACTGTACAAAGCGCATCTCGAAGGGAGAAGGACAGGTAAGTCAACGCAAGGAGTTATTAGGATATTCATTAAAATGACTCATGATGGCTGAAATTGGTGAAATATAGCTGATGTCCCTAAAAAAGTCATAATTCTGCAAGCTAAGAGTTAATTACACAAGAACAACAATCCACACTTTCTTCCTCTCATTCTTCTCTTAACTTTCTTATAAGCAGCATGCTCAGAAAAGAAACGCTATAAAGGAATGCTAAAATCAAGATTATGAGCTCTTATATTAAATAGTATTTTTATGCACTAGAGATGTTTTTGGATGAATTCTAAAAGGTTTTTATGGCAGGTATGTATTTCTTATAGTGATTAATCAGACACTATAGCTATGCATAATGTGTCTATATCTGTCTATATTCATTTTCTATGCTATATAAGAAATCACCACAAATGTAACAGCCTAAAACAAGAGACATTTGTTGCAGTTTCTGTGGGTCAATAATCTGGGTAAGGCTTAGCTAAATACTTGAATTACTGACTCAAAAAGCTGCAATAAAAGTGTTGACCATCTGTGTTTTCATCCAGAGGCTCACCTGGGAAAGCATACACTTCCAAACTCACTCTACTTGCTCACAGAGACAATTTCCTCACATCTGCAGGACTAAGGGCTGGCTGGAGTGTAGGACAGATTAGAGACTTCATAAATATTTTCTGAATAAATTACTGAAATTTCATTTAACTGCTGAATTTTGATCTTAATCAAAGCTCCTTTACTTTGTTAAGTGCCACATATTTTTTAATGTTAAATTTAACTAGGGCCAAGTGCAGGGGCTCATGCCTGTAATCCCAGCATTTTGGGAGACCAAGGCAGGCAGATCACCTGAGGTCAGGGATTCGAGACCAGCCTGGCCAACATGGCAACTCTACTAAAAATACAATAAAAAATTAGCTGGGCATGGTGGCAGGCACCTGTAATTCCAGCTACTGGGGAGGCCGAGGCAGAAGAATTGCTTGAACCTGGGAGGCGAAAGTTGCAGTGAGTTGAGATCACACCACTGCGCTCCAGCTTGGGCGACAGAGTAAGATTCTGTCCAAAAACAAAAAACAAACAAACAAAAAGTTAACTGGAAAATAAAGAGGAAAGAAGCTAATAGCCAAAAGGCTAAAACACACTAAAGCTTTCTCCTTGAATTCTATTTTTTTGCAATATTCAGTTGTTTTCCAACATATTTATACTTTCGGATATACTTCATTACTTTCTGAAAAACCAAGATTCTATCTGTCATAATTTCCTTTCAGCCTAAATAACTTCTTTCAGAATATCTTGCAGTTAATTTCTATTGGAGAAAAGTTCTTCTGTCTTTATGTATTTATTGGCCAACATTTTTGATGAATACTTTGCTGACTAGAGAATTCTATGTTAATTCTATGTTATGTGCCGATTTTCCCCAGCACATAAAAGATGTTATTCTATTGTCTTCTGGCCTCCATTGTTTCTAATAAGATGTAAGGAGTCATTTTTAATGTTTTTAATCTGTATATAACATGCCTTTATTGTCTACCCACTTCTTAAATTTTCTCAAAAGGACAGTAACCAAAATGGGTGTGCTGGCAAACCTGGGACACCTGAAGCTTAATTCTACTGAGGACACATTGACAGACAAGGAATGCTACAGAATCATTTCCCATGGTAGGTGAAGATAATCCCAAGGGTGTTATCTCCATCAGTTCTTATCTGCCTGCTGAAGGGCAGGGCAGCCTTCAGCTGCTTTAGAGAAAAGCTACAGCTACAGGAGAGAAAGACGAAATAGAAAAAGAAAACACAGGTGTTATTGAGTACCCAAATGTTTCCTGATTCTTCTAGGGTTAGCTTAATTGACACATATGTTCATGAAGCAGGATCATCATCAATATAGTCAAATTATTTTAAGTACAATCATTTAATGAATGTCTCTCCTTGCCAAACTATGATCTTCATGAGGACAGGACTGCATTAGTTTTCTTCAGTATGTTCTCTGAATACAGTATTGTAACTTTTGCAAAATGAATCAATAAACGAATAAATTTTATCAGTTGCTTTCATATACTTTATCACTCTATATTTTCCACCCTCTTCATGAAGAAGACATTATAATCTCTAACTTGTGGACACAGAAACAAGAAGAAACTCCCCAACATTACATTGCTAAGAAATACATATCTAGGTCTGCCTTACTTATAATTTCAGTCTCTTCCAGTCTAGTCTTCAGGTAAACAAGAATATTGATAAATAAAGATCTTCCCACTTTAAATAAAATAAAATAAAATGTTCTCCTTGAGTTTTCAGTAGTTTGACTGCTAGGTACTTAGCTATGTTCTCCTTTTTCTATATTCTTCATGGAGTTTTCTGAGATTCTTGGGTTTCAAAAAGTGAGTTGCTTGTCACTTTTTTGAATTTTAGCACCCTGCCATTATGGTAATGTCAATTTAAGACCTCAGATCTCTATGGGCTTAATACAGCTGTAATTTTATAGATGATATAACCTTGTTCTCATAGTAAGGTGGGAACAATTTTCTATTGCAACTTTTATATCTTAAGTCAAAGTGAAAGGCTTTGACTTAAGCCCTTGATATTACTATCTGCTACATATAAAATTATATAAGGATGCCTCTGGTATCACAGAGAAAAAATCCTATGCAAAAACTAAAATATATAACTGTTAGCTTATCAAATAAGCATCTAAATGTATATTTTCATCAGGTTAAACATGATCTTGAAGGAAAGTAATTCAGTAAGATAAAATCGTGCATTTTAAAGTAAAAATCAATAAGAAAATTTAATAACAATAAGGAAATAACTATTATAATTTTCGTATTTAACTTATAATTATGTATGAAAAGTAACTAGATAACCATTTCATGTTAATTTAATCACAACTCAGACTTTATCTCAGTACTGAGATAAGAATGGATCTATTAAGCACTTAAAATTGTGAAAATAATGCTTAAACAAAAAGTAGAATGAACTAAAATTTTTTAATTCAAGGAACATGTCAAAATGTTTATATTTTTATAACTATAAGGAAGATCATATGAGTTTCATAAAATTATTTTTAGGATAAGTGAAGTACACCAATTATTTTCAACTAAATTATGAAGATGAGATGGTATACATAATTGTTACATGTGAGAAAAATCTTACCAATATTAACAATGCTGGGAATTAAAAAGGATTATAGAAATTAGATCCATATTTCTAACTTTTATTTTACCTGTAGTGTGAGATGCTTCACTGCATTCCAAACTATTCCAATAAATTCCTTCATTCTTTCTTCAGGACTTCTACAGCTTTCAGATATATTCAACATGGCTTTAACAGGAACTGACAATGGGCGGGATTCTGAGTATGAGAACAGCTAATTATTTAATAGAAACATACCTTACAATTTCACAAAAACATACCAATTGTATTTTCAAGATTATTTCTTCTCTTGCTTAAAATTACAATTTTTATACGAGATTACGAATTGCCATTGTACATCATTTTCTCTTACAGAACTGATTTTTGCAAGTATTCAAAAATAAGCAGGCCTAATTTGTTACAAGTCAGGAGAGCACTCACTCTTGTCAGGGATTAGTGACTAGAAGGTAGACTTGTGAAGAGATAAATGTTCTATTTATTAATTACATGCATGTATTCACTTTCTAAGAATTCATTAAGCAGTAACTTAACAACTTGTCCAATTTTCAGTATAAAGGTAATACATCAATAAAATTTTTTCTTGGAAAAAAAAGAGAAATTCACCTAAAAAGCACTTGATTCATCCAAAATTGATAGAAAATTAGTCTTCCCATATGTAAATCTTCCTGATAACAAAAGCTTACCCATAAAAATCTCTCAATTTTAAAAAGTGACTTTTGGCCAGGCGCGTTGACTCATGCCTGTGAGTCCCCAACACTTTGGGAGGCCGAGTCAGGCAGATCATTTGATGTCAGGAGTTCCAGACAAGCCTGGCTAACATGGTGAAACCCCATCTCTACTAAAAACACAAAAATTAGTCAGGCATGGTGGCAGGCGCCTGTAATCGCAGCTACTCGGGAGCCTGAGGCAGGAGAATCACTGGAACCCAGGAGGCAGAGGTTGCTGCAATGAGGTGAGATTGCACCACTGCACTGCAGCCTGGGCAACAGAGCGACACATTGTCTCAAAAAAAAAAAAAAAAAGGGCGGGGGAGGGGGGGATTTTGATGATAACCAAAACAGGTATGTGATTACATAAAAGGAAGATTTCTTAATAAAATGAAATGTGATATTCCACTCTCTATATTATTTAAAATTTTGTTCATTCAAAGTAAAGAAATTGGAGGATTTCAACCATGTCTTCATAATGAAAGATTTCAGGAATTATTTTAAACAATTGAGTAATTTATAATAGTGTATTATAACTAAACAGATTCATTTAAAACTGAGCAGACACATTTATATAATACAGCTTAAGTTAATGCAAATACATAATTTATACATAGTATTTTAGGTACTTCTAAAGTAGAATAAAATAAATAAATCAGATCTAAATAAATTTTTATTAAATTAAATTACATCACCACTATGAGAATGTGGTGATATATGATTAGTTGCCATATCCACTCATACTTCCCTTCTCCCCCAACTTGGTTAATATATGAGCATTGATTCCATATTTAAAATACCTTAAGGGCATGAATAATGGACTTTTTCTTTCTCATAGTTATAATGTCATATATTATGATATGGTGAATATCAGCAATTTTAAATAATGTTTTTTAAAGCAAACAAGTTTGGGAGAGATCCATGCAGATCTCAGGGGGCAGAGCATTACAGTAGTCAGATGAAACAAAAACAACAAATGTCTGAAGTCAGAGGTATGTTTGGGATTTTCAAGCTAAGTATGGAGGCAAAGATGGCTTGAGCAGAGTGGGCAAGCGTGAGAAAAGTAGGAGATGAGGTTAGAGCTATATATAGGGACCAGGACATACAGGACTCATGTAGGTCATAGTAAGAAGATGGTTTTCACTTGAGGGAACTGGGACAGAGTAACGGATTCTCAATACAGTCACGGCATTGTTGAATATGTGTTTTGAAAGAACTTCTTTGGCTGCTATGCAAAAAATTTACTACATGGATCCAGTGTTGAAAAAGGAACACAGGTTGTAAGAGATAGCAGAAGCAAGGAGGTGGCAAGAAGTGGTGAACCGCTGTATCCGTTTCAAAGATACAGCCAATAAGACTTACTGATGGATTAGATGTATAGTAGGAGAGAAATCAAAGATGACTCAAAGTTACTGGGACTGAGAGACTGGAAGAATGGAGCTATAGGAAAAGTACATTTGAGAAGAAAGGAAACTTAGTTTGGGACGTCTTAAACTGAGATTTCCATTAGACATCCAAGTAAAGATATAAGGTGGCAAATAGATAAACGACTATAAAAAAATAGAAAAGATAAGAATAGATAATTTACAGAAAAAAATGTTATTTGGCTAGTAAACTTATTTTTAAAATGCTCAACATTGCTAACAAAGAAATAAAAATTAAGATATCAGATATCCTTTTCATCAGATATCCAACAATCAGACATACTTTTCATCTGTTACACTGGAAACATGTTAAAGAGTTAATTTGTATACCCACAAAATTTGTCACTGTTGAAGCCTCCTGTGAGAATGTTTTATATATGGGGAAAATAGGTATGCTCTATAGAACGGAATTGCAACAGAGGGCAATTTATATCTGTTACAAATTTAAACATGCTGGCCACGGTGGATGGTGCACATATATAATCCCAGCATTTTGGGAGGCTGAAGTATGTGGATCACTTGAGGTCAGGAGTTTGAGACCAACCTGGCTAACATGGTAAACCCCTTCTCTACTAAAAGTAAATAAATAAATAAATAAAATATAAATAAAAATTAGCGAGGTGCGGTGACACACACCTGTAATCCCAGCTACTCGGGTGGCTGAGGCAAGTGAATTGCTTAAGCCCAGGAGGTCAAGGCTGCAGTGAGCCAAGATCGCACCACTGCATTCCAGCCTGGGCAACAGAGTAAGGCTGTTTCAAAAGAAAAAAAAAATTTCAAGCATACTTGTTCTATAAAACAATCCCATTTCTAAGAATATGCTATGGAAATAGTAAAAGTTGTGAGGGTGCATGCACACAATTTATAAAAGATATTCAGTATCAGTGGTAATTTCTGTAGCAGCAAAAAAGAAAGAAAGGGAAGGAGAGAAGAAGAGAGGAAAGAAAATGCTAAACAATTTATCCATCCATCAAAAAAGAAACAGCTAATTTGGAAATATTTGCAATAAAGAGTAAAATTAAACCATTTAAAGATGAGATACAGTTACAGGTGTGAATAAGGCATATTTTTGGTATCTTACAAAGTGAAAAACCTCAAACATATGTGTGGTATCATCCAAATATGTTTTTAAACAGTATATTAAGTTTGAATACAAATTTGTCTTCCCACAAATAGAAAAAGTTATAGAAGACTAAAAAAGCAAGCCTGTGACAGAGTACTCTGAGGAGGGAAAAATGGAAATGATGATGGGTAAAGGAGTGGTAAGTATTTTAAGTATTTAACTCTTTATTATATATATTTCAGAATTAATTATTTTATAAAAGTGAATTACCTGTTCTATTTCTTTAAAACATATATATTAATTTACTTTGTACTTATTTGGACTTCTTTCTTTTCTTCTGTACGTTAGTAACTATTAGAAGAAGATGGTTACGTAATATTACTGTATATCTCTAGCAATCTAAATAATTGGCTTAAAATACAGACCAAATTTTAAAATTACTTGAAACCATGAATAATAAAGGTTTGCACAAAGGTCTCATGGTCAAAATTTTAAAACCTAGTGACGAAAAACATTAGTACTATATGAGCACTATTATTACATTTGAAAAGAAATCTATCTAATAAATGCTAATATTTCCAAGCAGTATGGGCACTATTAAACTACTGTCAAGCAATATTTCCAGTCATCACTAACCAAAACAGCTACATGTTTTTTGTAAATACTATATTCTCTGATACAATGCTAATGAAAAAATTAGAGACCTTGAAACCTACATGTGGCTTAAAAGTACTGTTCAAATAGCTATGAAAAACATAATCAGTTGAAAATTCTCATGGAATAACATGATCTGGTTATTCAAAGAGTAAAAGTACACTATTTTGGATATACGAGTTTTCAATTCATTATATTTCTAAAGGATAATAGAGAAGTTTGTAAAAAAGAAAAAACATTTTCTGCAGCTAGGTGTATTTTAAAGGCAAGACATGCCTACTCTATAAAACTCTGTCAAGCTTCATGCCCATCTATCTTATTTAATCAAAACTTCTATAGCACCTACTACATGCCAGGCACTGCTACAAGTGCTTTACAAATATTAACCTGTTTGTCCAGGCATGGTGGCTCACACCTGTAATCCCAGCACCTTGGGAGGCTGAGGCAGGCAGATTGTTTGAACCCAGGAGTTCAAGATCACCCTGGACAACATGGCAAAACCTTGTCTCTACCAAAACATATTACAAAACTTAGCTGGGCATGGTGGTGCACGTCTGTAGTCCCAGTTGCTCGGGAGGCTGAGGCAAGAGAATCTCTAGAACCTGGGAGGTGGAGGTTGCAGTAAGCTGAGTTAATGCCACTGCACTCCAGCCTGGGTGACAGAGTCTCAAAAAATAATAATAATGACAATCTGTTTAACCCTTGTAACAACCTGACAGAAAATACACTATTTTCAGACTCTTATGACCATTTTCAGATAGGGAAACTGATAACAAAGAGGTTAAGTAACTTATCCCAAGTCACCCAGCTGGTAAGTGGCAAAACAAGGTGGTAAATCTAAGCAGACTGGTTCCAGGGTCCATCCTTCTAACCACTATGTTATGCCACCTTTTATATTATTCAATCCCCATACAATGACTTCTAGTTCTATCAAATATATAAAAAACATATAATATTTCTACTATGGATCATGGACAATAAATAATTCAGAAAACATCAGATTTATTCATTCCCAATAAAGCTACATAAAGCCTAAATTTAACATGGCAATCTGATTTCAAACATATCTATTACACTTTTAGTTTTCTATAATAAATAAATAATTTTGAGACCCAAATTTCAGTGGTTAAAATAACATATCAACAATTACATCTTGGGGACGAACCATTCAACTTGGTACAATATAATTCCTTCATTTCTGTCCCATGGAAAAGGTACTACACTTGGAGTCAGTTTGTGTTTTAGTTGTGCCAAACGACACATGATTAAGGAAAATGAATTTAATCTAAATGTCACGTTCCTGACCTCTACCTTAGAACTAAAAGTATGTGTAGTATCAAGAATACTACTCAATTTAAATGTTGTAATGTATACAAAAACAGTTTATGAAAATATTATAAAGAATAAAGATATAAAACTAAACTAAACATGGATTATGTAAAGAACCTGAAGATAACTATATCTGAAACACAACTGCACTCCTTTTCTATCAAAATCAACTCATTGTTTTAGTTCTACCTTAAATGTCATTTCCTCTGAGAAATGGTAACTGATTTCCCAAAAAGATTTGGTTCTTCCTCTAGAGCCTGGCAGAATTCTGACATAATTCTGCAAAACATAACATTCTTCATGGTATAACTTTAAACATTTGAATGTGTGTCTCTCCAAAGGAGGAACTGAGCATAGTGATACGGTGCAGCAAGAAAGAGGAGTGGCTAATGGCTGGACATTGAAGACACATTCTTGTTATGTCCTCTCCTACTCTTACTTTTCCAGTAAGAAATAATCTTTATATACATATTTATTAACATGTCACCAATTAGATAGAATTCGATGAGAAATCAAAAAGGTAGAAATTCCAAGCCACAGCATTAAATTACTGTTTTGCATCTATATTTCAACAAATGATTTATACGAAAACATCTCTTTACCTACTTCAAGTTGAACTGGAACCTGATAAAACTTACTCAAAGTCAGTACATCAAAATCTCTGTTCTTATTTTGGAACACTGAATAATGATGTCAATAGTTAAATGGTAACTCTATATATCTTGTAATATGTATAAACCAATGGCACCAAATACTGACACTTGATATCAAATAGCTTATATTCTGAAGTTTACGATTCTCACAATAACCACAAAAGTCAAGATACATTTGTTCAGCTGTAATAATTCAGTTTTCATAGTGAGTGTTTCTTAGAATTAAGCACTTTCTGTTCTAGGTTTTCATCATCTACTAAGTAAAAGTCTGAAAGAAAGAAGTGCTTTCACTAAAGTAGGTTAGGTTTAGTACTTAGTCAATAAAGAAGGATGACTTTTAATAGGATACTTACTTTAAAATTTTCCCTTTAAACATAAAACTTGTAACCATCAACTTATGTTTATGGACTTTATGCAGTACAGCGCTGATACCAACAGAGTGTTCATTTTACTGAAAGGAGAATTCATGTCTCTTTTATCTATTTATTTCATGTAGCAGTAGTATAATGCCTTGCATGGTAAATACTCAATCAAAAAAATCAACTGATATCTTTTAAAACAGAGAACAAATCATATGTGTACCCTCTTAAAACCTCTTCTATTAGCATATTATTTGACATTCTGTATCACCTTTGTGTAAGGTACCTATTTATAATTTATGGTTTCATTTTTTTTCTTTTTATTTATTTATTTATTTATTATTATACTTTAAGTTCTAGGGTACATGTGCATAACGTGCAGGTTTGTTACATATGTATACTTGTGCCATGTTAGTGTGCTGCACCCACCAACTCGTCAGCACCCATCAACTCGTCATTTACATCAGGTATAACTCCCAGTGCAATCCCTCCCCCCTCCACCCTCCCCATGATAGGCCCCGGTGCGTAATGTTCCCCTTCCCCAGTCCAAGTGATCTCATTGTTCAGTTCCCACCTATGAGTGAGAACATGCGGTGTTTGGTTTTCTGTTCTTGTGATAGTTTGCTAAGAATGATGGTTTCCAGCTGCATCCATGTCCCTACAAAGGACACAAACTCATCCCTTTTTATGGCTGCATAGTATTCCATGGTGTATATGTGCCACATTTTCTTAATCCAGTCTGTCACTGATGGACATATGGGTTGATTCCAAGTCTTTGCTATTGTGAATAGTGCCGCAATAAACATACGTGTGCTGGGGGATGGCTGGGTCATATGGTACATCTAGTTCTAGATCTTTGAGGAATCGCCATACTGTTTTCCATAATGGTTGAACTAGTTTACAATCCCACCAACAGTGTAAAAGTGTTCCTATTTCTCCACATCCTCTCCAGCACCTGTTGTTTCCTGACTTTTTAATGATCGCCATTCTAACTGGTGTGAGATGGTATCGCATTGTGGTTTTGATCTGCATTTCTCTGATGGCCAGTGATGATGAGCATTTTTTCATGTGTCTGTTGGCTGTATGCATGTCTTCTTTTGAGAAATGTCTGTTCATATCCTTTGCCCACTTTTTGATGGGGTTGTTTTTTTCTTGTAAATTTGTTTCAGTTCTTTGTAGGTTCTGGATATTAGCCCTTTGTCAGATGAGTAGATTGCAAAAATGTTCTCCCATTCTGTAGGTTGCCTGTTCACTCTGATGGTAGTTTCTTTTGCTATGTAGAAGCTCTTTGGTTTAATTAGATCCCATTTGTCAATTTTGGCTTTTGCTGCCGTTGCTTTTGGTGTTTTAGACATGAAGTCTTTGCCCATGCCTATGTCCTGAATGGTACTACCTAGGTTTTCTTCTAGGATTTTTATGGTATTAGGTCTAACATTTAAGTCTCTAATCCATCTTGAATTAATTTTCGTATAAGGAGTAAGGAAAGGATCCAGTTTCAGCTTTCTACGTATGGCTTGCCAATTTTCCCAGCACCATTTATTAAATAGGGAATCTTTTCCCCATTTCTTGTTTCTCTCAGGTTTGTCAAAGATCAGATGGCTGTAGATGTGTGGTATTATTTCTGAGGACTCTGTTCTGTTCCATTGGTCTATATCTCTGTTTTGGTACCAGTACCATGCTGTTTTGGTTACTGTAGCCTTGTAGTATAGTTTGAAGTCGGGTATCGTGATGCCTCCAGCTTTGTTCTTTTGACTTAGGATTGTCTTGGAGATGTGGGCTCTTTTTTGGTTCCATATGAATTTTAAAGCAGTTTTTTCCAATTCTGTGAAGTAACTCATTGGTAGCTTGATGGGGATGGCACTGAATCTATAAATTACCTTGGGCAGTATGGCCATTTTCACGATATTGATTCTTCCTATCCATGAGCATGGTATGTTCTTCCATTTGTTTGTGTCCTCTTTCATTTCACTGAGCAGTGGTTTGTAGTTCTCCTTGAAGAGGTCCTTTACATCCCTTGTAAGTTGGATTCCTAGATATTTTATTCTCTTTGAAGTGATTGTGAATGGAAGTTCATTCATGATTTGGCTCTCTGTTTGTCTGTTACTGGTGTATAAGAATGCTTGTGATTTTTGCACATTAATTATGTATCCTGAGACTTTGCTGAAGTTGCTTATCAGCTTAAGGAGATTTTGGGCTGAGACAATGGGGTTTTCTAAATATACAATCGTGTCATCTGCAAAGAAGGACAATTTGATTTCTTCTTTTCCTAACTGAATTCTCTTGCCTGATTGCCCTAGCCAGAACTTCCAACACTATGCTGAATAGGAGTGGTGAGAGAGGGCATCCCTGTCTTGTGCCAGTTTTCAAAGGGAATTTTTCCAGTTTTTGCCCATTCAGTATGATATTGGCTGTGGGTTTGTCATAAATAGCTCTTATTATTTTGAGGTACGTTCCATCAATACCGAATTTATTGAGCGTTTTTAGCATGAAGGGCTGTTGAATTTTGTCAAAAGCCTTTTCTGCATCTATTGAGATAATCATGTGGTTCTTGTCTTTGGTTCTGTTTATATGCTGGATTATGTTTATTGATTTGCGAATGTTGAACCAGCCTTGCATCCCAGGGATGAAGCCCACTTGATCATGGTGGATAAGCTTTTTGATGTGCTGCTGGATCTGGTTTGCCAGTATTTTATTGAGGATTTTTGCATCCATGTTCATCAGGGATATTGGTCTAAAATTCTCTTTTTTTGTTGTGTCTCTGCTAGGCTTTGGTATCAGGATGATGTTGGCCTCATAAAATGAGTTAGGGAGGATTCCCTCTTTTTTTATTGATTGGAATAGTTTCAGAAGGAATGGTACCAGCTCCTCCTTGTACCTCTGGTAGAATTCAGCTGTGAATCCATCTGGTCCTGGACTTTTTTTGGTTGGGAGGCTATTAATTATTGCCTCAATTTCAGAGCCTGCTATTGGTCTATTCAGGGATTCAACTTCTTCCTGGTTTAGTTTGGAAGAGTGTAAGTGTCCAGGAAATTATCCATTTCTTCTAGATTTTCTAGTTTATTTGAGTAGAGGTGTTTATAGTATTCTCTGATGGTAGTTTGTATTTCTGTGGGGTTGGTGGTGATATCCCCATTATCATTTTTTAATTGCGTCTATTTGATTCTTCTCTCTTTTCTTCTTTATTAGTCTTGCTAGCGGTCTGTCAATTTTGTTGATCTTTTCAAAAAACCAATTCCTGGATTCACTGATTTTTTGGAGGGTTTTTTGTGTCTCTATCTCCTTCAGTTCTGCTCTGATCTTAGTTATTTCTTGCCTTCTGCTAGCTTTCGAATGTGTTTGCTCTTGATTCTCTAGTTCTTTTAATTGTGATGTTAGAGTGTCAATTTTACATCTTTCCTGCTTTCTCTTGTGGGCATTTAGTGCTATAAATTTCCCTCTACACACTGCTTTAAATGTGTCCCAGAGATTCCGGTATGTTGTATCTTTGTTCTCATTGGTTTCAAAGAACATCTTTATTTCTGCCTTCATTTCGTTATGTACCCAGTAGTCATTCAGGAGCAGGTTGTTCAGTTTCCATGTAGTTGAGCGGTTTTGATTGAGTTTCTTAGTCCTGAGTTCTAGTTTGATTGCACTGTGGTCTGACAGACAGTTTGCTATAATTTCTGTTTTTGTACATTTGCTGAGGAGTGCTTTACTTCCAGTTATGTGGTCAATTTTGGAATAAGTGGGATGTGGTGCTGAGAAGAATGTATATTCTGTTGATTTTTGGGTGGAGAGTTCTGTAGATGTCTATTAGGTCTGCTTGCTGCAGAGATGAGTCCAATTCCTGGATATCCTTGTTAACTTTCTGTCTCGTTGATCTGTCTAATGTTGATAGTGGAGTGTTGAAGTCTCCCATTATTATTGTATGGGTGTCTAAGTCTCTTTGTAAGTCTCTAAGGACTTGCTTTATGAATCTGGGTGCTCCTGTATTGGGTGCATATATATTTAGGATAGTTATCTCTTCCTGTTGAATTGATCCCTTTACCATTATGTAATGGCCTTCTTTGTCTCTTTTGATCTTTGATGGTTTAAAGTCTATTTTATCAGAGACTAGGATTGCAACCCCTGCTTTTTTTTGTTCTCCATTTGCTTGGTAAATCTTCCTCCATCCCTTTATTTTGAGCCTATGTATGTCTCTGCGTGTGAGATGGGTCTCCTGAATACAGCAGACTGATGGGTCTTGACTCTTTATCCAGTTTGCCAGTCTGTGTCTTTTAATTGGAGCATTTAGTCCATTTACATTTAAGGTTAAGATTGTTATGTGTGAACTTGATCCTGCCATTATGATATTAACTGGTTATTTTGCTCGTTAGTTGATGCAGTTTCTTCCTAGCCTCGATGGTCTTTACATTTTGGCATGTTTTTGCAATGGCTGGTACCGGTTGTTCTTTTCCATGTTTAGTGCTTCCTTCAGGGTCTCTTGTAAAGCAGGCCTAGTGGTGACAAAATCTCTCAGCATTTGCTTGTCTGTAAAGGATTTTATTTCTCCTTCACTTATGAAACTTAGTTTGGCTGGATATGAAATTCTGGGTTTAAAATTCTTTTCTTTAAGAATGTTGAATATTGGCCCCCACTCTCTTCTGGCTTGGAGAGTTTCTGTCTGCCGAGAGATCTGCTGTTAGTCTGATGGGCTTCCCTTTGTGGGTAACCCGACCTTTCTCTCTGGCTGCCCTTAAGATTTTTTCCTTCATTTCAACTTTGGTGAATCTGGCAATTATGTGTCTTGGAGTTGCTCTTCTCGAGGAGTATCTTTGTGGCGTTCTCTGTATTTCCTGGATTTGAATGTTGGCCTGCCTTACTAGGTTGGGGAAGTTCTCCTGAATGATATCCTGAAGAGTCTTTTCCAACTTGGTTCCATTTTCCCCCTCACTTTCAGGCACCGCAATCAGACGTAGATTTGGTCTTTTTACATAATCCCATACTTCTTGCAGGCTTTGTTCATTTCTTTTTCTTCTCTTTTCTTTTGGTTTCTCTTCTCGCTTCATTTCATTCATTTGATCCTCAATCGCTGATACTCTTTCTTCCAGTTGATCGAGTGGGTTACTGAAGCTTGTGCATTTGTCACGTATTTCTCGTGTCATGGTTTTCATCTCTTTCATTTCGTTTATGACCTTCTCTGCATTAATTACTCTAGCTATCAATTCTTCCACTTGTTTTTCAAGATTTTTAGTTTCTTTGCGCTGGGTACGTAATTCCTCCTTTAGCTCTGAGAAGTTTGATGGACTGAAGCCTTCTTCTCTCATCTCGTCAAAGTCATTCTCCGTCCTGCTTTGATCCGTTGCTGGCGATGAGCTGCGCTCCTTTGCCGGGGGAGATGCGCTCTTATTTTTTGAATTTCCAGCTTTTCTGCCCTGCTTTTTCCCCATCTTTGTGGATTTATCTGCCTTTGGTCTTTGATGATGGTGACGTACTGATGGGGTTTTGGTGTAGGTGTCCTTCCTGTTTGATAGTTTTCTTTCTAACAGTCAGGACCCTCAGCTGTAGGTCTGTTGGAGATTGCTTGAGGTCCACTCCAGACCCTGTTTGCCTGGGTATCAGCAGCAGAGGCTGCAGAAGATAGAATATTGCTGAACAGCGAGTGTACCTGTCTGATTCTTGCTTTGGAAGCTTCCTCTCAGGGGTGTACTCCACCCTGTGAGGTGTGAGGTGTCAGACTGCCCCTAGTGGGAGATGTCTCCCAGTTAGGCTACTCAGGGGTCAGGGACCCACTTGAACAGGCAGTCTGTCCCTTCTCAGATCTCAACCTCCATGTTGGGAGATCCACTGCTCTCTTCAAAGCTGTCTGACAGAGTCGTTTGCGTCTGCAGAGGTTTCTGCTGCTTTTGTTGTTGTTTAGTTGTGCCCTGTCCCCAGAGGTGGAGTCTACAGAGACAGGCAGGTTTCCTTGAGCTGCTGTAAGCTCCACCCTGTTCGAGCTTCCCAGCAGCTTTGTTTACCTACTTAAGCCTCAGCAATGGCGGGCTTTGTTTACCTACTTAAGCCTCAGCAATGGCGGGCGCCCCTCCCCCAGCCTCGCTGCTGCCTTGTGGTTAGATCTCAGACTGCTGTGCTAGCAATGAGGGAGGCTCCGTGGGCGTGGGACCCTCCCGGCCAGGTGTGGGATATAATCTCCTGTTGTGCCCGTTTGCTTAAAGCACAGTATTGGGGTGGGAGTTACCCCATTTTCCAGGTGTTGTGTGTCTCAATTCCCCTGGCTAGGAAAAGGGATTCCCTTCCCCCTTGCGCTTCCCAGGTGAGGCGATGCCTCGCCCTGCTTCAGCTCTCGCTGGTCGGGCTGCAGCAGCTGACCAGCACCGATTGTCTGGCACTCCCTAGTGAGATGAACCCAGTACCTCAGTTGAAAATGCAGAAATCACCGGTCTTCTTTGTCGCTCGCGCTGGGAGTTGGAGACTGGAGCTGTTCCTAATCGGCCATCTTGCTCCGCCCCCTATGGTTTCATTTTTATTTGAAATTTTAATAGTCATCAAGAAGAAAATTGTGTCAATTTTTATTTTTCCTTTCTATTCATGGGAAATCAAACTGATAGCCAAGACAGTATTATACTAGGGGGCAACTGCCTTAACCACAATTTAATTACCTAAAAGATAAAAATGTAAAAATTAAAAACCTCTAGAAAATAAGCCTTGCAAACTCAGATCACAGATCATCCTGGAGAGGCAGCATTTTTTAAAGAGTCAAAGGCAGACAGAGAAGATGACTATGAAAAATAACCCATAAGGGAAATTGTGTTAGTCCGTTTTCACACTGCTATAAAGAACTAACTGAGACTGGGTTATTTATAAAGATAAGAGGTTTAATTGACTCACAGTTCCACAGGATTAACAGGAAGCATGACTAGGGGGCCTCAGGAAAACAATCATGGTGGAAGGTGAAGGGGAAGCAAGGACCTTCTTCACATGGTGGCAGAAAAGAGAGAGGTAGTGGGGAAGTGCCACGTACTTTTAAACCATCAGATCTCTTGAGAACTCTATCATGAGACAGCACTAGGAAGATGTTGCTAAACGTTTAGAAACCACCCCCACGATGTAATCACTGCCCACCAGGCCCCACCTTCAACACATGGGGATTATAATTAAACATGAGATTTGGGTGAAGACACCTAGCCAAACCATATCAGAAAACAAGGTTCCCTGAAATAATGAGAAAAAAGTGGCAAGGCCTTTGTGAGAGAAATGGTTCGGTAGGACCTCAAGGAAGATGACAGTAACTTATTTACAAGTTTGCAGAAAGTTTAAGACTAACTGGTGAACTCCAGGCCATCGAGAAGGGCACATGTTCTAGATTTCTGGGTAAGAATTTGAAGAAAGAAGGATAAATTTCTCAGAAGAGAAACCAGACCTTGACGAAAGAGTGATAATCACTATCACATTTCATCATCTTATTCAGAAAATTTCACGAAAACTAAGATAAAGTGTTATTAGCCGGGCATGGTGGCACACACCTGTAATCCTAGCTATTCTGGAGGCTGAGGTAGGAGAACCGCTTGAATCAGGGAGGCAGAGATTGCAGTGAGCCGAGACGGCACCAATGCAAGACTCCATCTCAAAAAACAAAAAAATAAATAAATAAATAAAAAGAAAGAAAGAAAGGAAAAAAAGAAAAAGAAAAACCAAGATAAAGTGTTAACTGTTCATGTGCTTGAAGGTGTCTCTTGCTATATGGTACAGTTTTTAAAATACTTTTATTAGAGAAATAACATGTGCCAATAGGAGAAAAATCAGAAAATGTAGCTCACCAAAAAATAAGAAAAATAAGAAAGAAGAAAAGAAGAAAGGAGGGAGGGATGGACAGTGAAAATATGAAATTAAAATTTCAACATATCAAAAAACATCATTCAAAAACTACTTATGGAGTACCTATTATCTCTTAAGGCCTAAGTTAAGAACTAGAAATTCTATGGTGAGCAAAACAAACACAATCCCAGTCCTCATGGAGCTTATGCTTATTTGTAGAAGCTTTGAGATTTAAAATGAAAACAAAAAATCAAAAAACTCTTTGTGACAGAATTTCAGATACCAGTGAAATTAATATATTTAAATAAAAATTTCCTGAAAGCATGGACTGGGAGGACTCAGAAAACCTAGATTTATTTTTTATATTCTACCAATTCAAGATATGTGATCTTAAAATCACGTCAACTACTTAGGTTTCAGTTTCTCATCCATAATTTGCAGGATATAAACAATACAGTCTACCTAGATCTCAATGGAAAGTCATGGGGCAAGGCAGGGATTCTGAAATCTGTCAAGAAAGAAAAAACAAGAAACAAAGTAAGGTGAAGGGAATAAAGACGAGAAAAGAAGTAGGGAGATAATGAGAAAGCGAGTACATTGATTAACACTGTCTTGTTATAAATAGCAAAGCAAAGATATGAATGTCTCTGGAATTCAACATTCAAGTTATATATAGATCATCACATTAATGCACTGAGACCATTAAAATTCCTTTATCCTGGCCTCAATTCCAAAACAAATCACACAGACAACAACAAAAGATTTGAAAAGGGTAGTAAATGAGCTAAAGCACTTCCAGATAGCATATCATGAGATCTTAGAGAAGCAGTAAGAATTTTTAAGTTGCGACAGGCAGTTTTTTGCTTATAGCTGCAACAGGCTATCACTGGTTTCCAATATTTTATACTCAGAATTAAGATTCATTAAGAAGAACAAATTATTCAAAGTGTGACTGTAAAGTAATAAAGCTGATTTTTATGTAGAATTAAGAAATTGGTGGAAATATTTTATGTTCGCCTTTCAATAGCACCCTTCCCACTCTTTGGCTTTTATCATCATTTATAAGGAGTCGGAGAGAAACTAAATATAATCTAGGGAGCTTATAAAAATACAAATTAAAAAAACTTTGGTTAATCAGATTGCTACTAGAATTTGAATGCTCACATCTATGATTTTTTGGAAAGAGAAAGGAGAAAAAAGGTCAGAAGGAAAAGTAGAAGTCATTTTCTTCATCCTAAACTAAAAATCTTATTAAATGTCCATTTACCACATACTAGGGCTCTGCAGTAAGGGCTTAAAAATATGACACAATCCCTGCCCTATGAGAGCTTACAATGTGAAGATAAGATATAAACTTAATTAAATACTATGATTATCATTTGGTTTGACAAATACTGCACTATAAAATTCTGGTAACACAGATGGCTGGCAAGATGGCCAAATAGGAACAACTCAGGTCTGCAGCTCCCAGTGAGATCAATGCAGAAGGTGGGTGACTTCTGCATTTCTGAGATACCCAGCTCATCTCACTGGGACTGGTTAGACAGTGGGTGCAGCCCAGGGAGGGTGAGCCAAAGCAAGGTGGGGCATCGCCTCACCCAGGAAGTGCAAGGGGTCAGGGAACGCCCTCCCCTAGCCAAGGGAAGCCATGAGGGACTGTGCCATGAGGAATGGTGCACTCCAGCCCAGATACTATGCTTTTCCCAGGGTCTTCACAACCCGCAGACCAGGTGATTCCCTCGGGGGCCTATGCCAACAAGGTCCTGAGTCTCAAGTACAAAACTGGGTGGTCATTTGGGCAGACACTCAGCTAGCTGCAGGAGTATTTCTTCATACCCCCAGTGGCGCCTGGAATGCCAGCGAGACAGAACCATTGACTGAAGCCAGGGAGCCAAGTGGTCTTACTCAGCAGATCCCACCCCCACGGAGCCCAACAAGCTGAGATCCACTAGCTTGAAATTCTCACTGCCAACACAGCAGTCTGAAGTCAACCTGGGACTCTGGAGCTTGGTCAGGGGAGGGCGTCCACCATTACTGAGGCTTGAATAGGCGATTTTCCCCTCACAGTGTAAACAAAGCCACCACCGGGAAGTTTGAACTGGGCAGAGCCCACTGCAGCACCACAAAGCCACTGTGGCCAGACTGCCTCTCTAGATTCCTCCTCTCTGGGCAGAGCATCTCTGAAAGAAAGGCGGCAGCCCCAGTCAGGGACTCACAGATAAAACTCCCATCTCCCTAGGACAGAGCACCTGGGGGAAGGGGTGGCTGTGGGCACAGCTTCAGCAGGCTTAAATGTTCCTGCCTGCAAGCTCTAAAGAGAGCAGTGGATCTCCCAGAACAGTGGTTGAGCTCTGCTAACGGACAGACTGTCTCCTCAAGTGGTTCCCTGACCCCTGTGCTTCCTGACTGGGAGACACCTCCTAGCAGGGGTTGACAGACACCACATACAGGAGAGCTCCAGCTGGCATCTGGCGGGTGCCCTTCTGTGATGAAGCTTCCAGAGGAAGGAACAGGCAGCAATCTTTGCTGTTCTGCAGCCTGTGCTGGTAATACCCAGGCAAAGAGGTTCTGGAGTGGACCTCCAGAAAACTCCAGCAGACCTGCAGCAGAGGAGCCTGACTGTTAGCAGGAAACCTATCAAACAGAAAGGAATAGCATCAACATCAACAAAAAGGACATCGACACAGAAGCCCCATCTAAAGGTCACCAACATCAAAGACCAAAGGTAGATAAATCCATGAAGACTGTGGAAAAACCAGCGCAAAAAAGGCTGTAAATTACAAAAACCAGAATGCCTCTCCTCCTCCAAAGAATCACAAATCCTTGCAGCACGGAAACAAAACTGGATGGAGAATGAGTCTGATGAATTGATAGAAGTAGGCTCCAGAAGGTGGGTAATAACAAACTCCTCCGAGCTAAAGGAGCATGATCTAACCAAATGCAAGGAAGCTAAGAACCTGGAAAAAACTTTAGAGGAATTGCTAACTAGAATATCCAGTTTAGAGAAGAACATAAATGACCTGATGGAGATGAAAAACACAGCACGAGAACTTTGAGAACCATACACAAGTGTCAACAGCCAAATCAATCAAGCGGAAGAAAAGATAGCAGACTGAAGATCAACTTAATGAAATAAAGTGTGAAGACAAAATTAGAGAAAAAAGAATGAAAAGGAACGAACAAAGCCTCCACAAAATATGGGACTATGTGAAAAGACCAAACCTACGTTTGATTGGTGTACCTGAAAGTGACTCGGAGAATGGAATCAAGTTGGAAAATATTCTTCAGGATATTATCCAGGAGAACTTTCTCAACCTAGCAAGACAAGCCAATGTTCAAATGCAGGAAATACAGAGAACATCACAAAGATACTCCTTGAGAAGAGCAACCCTGAGACACAAAATCATCAGACTCACCATGGTTGAAATGAAGGAAAAAATATTAAGGGCAGCCAGAGAGAAAGTTCGGGTTACCCAAAAAGGGAAACTCGTCAAACTAACAGCGGATCTCTTGGCAGAAACCGTACAAGCCAGAAGAGAGTGGGGGCCAATATTCCATATTCTTAAAGAAAAGAATTTTCAACCCAAAATTTCATATACAGCCAAATTAAACTTCATAAGCGAAGGAGAAATAAAATCCTTTACAGACAAGCAAACACTGAGAAATTCTGCCACCACCAGGCCTGACTTAAAAGAGCTTCTGAAGGAAGCATGAAATATGAAAAGGAAAAACCAGTACCAGACACTGCAAAAACATACCAAATTGTAAAGGCCATTGACACTGTGAAGAAACTGCATCAACTAATGCGCAAAATAACCAACTAGCATCATGATAACAGGATGAAATTCACACATAACCATATTAACCTTAAATGTAAATGGGCTAAATGCCCCAATTAAAAGACACAGACTGGCAAATTGCATAAAGAGTCAAGACCCATCAGTGTGCTGTATTCAGGGGACCCAACTCATGTGCAAAGACACGCATAAGCTCAAAAAAAGGGATGGAGAAAGGTCTACCAAGCAAAGGAAAAGGAAAAAAAAAAAAAAAGCAGGAGTTGCAATCCTAGTCTCCAACAAAACAGAATTTAAACCAACAAAGATCAAAAAGACAAAGAAGTGCATTACATAATGAGAAAGAGATCAAAGCAACAAGAGCTAACTATCCTAAATATATATGCACCCAATACAGGAGCACCCAGATTCATAAAGCAAGTTCTATAGAGACCTACAAAGAAACTTAGACTTCCACACAATAACAGTGGGAGACTTGAGCACCCCATTGTTAATATCAGACAAATCAATAAGACAGAAAATTAACAAGGATATTCAGGACTTGAACTCAAGCTCTTCACCAAGCAGACCTAATAGACATCTACAGAACTCTCCACCCCAAATCAACAGAATATACATTCTTCTCAGCACCACATCGCACTTATTCTAAAACTGACCACATAATTGGGAGTAAAACACTCCTCAGAAAATGCAAAAGGATGGAAATCATAACAGTCTCTCAGACCACACTGCAATAAAATTAGAACTAAAGATTAAGAAAGTCACTCAAAACTGCACAACTATATGGAAACTGAATAACCTGCTCCTGAATGACTACTGGGTAAATAATAAAATTAAGGCAGAAGTAAATAAGTTCTTTGAAACCAGTGAGAACTAAGACACAATGTACCAGAATCTCTGGGACACATTTAAAGCAGTGTGTAGAGGGAAATTTATAGCACTAAATGCCCACAGGAGAAAGCAGAAAAGACAGAAAATCGACACCCTAACATCACAATTAAAAGAACTAGAGAAGCAAGAGCAAACAAATTCAAAAGCTAGCAGAAGACAAGAAATAACTAAGAAAGAAGAATCAAATAGATACAATAAAAAACGATAAAGGGGAGATCACCAGTGATCCCACAGAAATACAAACTACCATCAGAGAATACTATAGATACCTCTATGCAAATAAACTAGAAAATCTAGAAGAAATGGACAAATTCCTGGACACATACACCTTCCCAAGACTAAACCAGGAAGAAGTCAAATCCCTGAATAGACCAATAACAAGTTCTGAATTGAGGCAGTAATTAATAGCCTACCAACCCAAAAAAACCCAGGACCATATTGAGTCACAGCTGAATTCTACCCGAGGTACAAAGAGGAGCTGGTACTATTCCTTCTAAAACTATTCCAAACAATATAAAAAGATGGATTCCTTGTTAACTCACTTTATGAGGCCAGCATCATTCTGATATCAAACCCTGCAGAAATACAACAAAAAAAGAAAATTTCAGGACAATATACCTGAAGAACATCGATGCAAAAATCCTCAATATAAAACACTGGCAAACCAAATCCAGCTGCAAATCAAAAAGCTTATCCACCATGATCAAGTTGGCTTCACCCCTGGGATGCAAGGTGGTTCAACATATGCAAATCAATAACACAAAAACAGAATCAATGACAAAAACCACACGATTATCTCAATAAGTGCAGCAAAGTACTTCAACAAAATTCAACACCCCTTCATGCTAAAAACTCTCAATAAAGTAGGTATGGATGAGACGTATCTCCAAATAATAAGAGGTATTTATGACAAACCCACAGCCAACATCATACTAGAAGGAAAAAAGCTGGAAGCATTCCCTTTGAAAACCAACAAGACAAGAATGCCATCTCTCACCACTCCTATTCAACATAGCATTGGAAGTTCTGGCCAGGGCAATCAGGCATGAGAAAGAAATAAAGGGTATTCATACAGGAAGACAAGAAGTCAAATTGTCTCTGTCTGCAAATGACATGATTGTATATTTAGAAAACCCCACCATCTTAGCCAAATATCTCCTTAAGCTGATAAGCAACTTCAACAAAGTCTCAGGATACAAAATCAATATGCAAAAATCACAAGCATTCCTATACACCAATAATAAACAAACAGAGAGCCAAATCATGAGTGAATTCCCATTCACAATTGATACTAAGAGAATAAAATACCTAGGAATCCAACTTACTAGGGATGTGAAGGACCTCTTCAAGGAGAACTACAAACCACTGCTCAACGAAATAAGAGAGGACACATACAAATGGAAAAACATTCCATACTCACGGATAGGAAGAATACATATCATGAAAATGGTCAGACTGTCCAAAGTGATTTATACATTCAATGCTATCCCCATCAAGCTACCACTGACTTTCTTCACAGAATTATTTTAAAAAAACTACTTTAAATTTCATATGGAACTGAAAAAGAGCCTGCATTGCCAACACAATCCTAAGCAAAAAGAACAAAGCTGGAGGCATCATGCTACCCGACTTCAAACTATACTACAAGGCTACAGTAACCAAAACAGCATGGTACTGGTACCAAAACTGATATGTAGACCAATGGAACAGAATAGAGGCCTCAGAAATAACACCACACATCTACAATCATCTGACCATTGACAAACCTGACAAAAATAAACAATGGAGAAAGGATTCCCTATTTAATAAACAGTATTGGGAAAACTGGCTAGCCATTCGCAAAAAACTGAAACTGGACCCTTCTTTACACCTTTTACAAAAATTAACTCAAGATGTATTAAAAACTTAAATGTAAGACTTAAAACCATAAACACCCTAGAAAAAAATGTAGACAATACCATTCAGGACATAGACATGGGCAAAGACTTCATAACTAAAACACCAAAAGCAATGGCAACAAAAACCGAAATTGAGAAATGGGATCTAATTAAACTAAAGAGCTTCTGCACAGCAAAAGAAACTATCATCAGAGGGAACAGGCAGAATGCAGAATGGGAGAAATTTTTTGCAATCTATCCATCTGACAAAGGGCTAATATCCAGAATCTGCAAAGAACTTAAACACATTTACAAGAAAAAAAAAACAACTCCATCAAAAAGTGGGCAAAGGATATGAACAGACACTTCTCAAAAGAAGACACTTACGTGGCCTACAAACATATGAATAAAAGCTCATCATCACTGATCATTACAGAAATGCAAATCAAAACCACAATGAGATACCATCTCATGCTGGTTAGAATGGTGATTATTAAAAAGTCAGGAAACAACAGACGCTGGAGAGGATGCAGAGAATAGGAACGCTTTTACACCATTGATAGGAGTGTAAAATACTTCAACCGTTGTGGAAGACAGTGTGGCGATTCCTCAAGGATCTAGAACCAGAAATACCATTTGATCCAGCAGTCCCATTACCGGATATATACCCAAAGGATTATAAATCATTCTAGTATAAAGACACACGTACACATACGTTTATTGCAACACTGTTCACAATAGCAAAGACTTGGAACCAACCCAAATGCCCATCAATGATAGACTGGATTAAGAAAATGTGGCACATATACACCATGGAATACTATGCAGCCATAAAAAGAGATGAGTTCATGTCCTTTGCAGGGACATGGATGAAGCTGGAAACCATCATTCTCAGCAAACTAACACAAGAACAGAAAACCAAACACCACACGTTCTCACTTGTAAGTGGGAGTTGAACAACGAGAACACATGGACATAGGGAGGGGAACATCACACACCAGCCCCTGTCACAGGGTGGGGGCTAGGGGAAGGATAACATTTTCAGAAATACCTAATGTAGATGACAGGTTGATGGGTGCAGCAAACCACCATGGCATGTGTATAATTATGTAACAAACCTGTATGTTCTGCACAGGTATCCCAGAACTTAAATTATAATAATAAATAAATAAATAATTCTGGTAACACAGGAAGACTGAATTAATTCACTCAAATATTGGCAGGAAAGACTCCACAAAGGAGGTAACATGGAGCTTGTTTGAGAAAGAATTCTTAAAGACAGACGACTAGCAGACAGAAAGAAGATGCACAAAGGCATAGATTCACAAAGTGAATTGTAAGTAGTTTAGTGTGAGTGAAGCAGACCACACAAAAAAATGCAACTGGTATACCAGAGGTAAGGCCAGAAAGAAAGACAAGGTAAGGCCTAGTTGTGAAGGGTCTTAAATATCTTGCAAAGAAACATGAAGTTCATCCTGAAGGTACCAAGAGATAGTGAAAACTGTTAAGCAATTCAGTGTAATAAAATTTGAGTTTTAGAAGTGAAAGTTCTTTTCATTTTTAACAATTTTTTAAATTTTTCAATAGCTTCAGGGATACAATTGGTTTTTGGTTACAGAGACAAATGGCATAGTGGTGAAATCTGAAATTTTACTGCACCTGTCACCCAAGTATTCCCCCAACCCACCTTTTTAGTCTCTAATGTCCATTATGCCACTCTGTATGCCTTTGCGTACCCATAGCTTAGCTCATACTTATAAGTGAGAACATACAGTATTTGGTTTTCCATTCCTGAGTTATGAAGTGAAAATTCTTATATTAACACAAAGAATATACAATTGGAAGAAGAGAGTGAAAATAGAGACCAACTAGGAGTTGTTTTGCTAATACTCAAAACTCTTCTCATCTTATTTGATTCCTGATACAAGAACTGTAAGTTGAATCTATTATGACTCCAGTATGTAGTCCGGATGTTAACTTAAATAAATCCACTAAATATGTTTATTTGATCTGCATTTAATTGTTTTCCTCTAAGTGGAGAGCAGAAAAAGAAAATTATGATCCTTGGTTATTTTGTGGGGGTCTTTGCAATCCAAAGAAAAATCCTAGGCCTAAAAATTTCATTATTTTTTGGTGATTTAATTTGACATATATAACTGCAATCATTTAAAAAATCCACTAAGTATATAATTGTACATATACATATTTACCGAATGTATAAATTTCTTCAAATTTGTTTCAGGCTGGGCATTGTGGCTCACGCCTGTAATCCCAGAGGGATTAAAGACCACATCCCTCCAGCCCCAGTACTCACAGCCTTGTCACCTAATTCTGAATTAGACACCCCAGTACTGATTCCTTCATGCCATTTATATTGTTTACATCAGCCACCAGGAGAAACTCAAAATTCTAACAATACCCCTCATCACTCAGATTCTCATCTCTAGACAGACCTGTGCAATCCCCATCTGACCTCATCTCTCACTCCCCACTCCATTCTGCCCTCTAGAACTCATGATATGTCATCAGCAAAATCTTCATCTTCCTAAAACTCTCTTCTGAATCTGAGGCCCTAAGGACCCTCAGAGTGGCTGATTCACTGTTTAGAAAAGAGCTAACACACTGTGGACACAGTAATGGACTTTCCTACAACAAGAAATGAATTCTGAGTCACTGAAATTTCCGTGGTAGTTTTTTAGAGCCATTGTTTAACACTGACCTATTAGAGGAATCTGAAAAAGTTGATCTTTTCCACGTCCTTAAAACACAGTCTTCACTTCTTTCTGAACACTACCATCTCTATGTTCCCATTCTACCTCAGTTGTAGCTCTTTCTCAGTTTTCTAGCTAATTCTTCATTCTACAGACCACTAAATGCTGAAACGTCCAAGCGTTCAGTACTTGGGTCATTTCTCTTCTCTACAAACATTTCCGTCTTAGAGGATCTCACTCAATGTCATGGCTTTAAGTATCCTCTATGAGGATTCTATTTCCAGGGAATTGTCTGGATCTATCCTGTAAGCTCCAGACTATTTATCCAACTGCCTACTGAACATCTCCATTTGGATAGTTAATAGGAATTTCAAATTTAACATAGCCAAAGGAAATCTCTTGAGTCTCTTTCTCAAAAGTCCCTATATTCTTCACCTTTTAGTCTTCCAAGTTTCAATAAATAGCAAATCCACCTTTCTGGCTGGAAAAACAAACGAAGAAACAAAACCATGACCCTTCTCTGTTACACCATACATCCTGAAAATTACTATAATCTGATTGGCTCTATCTCAAAATAGATTCTGAATTTGACCTTGCATCCTCTAGGATGCCTACCTGGCAAAGTTACCATGATTACAGGTATACACACACTATGGCCAAGAGCCATATGGCACCTGGCTTATCTCCTTCTACGCTTTTCTCCCTACAGTGTATTCTCAGTACAGCATCAAGATTATGGTAAAATAGCCAAAAAAGGTTATATCATGCCTCTACTTAAAACTCATCACCTTTCTCTCAATCCCCCATTTCCTCATTTCTTTAGAAGATCACAAAAAGATTTTTAAAATTTCAGCAGCATAGCAGGAATAAAGTCAAACAGATGCCGACTTGTGAATCTTATTACATTGTATTCTTATATTCTGTTGATGTGGCCTGGAAAACACTTGAAAATGAGATAAAGGAAAATGCTGGCCTCTTCCAAGACTTATGAGCTATGGAAAAGTTGCTTAGTTCAATTCAATAAGTATAATCGAGTGCCTAGTTGTGCTAGGTCATGGAGAAACAAAGAGACTGGGGTCACACCTCTGAGGGGCTCTTATTATAAAGAGAGAAATAGATGGATAACAAAAAATGTTATCATAATGTAGAAAGTACAATAATTGTAGAAGCATTGATGGCCTCTCACTTTATTCTAAACCACATATGTATGACTATGAAAAAGACACTATTATCATTCATGATCCTAAAAATGATTTGGGAATCTCTCAAAAGAAATAAACATAAATTTACATATACCTTTTTTAAAGGGTAAGAAAGAAAGTCAATTTTTAGTTTCAGAAATACCCTAAATCTGTACTTTCTTCTTTGTTTCCTTGGCTACCAATTTGTTGAAAATCTTCATCACTATAAAGATTTACTCACAGTTCTGAAATGGGTCTTCCTCCTTTAGTTCCATCCTACAAACAATTCTCAGCTGTAGGATACTACTTAAGAATGAATCTCAGGTAGAAAGTCAAAGTTCTCTATCTGGCTTTCAAAGCTCTGTATAAGCTGGTCTCTGAATCTCTGTTCAACTTTATTTTCCACTATTTCAACTAAAGATTCTTTACTCCAATCAGTGTCTTCTCTCTGCTGTTCCCATCCAAATGAAAGCACCTTCTTGATTGTTACACCTGTCTAAGACCTATCTTAAGGTCTTCTCAATGAAAACTTTTCTAATTCCTAAAATCTATAGTAATGATTCCTTCCACTCAGTTTTCCTCAGTTCTCTAAAGTCTACTATGCTGTACATTACTTTTCTTTCTCCAGATAGAACCTAAAGTTCATCATAACAAAAGCCATGTCATACATTACTTGCAATTTCCCAACCCACTTAGCACAGAATGGAGAACACTGACTAGAGGTAAAATTTTATCTTAATATCCCGTGTTGTACTTGGACTATTCTTAAAATAATTCAACATTTTAAAATATATCTAAATTTCTGATGTAGTAGGAATACCCTGGAAGATTATGCAAACCATGTGAAATTGTGTCATGAGCTGCTAACTCCTTCTGAATACCTGACAAATATCTGTGAGGAACCAGAACAGATAAGAAAAGTTATAGGACATCAACTTAAATCAATTAAAGAACTGGGGTTTAAAAGACTAAGGAATGAGAGTTTTACATCTCTAAAAATAACAGAGAAAGGAAAAGTTTAATTCATTCATGCAACAATTATTTAATACATATTTGCTCAATACCAGAATGGCTGTTAGACTCTGGGAATACAAAAATGAACAAGTCATATATGGCTGTTGAGATATATTCCAGAGAAGGAGAGAATTTTAAAAACAAACAAACAAAAACAAAAACAAAAAAAAACAAGAACAGGATACATGATAAGTGTTCTAAGGACAGAAAGGGGTGTTAAAGAATCCTGGGTGACTGGCACATACCTCTTTTACGGAATACAGAGGTTTCTTTATTGATAATCTAAACTAAGACCTGCAGTATGAAAAGTGTATAGTGGCCAGGCATGGTGGCTCACGTCTGTAATCCACACACTTTGGGAGGGTGAGTGGATTACAAGGTCAGGAGTTCGATACCAGCCTGGCCAATATGGCAAAACCCCGTCTCTACTAAAAATACAAAAATTAGCATGGCGGGCACCTGTAGTCCCAGCTACTCGGGAGGCTGAGGCAGGAGAATCGCTTGAACCGGGGAGGCGGGAGGTTGCAATGAGACAAGATCATGCCACTACACTCCAGCCTGGGCGACAGAGCAAAAGTCCGTCAGGGAAGAGAAGGGAGGGGAGGGGAGAGGATGAAGTATATAAGAAAATGAAACAGGATCCATGTAAGGAAAAATGACAAAGATGCCATGGGAGAACCTGATGGAGGTTAGATAAGATCCAACTGTGTAGAACATGGTAAGAAGTCTGAGTTGTATCTTAAGTGCAATAGGAAGCAATTACTGTGATTAATCAGGGAGAGACATGATCTAACTTAGGTTTTTAATAAGATGACTCTTGCTGCCATGTGGACAATGAACTGAGGTAACTGAGATCAGAGGATAAGATAATACCAAATGCCACCAGGAAGGCTAGTTAGCATATCCTTACATTACTCTGTACAAAAAAATGATGTGGCTCCATTTGTTATGGCATACGAACAGACAAAAAGATTCAAGATACAACTTGGAAGTGGAATGGACAGGAAAGGGAGACACTAAGGATGAATCCTAGGTCTCAGCCTTGAGCATCATGGTGAATGAAGGTTGGGGGAGAGGTACACAGTTATATAAATGTAGGAAGGCAGATGAAACAAGACATGTTAGGCTTGAGCATCCCATAAAATACCTAAGCAGAGATGTGTAGGCAGTTGGATATGAGGCACCTTTAAAAAAGAGAAAAAAAAATAAGACTGGTATAACAAAACAGGTCAGTTAGACAGTTAGCCTAAAAAAGAAGGCAGATCATCAGTGTGAAATACATTTCATTATGTAGGCATCTGTACTGATATACTGAGGTTTAAGCCAACTTGCAGATGATTAAGATCCAAAGGAAAAAAGAAAGAATAAAATTTTACCACAAGGCTAGAAACTGTTAGTCAAAATACGCTTCGCCATGCTTGAAGTCTACAGCTTTTCCTTTAAAATTCAAACATCAAAAATGTGATCTTCGGCTTCTGAATTGTGTTTTATCATATTAAAGAACTTTCATATATCTTACTTTACTTGAGGTATTGCTGGGTATACTTATCATCATTTTATAAATGAAAAAAACAAAACCGTGTGATGTTAGCTTAACATGGGGTAGAGTAAGATAAAAATTTAGGTGTTTTGGTCCCTAAGCTACTGGTTTATCTACTATACCTTCCTAATTCTTGATTTACATTTTATACTCATCATTATTTTTGGCAACTGTATTTGGCAATATAAATTTAAATATATTGAAGAGAAAGTGACCTTTACATAGTACTATTTTTAAAATTTCTAAAAGTTAAATAATATTCAAAGCTTTAAGAAACTTGCCACAGAATTGCAATAATGCATGTGACTTTTCATCAAAATAAAAACTACATTCAATAGTATCACTCTTGAAAGCCCCTTGGGAAATAATGGCTTTTGGATTCTGCAAGTCAGCGTGACATGGCATGCAAAATTGCATCTCATGCTGAGCCAACCAGGAAAATATATGTCATCACTATGTGACATTCAGAATTTCATCTGGAAACTATAATCTTGTTCTGACTGCTAAAAGGGGGTGAAAAGACTGTTAAAAAATTTTTTGGTTGAATTTTTGCTGAATTCTTGCCAGTTTGTATAAAAACTAGAATAACTTATACTTATTTCCAAAGAACTCTATATTTGAAAAACATTCACTTATTAACACTGCAAAATGTTCTCAAAGAACTTTAAAATTAAGTGACATTATAGTTCAAATCACATATGATAATTCAAATTAATGGCTCTTTGGGAAAAAATCTTTATAATGAAACAGATGAAGTTTAAAAATGAATAAATTGTGCTAGGCAAAACTGCATTGTTCAAAACTGCACACAACAAAAACATATTGTAATTCCTTTCCCTCAGTTGAATAAACTCTATGTTTTAAAAAATTAAAACGAAGCCTGTTGTAAAGTCTGCAATCTGTCTTAAGCATCTTATGTCTCTTCCTTCCAGATTTTTCTCCCTGTTCCCTAGTTCATGTGGCTAATACCTTCATAATCAATTTACCATCTTCCTATCAAAACAGTAATGTGTTTTAAACCTGCTGTGACTAAATGCAAAATAAAAAATTAGTATGTACAAACTGGAATAGCTGGAGTTATCCTCATGAGCCATGTTTCTGCTATTCTTGCATTTTTTCTGGCATTATATCTCATGCCCCAGAACACAGGTGTGAAAACATGACCCAACCGGCGTTGCTGCTGGGCCAATCATTGTACCTAACCTTCCTGACCATAGTGACTGTCCAAGATGTTGGCACATGATTTAAGACAGTCAAGCAAAATCCTCTTCGATTACATTTTTTTATTTTATTTATTTATTTTTTTTGGAGACAGAGTCTTGCTCTGTCACCCAGGCTGGAGTGCAATGATGCAATATCAGCTCACTACAACCTCTGCCTCCCGGGTTTGAGCGATTCTCCCACCTCAGCCTCCTGATTAGCTGAGACTACAGGCATGTGCCACCACACCCGGCTAATTTTTGTATTTTTAGTAGAGACGGGGTTTCACCATGTTGCCCAGGCTGATCTCAAACTCCTGGCCTCAGGTGATCTGCCCACCTTGACCTCCCAAAGTGCCTCAATTACATTTTCAATAGGCATTGGATAAGACCTGTTTCTCTTTGATCATAGGGAATTAAGTATGTGAGTTCAGAGGTACCCTAGGAATGTACAAAACTATGTCAAGAAATCTATGTTCAGTAAGAGAAAGTTAAACCAACACGAAAAGATGGCGTGCTGATAACGTGGAATCTCTGGTTCTAAGTCATTCCAAAGAAAAGATCCATCTTTGCCTTTACCATTCTGGTTACGGGATTCAATAAATAGTCTGCCACAACTGGTTTTTAAATTGAAAATCATTTGAATATAGTTTCTGTCTCTCACAATTGAAGACTCCTTTCTAATTTAGGAATGTTTATTTGCTAGTAAAGAAATCACCTATCAATTTGGGGAAAACCAGGCAATAGGTTAGTAGTTGTATGTGCCCTGCCCTAGCAACATCATTACATAGCCTGCATAGGTCCCAAAATGCTTTAAGCATATCATGAGACTTGTTTCCCTCCTTTCTCAGGCTTACTTCTTCAAGAGCTGTTCAACTTCATTGGCTTCCTAACTCACCTGACTTTCAGTACCTCTATTAGCATATTCACTGGTCATTATCCCACTGATTCTCTGCCTAAGCCAGCAGATTTGGAGATGCTATTGATTTTTTTTTTTTAACTCCTTGATCAGAGGGAGTAAAGATTTCTTTCACTGTCTCAGCCAATACCTTTCTTAGTTTAAATTGGCTCCTTGGAAACTGCAGGACGGTGCTCTGGTGGCCTTGGACTACCCAGTTCTCTTCCTTTTTTCACTTGTAGTTCTTAAGAATATTGTACAACGCAACATCTTAAGACAGGAAGGGACTGACCAAAACAGCTCAAGTTCTGTTCCAGTCCAGACTAGAAACAGTACACTGTAATGCTTTAGCCAGCAAGTCATATCACCATGGAATATAAAACCCAAAGACAGATGTCTTCCAGGGACCCTCAGATGTAGTGCGGCATGCACAGATGAGACACCATTTAACCTGAGCAGCTTTCTGGAGTCTGGGGGAACCAAATCACACTGAATCCTAGGCTTCTATTGTCCCTTGATAGCTATCTGTGAGTACAGCCATAAATCTGCTTAATGTAACTCACTGCATATGAGTGTGTTCTGTCTCACTGGACAAGTTCGTAACCACTGCACAGTGAATCTGCTCCACAGGATAATCATATCCGAACCTTACATGAGAGGCTTTCTCTAGGTAATGCTAAACTTTCAAATAATAACATTCCAACACAAGAGTGTTCTCCAAAAAATGTGGTGCACAAAGCTACAAGAACACCCATAGGGTGTTCCTGGCCTAAGTCCAGGAGTTTGAGACTAGCCTGGCCAACATGAGAACATCTACTTATATTTACCTTCATCTAAAAATGAGAAACACATATAGTTACTTATTTATTTATTCAGTTATTTATTTATTTAGAGCTGGAGTCTCGCTCTGTAGCCCAGGCTGGAGTGCAATAGCACAATATCGGCTCACTGCAACCTCCACCTCCTGGGTTCAAGCAATTCTCCTGCCTCAGCCTCCCGAGTAGCTGGGACTGCAGGCACGCATCACCACACCCAGCTAATTTTTGTGTTTTTAGTAGAGATGGGCCATGTTGGCCAGGCTGGTCTCAAACTTCTGACCTCAAGTGATCTGCCCACTTGGCCTCCCAAAGTGCTGGGATTACAGGTGTGAGCCACTGTGCCCAGCCATAGTTTATTAATATTTAATACAGTAGACTATCATTGGAGTCCTTCCTCGTGTCAGAAGGCCACAGATAACACTATGTTAAGTATACAAAGGAACAGGAACACTCAACAACAAGAAAGAATTGCCAAGGATTCTTCAATCCTTCACTTGTTTTCAGTTAATTGTGGCATATTACAATTTACCATGCATAGTTAATCAGGTTTTAGAATTTTATTATTTATTTTAACTGAATTAATACTCATAATCTATATACACACTTTAAAAATATTCCTGTAAAACACACTCAAAAATATGGATTAAAAACAAAACTAATTTATTTGAATAAAAAAGGCAATATCCCATTAAATTGAAATAACTCATTATATAAGGAAGATGAAAATTTACTGGCCTTATGTCAGCAAACCTTTGCAAAATAGATGGGACTGAAAAATAAGTATCTTGAGTACAGTCAATGATGCCCTTTTCATCTCTTCAATATGATGTATCTCAGTGAGGCAGCTTTCCAATTATGTCAGCCATTAAAACCAACAATTGGAATAAACTTAATTAAAAATTAAACTTATAAGTTGCTATCAAAACAAAGTATTAAACAAATATTTAAAAAGTAATACCATGCAGGCTGGGTGCAATGGCTCACGCCTGTAATACTAGCACTTTGGGAGGCCGAGACGGACGGATCATTTGAGGTCAGGAGTTCGAGACCAGTCTGGCCAACATGGTGAAACTTTGTCTCTACTAAAAAACACAAAGATTAGCTGGGTGTGTGGTGGGCACCTGTAATCCCAGCTACTTGGGAGGCTGAGGCAGGAGGATTGCTTGAACCCAGAAGGCGGAGGTTGTAGTGAGCTGAGATTGAGCACTGCACTCCAGCCTGGGTGACAGAGCGAGACTCCGCCTCAAAAAAAAAAAAAAAAGTAATACCATGCAATATTACACCCACTGAAACATTATTGATGTATTAAAATTCTATCTGAATAGTATAATTTAAATATTAAAATTAAAATAATCTTACATGCTTTATTACATTAAATAGTGATACATATATTTAACGTATAAATCAATAACTACTATGGATGCTTGCTCAAAAAATTACTGATAGGAGTGCACTAAGAAAAACAACTGAAGACTACAATTTTAAGGTTAACTATTTTTAAATAGTTTATATTTTCTGTATTTGTTCTAATTTATTCCTTCTTAGTATTCAGTAATGCTTTTAAAGAAATGTTAGTCTGCCTCGGCTGTGCTGAAGGAAACCAAGAAACCATGTTCTGGGGTGGGGGTGGGGGTTCTTATTTCCCCCTCCCTCTTTTCGTTGTTTTGTTCCAGGTTTGGGCCAGCATATTCAAAAGGGAAGGGAGTGAGGTAGTGCTAACAGTAATGGAAGTCAAATAACTCCAATAGGGTATGGAAGTACAAGTAATTTTTCAACATTAATTTACCTTCCAAACCTTTCTCTTCTGAGAAAATTTAATGAAGTCTATGCTCTACCTTCAAAGTAAAAATAGAAAGCAAAACTTGAACACATTAGAAGAAACCATACACAAATAAATCTGCTTTACAATCCTAGAGAAATAAAAAGTGAGCCAAAGAGGTAAGGACCAAGAACTTAAAAAAAATTAAATATGGAATAATTGCTAGTCTCTCAAGAAAAGGACCCAACAAGATAGGACATTATATGTATGTTAATAAAGTACAGCACATTTAAAAATAAAAATAAATAAACCCAGTCTGCTTAACAAACTGAACACTTTGTTGGAATTAACCATCAAATACCAATGATAAAATACTCTGCAGGGCACACATGCAGACATACTAAATAAAGTGTAATTACATCTCCTTACGAGCTAATGATTCATTTCAGGAGTTTTCACATGAACACTAGCAATGTGAGAAATTCAAATATGTGGTAAATGTCAACTTAGTAATACATTTGATAGATATGGCTATAAAAGATTGCCATCAGATGACTGAGGGATGCTTCATGTTTATGAAAGTGATAGCTATCATCAGAGACACTTTATATTTATCACCTTCATAAACTACTACCTTCATAAAACATGAAATATTCAAAAAATCAAAGAGTTAAGGAAATGAAGTATATGGCTACAATCATCTACAGTATGGGTAACATATCAAATAATCATCTAGCATCTGTTGAAGTCCTTTAGAAAATTAATCTTAGAAATATTGTCTAATTATAAATTATGCTGATTGCCTAGAATAGTGCAGAAACAACTTATAAAATAATTTGAACTTTGTGTATCATTTTAAGCTCTGCAGACTGCTAATACTTTTTCCCTTGAATTTAGATTTAGAAATAAAAATAATTTTTCTTACAATATACAAAACAACTCAGTAAACATATATTTTCATTAAATTCTCTGATGACTTTCTGAATTACATTTTCAAGTTATTTTACTTTAGATGTACTTCATTAGATATACTTTATTTTCAACCTTTTTCTGTTCTAAAATAGTAAAATTTTTTAAAACCATCTTTTATCCCTGATAAAATCAATTTTATATTATACAATAATGTCTACTTTCATGCTTTAATATTTTCAAATGACATTTGTAAAGAAAAAATAAAATTTTAGGGCCCTCTAACCACCTGAATGAACTCCTCTTCTCAGCCAGGGCATTCCAAAGTTAACCTGAAAAACTGGTTCCCTGTATGAGAAAAATAGGAGGCTTGTCTTGAGAAAATTATACATTTTTCGATCTCTTAGATTCTGTAAAAGTGCAAAAAAAAAAATACTTGTCCCACATAAGTACTTGTTTGTGGAAAGAAAAATAACTAAATTAATCTATAATGATATATAGTCTTATCTTCTTATCTCTGTCCTAAAGAAGAAATGATTTTTCCTAAATGGTTAAGTCTCACATCTGTGCAGGGTTTTAGATCTTGCTTACCTGTGATCTCACTGTATAAATTATCCTCAGTCTTTGTGGTATCTCCAATTTTGTCTCCTTGTCTCTTTATATCTCTATTGCTATATACATACCCCAAGTGACTATATAGTCAAATTTCTTGAATGACTGGTGTACATAGGTTGTCCCTCCTTCAATTCACATCCGCTCCTTAACAACTAAAAGTCCTCTGGCCAACTGGCCACAGACTAACAGCCTATTTGTCAGCCTCATTGTTCTTGATGACTCTACAGCATATCATGCACATCCACCTTCTTCTTGAAACTCTTTGGAATTGTGTCGCACATATACATGTAGCTTTGTTGCCTACTTCTCATATAGTGATGCTTCTGAACTCTCTTCATTGGCTCCTTCTCCTTACTCTTCCATTAAAGAGTTCCTTTGAATGTAATTTTGCACTCTCTTCCCATCCTGCTCTCTAGGGTCTCCTGAGAAATCTCAACCACTCTGTGGCTTCCACTATGATCCATATGTTGACGACTCCCAAGTCTATATCTCTTAGTGTGAAATATCTAAGCAACACTAAAAACATTTTTTTAACCAGCTTTGTCTTGTGATATGCATACTAAAGGAAAATATTTTTATTCTTTTTTTTTTTTTCCAAAATTCAGCTTTTGATTTTCCATTTTAAGTTACTACGGTAGAAGCAGCTAAATAATCTCTACTATCCACTCTTCCTTTCTTTCTTAGTTAGAAAACACAAGTTGTAGCCAGGTACATGGCTTTAAAGAATACACACTACATTTGCAAGACCTCTTATGCAGCTAGATAGGACCATGTAACTAGCTTCTAGCCAAGAGTATATAAACAAAATGGGGTGTGCAACTTCTGGGTAGTGCTTAATGATGTAGAAAATAGCTTTCTCTTTCACTGTACTCATTTCTGCTCACTGAAATGCAGACTTGATTAACTGCTGAAGCCACCATCATGAACCATGAGGCAAGCCTGGCAATGAAGGTCACTCAAAGTAGAATAAAAAGCTTCCTGATATTGAAAGATTATAATAGCTTTAGGATGCCTGCTTAAACTTTCCAATGAGAGACAAAATTGGATCTTGTTTAAAGCACCGTTATTTAGAGTAGTCTGATATTTTCAGCCAAACTTAAGCCTAAACAAGATAACTGTATTATTAAACTTTGGCATAAATTTAAAATATTACATCTTGAAATGAGGTCAGCAAAAAAATGTAATTAGAAATATTCTACTCAGGCCAAGCGCATTGGCTCATGCCTGTAATCCTAGCACTTTGGAAGGCCAAGGCAGGCAGATCACAAGGTCAAGAGACCGAGACCATCCTGGCCAACATGGTGAAACCCCGTCTCTACTAAAAATACAATAATTAGCTGGGCGTGCTGGCACGTGCCTATAGCCCCAGCTACTCAAGAGGCTGAGGTAGGAGAATCGTTTGAACCTGGGAGGTGGAGGTTGCAGTGAGCCGAGATCACGCCACTGCACTCCAGGCTGGGCGACAGAGCAAGACTCCATCTCAAAAAAGAAAAGAAAAGAAAAAAAGAGAAAAGAAAAGAAAAGAAAAGAAAAGAAAAGAAAAGAAAAGAAAGAAAGAAAGAAAGAAAGAAAGAAAGAAAAGAAAGAGAGAGAGAGAGAGAGAGAGAGAGAGAGAGAGAGAGAGAGAGAGAGAGAGAGAGAAAGAAAGAAAGAAAGAAAAGAAAGAAAGAAAGAAAGAAAGAAAGAAAGAAAGAAAGAAAGAAAGAAAGAAAAGAAAGAAAGAAAGAAAGAAAGAAAAGAAAAAAAAAAAGAAAAGAAAAGAAAAGAAAAGAAAAGAAAAGAAAGAAAAAATATTCTACTCAATAACCAAAGATCATACTCCAAAGACAGGTTCTTTAAAAACAAATAACAATAATCTAAAGCCTTTTATTATCTGTAATATAAACAATGTACTTTTTAAGATTTCAAGATTTTTCATATTTACTTCTCTTGAAGACCTAGGCATAAGAGATAGATTTTCCATATGCCTGATAAAAACTGAAACATCTGAAGGATCATATATATATTTTTTATTTTGGTAGAAGCCTCAGCATTCTGGAATATATTTAAGGCTATATCAAGGCCAAGAAGTATATACCAACAGTAGTGTTTCACTTTTGAGTCTCATCCAGGAACTTAACTGTGCACCAGTGAGTGGCACTCAAATAAAGAAAGGTGGAACTATCAATGCCATTATGAAACACGATCATAAAAGGTGTTTCCCAGTAGTATGCATCTTGGTAACTCTGATGCAAAATCTTTCACTATCTTAGTGCTACGGGACAGGGCTGCAAATTTAGAGTAATTCCTTAGCAAAAAAATAAAAAGGGCACTGAAGTTGGCTGGCTATATATTAGGTATTAGAGATGAAATAGTAGATGGCAAAATTTGCATAGACCTGATTTGCAGGACTGCCTATGCCATGAAAGAAAGAAAGAAGGAAATATTCAGAGCGAAAGAAGGAAATAATCATGAAGTGCCTATACTCTGGCAATTTCAATTTTTAAAAAGTCTCATTAAATATCTTTTTAACCTTGGATAAGTTGCTTTATCTCTTCCTATACTCTGGCAATTTCAGTTTTTAAAAAGTCTCATTAAATATCTTTTTAACCTTGGATAAGTTTCTTGACCTCTTTGTGACTCAATAGTCTTACTTATAAAACGAAAGGGTTACAGTATATCATTTATTCCTATATAGATATAGATACAGATACATAGATAATTCCAAATCATTTATCCACAGATATCCACATGGCTCACTTCCTCGCCTGTTTCAAGTATCTGGTCAAATGTGAACTTTCAGTGAGCCCTACCCTCACAACCATAGTTAATTATCATCCCATGGTTCAATAAGGCTCTGTACATTTATTTTCCTTTATTCTCTTTGTGCTTCATTTTGGCATGTTTCCATCACTATGTCTTCAAGTTAATTAATCTCTTTTTCTTGCAATATCTACTACTCTACATCTAATTCCACTAAATTTTTATTTCAGATATTTTGGTTTTCATCTCTAGAATTGAGTTTGGTTCTTTTATATATTTTCCATTTCTCTCCTCAATGTATGCAACTTCTTGTAAATATCTGAACATAGTTATGATACCTGTTTTAACATATAGGTATTTAATATACCTGCTAATTCTATCATCTGTGTCATTTCTCAGCCTATTTCTATTGGCTAGTTTCTCTCCTGTTGGTAGTTCTCACTCCTTTGCACCTCTAGTAATTTTTTTATTGAATATTTGGCACTGTTATATTTAAGTTGTATGTCTCCATCTTATTGTATTCCTTTTAATGATGTTGGGCTACAACAGTATTATATTCCTTTTAATAGTAACAGTTACTTGCTATTTTGTTTCCTTCAGAGGCTGATTTACAAGTTTGTTTAAGGTGAGTCTAGGGTAGTCTTTATAAATAGTTTAGCCCCACAGCTAAGGCCTAGCCCTTCTGGTCTCTACTGAATGTCCTAAATAACCAATGAGAATGGTATGCGATGGACAGTAGGAACTTCAATGCCTTCTGCCCTGTGTAAGGGTGGGAATCATTAAGATCACAGCTCCAAGGTTATTCTTTGCCAAACCCTGTGAGGTCTCATCGCCCCAGGGGCTCTTTTTCTGCATAACTTTCTCCATCTCTGGAATTTTATTCTATAATTTCTAGTCATTTCTGCCTCCCTAAACTTCAGTTCCTGTCTCTACAACTCAGAAAGACTGCTGAGCTCAGTTTAAGATGTCCTATTCTACTCTGTATTCTGAAACGTGCCTTGAGGCAGAAAGCTAGGGAAATCCTAGGGCTCACCTTTGTTTCCTTTCTATGAGGAATCACACTCCTGCACTGCCTGTTTCCAATGTCCAGAAACTGGGGAATTTTCCCCATATATTTTATCCAGTTTGTTAGTTGTTTACAGCAGGAATATAAATCTAAACCCTGTTAGTCTATCATGGCCAGAAGCTAAAGTTCTATACTTTGAATTTATAGCATTATCTACCAAATCTACAACATTATCACACGTCTTCATTTATTATTATCTTAGCAATAGTCAAAGTGTCTTAAATTTAAAAGGCTTCTATTATTTTAACTCTGTACTTATTACGTTGACATGAGAAGTAATACATAAACATGTAAGATAAAATGGGTTATATCTTTTAAGTATCATTTATGGAGTATTCTGCTTTTTAAGTTTTCATCTCCATTCCAGAAATTTTCATGAATAATTCCAAATTAAGGTTTATAACATTTCAAAACCTAGGGTAAACAAATGTCATAGCTTTTAGGGGTTTCGTTGTTTTGAAGAATATACAGATTCTCTGGAAGATTATTTAGAATTTTGTGAAAATCGATTATCTTCATGTGGAGCAGCAAGTCTTTATTCTGGCTTAGTCCACCCTATGTGACTATATCATTGAAATAGTGGCATTCTGTTGTTAACACATCCCCAGCCCTAAACACATGTCCCCCTGCAGCTAGCCACTTAACATTGGCTGAATTTGGAAGAGGAAAAGGTCTGCTTCTAACTGAATAATTAAAAAGCAAAATCAAACCCAGTGCAGTATCAGCAGGTCTTGTTATTCATGTGTCAAAATCACCATATAACTTGTTGGGGATGAACTTAAAATCAAAATTGGACCATAGGTTGTGATGATATAAATTTAAAAAATAATTTTAATGAGAACTCAGAAATAAAATTAACATTTCTCCACTGTAATATGTAGTTAAAAAATAAATTGTGTATTTTACAACAATGTGATTATACCTAATGCTACTGATTTATACCTAATGCTACTGAAAATGGCTTAGTTAAAAAACAAACAAAAACCAACAACCAAAAAAGGTAGGCAGATGTGCAAAAGACTATGAATACCTTAACAAACTCGTTACAATTTATGATGCAATATAAATAATAATTAAAACAGTGATTGATAACTACATTTAGATGTATGTACATACTCTAAGAAATCATAAAATATATTTTTAATCTAAAAAAGAAGATTATATCCTTTAATTAAAAATAAAGTGTTAAAAGATAATTCTAAGTAAAGAAAATGTTTAGCAAAGAGTATTATCAAGAAAAGAGAGAGTACCACTGCCAAGTTCACCAGAGAATTAAAAATAGTGGGCACCCAAGGGGGAAGAAATAGAATTCATAAACAATAAATGTTATATTCAACTCAAGGCCTTTTACCTTTGGTGACTGCTCACAGAATATACATTTGGTGAAATAATAATGTCCTTATCTATAAGAAAAATACCTATAGGATATCTGATGGTTCTAAAGATGGGGGAACACCAAAGACATAAAATGCAATTATCCTTAATTCTAAAGAAAAGAACCATAGTTCATATTAATAATTTAAAATAAAAAACAATGTTATGTTTTCATATTTTATAAATAATGATGAGAAATTACGTTTTTAGCTTTTGTTATTTATTTTCCCTCATTACAAATTAATTTCTTATAAAAACATAGAGTATAATAAAGAAGGCAAAATAATTATCAGATCAACTGGTATCATTTATGAATTGATATGTGATTGGTATGAGTTTACATATAAACTTTTCCACGCATATACAGATGCATTTCAAAATCTGTGATCACATACTTTATATTTGCATAGAAGATCTAGCAGAGAATATGAGAGAAAGGGGAAGAAAGATGATTAAGGTGTACTGTGGTTTTCAAGAATTCACTTGAAGGAACATACTATTGAGAGACAATTCTCCATGGGTCTCTTAAGTAGAGGTAGTGATTGTCTTTGTTCCCTACTGTGTTTTAAAGGATATTTGTATAGCGAATAGCCTCAGAAGACAGAAATATGATCCTGCTTCTGAGCAAAGGGCAAGTGTGCTTACACCCTCGCAAAGGAGACACAGCGCCTCCCTCTGGAGCACGCTTTCTATCCATTATAAAAGGTTCAGGTTCCCTAAATTCAGAATTCCTGGCCCCTTTCATGTCACCTTATGGAAACTGGGCTCAGGGCACTAACACAAGAAAATGCTAATACTGTGATTATTGCTAACGTTGTGGATAATAAAGTTCTTTGTCTCCAGCTGAGGAGTCTCATGTCTTTGGCCAGCATCCATGAAACTGTGGATGCTAACTTGCTAGCTTAGAAGTGGAGTAAAATCATAGTCCCTTTACAGTACTTGACACATACCTGTTACCGTTTTTGTTTTTATAGGGCTGCTGGCATATTCAGAGGCCTGATATGATTGCTGCTTTGCCAAGGGTGCACTTCCAATAGACACCTCATCCTCTTTCCTTCTACAAACTGGCATAACAAGAGGAATAGCTACCACAGGCTGCTGGAAAGAGCCAAAATGAAAAACTTTTTAGTTTTTAGTTTTTAACTATTTCTTAAGCAGTAAAGGTTAAACATGGCAATACTGAGGACAGTACTTCACAAGTTGGGGCTGAGACTTCATTATTTTAAATCAATCAATCTCTCCCTCCTTCATCTGTCCCTGCACCCCAACTTTTCTCTCTCTCTCTCTCTCACACACACACACACACACAGAGCAATGCTTATCCACTTAAATTTTAAATTAAAATTCTGAGTGAAAACCAAAGAGCCTGTAAGTACCCAGAAAACTTAAGTTTTAGTAAGAAGTATTAAAATAATATGGAAAGAGCAAGATAAAATTTAAATTCACTTTGAAAATTATGTTCTCAAAAAAATGGAAAAGTATCCTTATAAAGTTATCCTTATAAAATGGCATTTTTAGAAACATACTTTTACAAACTGATTGTGTACATGTTAATATGGATACTCCAACTTTTTTGAAGAATACTGAAAATCTCTATATTTTGTCTGACAAAAGATATCCATAGCATATTCAGAAAGCACAGAAAAATATCTACTTAGAGAAAGCTGGAAAATATTATGATCCTCTATTGAATGCATGCAGGCTGAGCTGGACAGTAAAGCAGCTGTTTCATCTTTATTCACTGAAATAAAGTCTGATGTTACTGCTGATGATGCCCAATACAATTTTGTCATATTATTGGCAAAAAAAAGGCACTTTTAAGTTTGCCATAGGATCAAAGATCAATGTTGAAGTGGGTGGAAAACAATCATCAAATGTTGGGTTTTAGCCACAGTTTGAGAAGGAAATTGTAGCTTGGGAAACAACAGATGATAACTGTAACACAGTTGTATCAGATGGTAAATCTGGCGGTGGTTGGTCAGGCTGCAGTGTAGTCTAAGGTTATCTTCAATACTACAACCAAAGTTTTATAGATCCAACCTTAAGCCTCACCCAACTTAAAATACTCAATATAATTTACATTATGAAAAAGTATTTCAATGAAAACTTGTTTATTATATAACTACGTAATAAAATCAATCATGTTCTGAAACATGGAAAAGGGCATATTATTTTACAAGTTGCTAGTCACACTGAGTAAAAAAAAAAGGAAAAGAAATTAGAGGCCAGGCGCAGTGGCTCACTGCTATAATCCCAGCACTTGGGAGGCCCAGGCAGGCGGATCACGAGGTCAGGAGATCGAGATCATCCTGGTCAACACGGTGAAATCCCATCTCTACTGAAAATACAAAAAATTAGCCGGGCATGGTGGCAGGCGCCTGTAGTACCAGCTACTTGGGAGGCTGAGGCAGGAGAATGGCGTGAACCTGGGAGGCAGAGCTTGCAGTGAGCCGAGATCACGCCACTGCACTACAGCCTGGGCGACAAGAGTGAGACTCCATCTCAAAAAAAAAAAAAAAAAAAAAAAATCGAAAATGAGAAAAGGAAAAGATTAAATAAATTATCGGAAGCATCACAACATAGAGTACCTGCTTTTATATTTGGTATTTAGTCAAACTGATAATACACAAATCTAAATTGGAAATCATTTTTAAGATCTAGATGAGAAATGCTCCACATATTGTTAAGTCTTGATGCATTTAAATTTCCTCATCTAAAAAATAAGAGGGGCTGGAGATGGTTACTGGAAAACCTCTTTATACTCTAATATTTAGTGACTCCATAATCCCTTGAATTTCTGCCCATTTATATTTGGAATACAATCCAAACTCTAAAAAGTTATAACCAAGTTCAGGATTAAAATTAATATACAGCTGGCCCTTGAATACGTAAGTCTGAACCACATACGTTCACTTAGTTCACTTACATGTGGATTTTTTTCCACCTCTGCCACTTCTGAGACAAGACGAACCCATCCTCTTCCTCCTCCTCAGCCTACTATTCAACATGAAGACCTTCAGGAATGATCTACTTTCGTCCTATATAGTATTTTGTCTTCCTTATGGTTTTCTTAATAACATTTTCTTTTCTCTAGTTTACTTTATTGTAAGAATACCACATATAATGCATATAATATACAAAATATGTGTTAATTAACTATTTATGTTATTGTTAAGGCCTCTGATCAACAGTAGGCTATTAGTTAAGTTTGGGGGAACTCAAAAGGTATACATGAGTTTTTGACCAAGCAGGGAGTTGGTGTCCCTAGCCCTCGTGTTGTTTGTTTCTAGGGTCAACCATAGAATGAGTAACTAGAGGAAATTTATGTGCTATACAGTGTAAATTCAAGCACAATAGCCGAAAGATGCAACTAATAAAAGCACAAAGTTAAAAATCCATGTAAAATTTTATAGATCCAGTTCATGGTACTGGTAATACTAAACAACAAACAAAAAAACCTTTGGATAGCTAAAACTCTGGGTGTATTTTTTTTTTCTTTTTGAGACAGAGTCTCACTCTGTCGCCCAGGCTGGAGTGCAGTGGTGCAATCTTGGTTCACTGCAACCTCTGCCCTCCGGGTTCAAGCGATTCTCCTGCCTCAGCCTCCTGAGTAGCTGGGATTACAGGTGCCTGCCACCGTGCCCAGCTAATTTTTGTATTTTTATTAGGGATAGGGTTTCACCATCTTGGCCAGGCTGATCTTGAACTCCTGACCTCATGATCCACCCGCCTTGGCTTCTCAAAGTGCTGGGATTACAGGTGTGAGCCACTGTGCCCAGCCAACTCTGAGTGTATTTTTACCCAGGCAAGAATTAAAAGGCCAAACAAAACTACTTTCTAACACAAGAGTAAGGCTCTTGTATGCCCTGTACACAGCTGTATACAAAATACTTACATTTGTTGAATGACTGCTAATAAAGATGCTGCATGTCAGGCATTAAGTGATACCAAATAAGGAGTAAGACCAGTGATTTCCTCCACTATTCTAGAAATATGGCTACCTTGGTCAAAAACATCGAAATAAGCAGTATTTATTTTTAACAACCTCCTATTACCCTGCTTATATTCTTTTTCCTTCTGGTACTGTAGCTCTCCTCAAATTTCAGTTGCACTCTAGTCTCAGAGCTGTTCTATCTTTAACTCAAAACTGTCCCATAACCCAAAATACCTAAAGCTTTTCATAGCTGCATCATATAAAAGGTAACCATCTTTCACTAATTATTAATTTAACAAATTAAAATAATACTAGAAGGTTACAAAGAATACAACATACCTATTATAACCAATAATTAATGGCTATTAACAGTTTATCATATTTGCTTTTTTAAAAAAAGTATTCTAGATAAAACTAAAATCCCCTTTGACTGCCAACCTATTGTCCTTTCCTCCCAGAGTCAACCATTATTATGATATTAGTACAAATCCTTCAACTTAATTTTTATACCTGTATTCACTTACAGACACACATACATATACACATTAAGGGCAGTTTTAGAAAAATATAGGTAAGTGCTCTCATATTGCGAAATGGCTTTTGCATCAAATATAATTTGAGATGTCCATACTAAGGTCTATTGTATAATTTTTAATAAATGTTATATCATGTGAATATTTCATACTTCATCAACCTTCTTACAAATTTTCATTTAAGTTTTCAAATTTTCACATTATTGTAAAGAATATGCAACAGCAGTCTTACACACTATTCCTTAGTTACATGAATTTCACTCTAAGAGCGTACCTGCATCAAGAAGTACAAGTTTGGGGTTATAAGTTCACAGATTTTCAATTTTATTAGATACTGACAAATTTATCAAGTTTTCACTCACAACAACAGTAATCATTCTCTACATTTTCACCAATACTGTATATCGGCATTTTTTTTCACGTAACAGATTTTAAGAGTAAAGATGAGTGGTCATGACTTGATAATTATTGAACCTGGGTATGGAAACATATTGCTCTACTATGCAATTCTCTCAATTTTCCATGGTGGGGTGAGGTGGGGGGAACATTCAAGAGGAAAATAGTAGAATAAGGACATTTTTAAAGTATATTTTTAAGTACGCCAAACTGTAGTAAAATAATAATGCTATCAATTGCTGTTGAAAATGTAAACTGGGCTGGATATGGGGCTCATGCCTGTAATCTCAGCACTTTGGGAGGCTTAGGTGGGTAGACCACTTGAGCCTAGGAGTTTCAGACCAGCTGGGGCAATTTGGTGAGACACCACCTCTACAAAAATATATATATTTTTTTTAATTAGCCAGGCATGGTGGTGTGTGTCTGTGGTCCCCACTACTCAGGAGGCTTAGAAAAGAGGATCACTTGAACCCACAAAGTCAAGGCTGCAGTGACCTGTGATCACAGCACTGCACTTCAGCCTGGGCAACAGAGCAAGACCCTGTGTGGAAAAAAAAAAAAGAAAGAAAAAGGAAAAAGAAAATGCAAACTGTATACCAATTTTGGAAGCAATTTGGTGATATAACAAAAGTCTTAAAATATGTTTCTATAATGCAAAATACTTGCCTAGTGCTACTAATTACACTTGTAAAAATATATTCTAAGTGAATAAAGATGAATGCAAAGATTTAGCTATGGAGACATATACTCCAACATTATTTGTAACTCTGAATGAGTAGGATTATGGTATTTGTTAGTTTACCTTTTATTTTTATTATGTGTAGAGATGGGGGTCTCAACCTTTTGCCCAGGCTGGAGTATACTGGTGTGATTATTGTTCACTGCAGCCTCCACCTCCCAGGCACAAATAATCCTCCTGCTTTAGCCTCCAGTGTAGCTGGGACTACAGGCCTGCACCACCACGCAGACCTAATTTTTCTTTTCTGTAAAAACAGAGTCTTGCTATGTTCCCCGGGCTGGTCTTGAACTCCTGGGCTCAAGCAATTCTCCCACCTTGCCTCCCAAAGTATTGGTATTGCAAGTAGTTTAGCTTCTAAATAGAGCATTGTTTCTGAATTAGAAAAATATACATATAATTATGTGCCACATAACAATGTTTCAGTCAACAATGGATTGCATACATGATGGTGGTTCCATAAGATTATAACACCATATTTTTACTATACCTTTTCTATGTTTAGACATACAAATACTTACCTTTGTGTTACAACTGCCTAAGGTATTCAGTACAGTAATACTCTGTATAGGTTTGTACCCTAGGAGCAATAGGCTATACCAGAGATGGGTTATAGCCCAAACGTCTAGCAGGCCATACCATCTAGGTTTGTGTAAGTATACTCTATGATGTTTGCACAACAACAAAATTGCCTAATGATGCATTTCTCAGAATGTATCCCCATCATTAAGGGGCATGTGATTGTATATTCATTTTAAAAGTTGTAATTTTTTAAAAAGTTAAAAATCAAAATATTTGAATATGCTTGGTATCAATTAAATGAATGTCTAATTTATTTAAGCTGCTAGAACACTCTACTTGACCTTCAGGGATATCTATGGTACACTGGAAATAATTGTATTACTTAGAGAATAACCAATCAAGAATTTACAAAGAAAATTTTTCCAGACTGGTTACTGCCATTAGTCTAACTTCTGTAGCACTCATTCTCTATATCCTGCTAGAGTAAACTTTCTAAAATCCAGCTCTGTTAATACCAGTTTCCTATAGCTCCTCTTTACCCTTCAAAATGAAGTCTCAAATACCTAGGACTACAAATTTTTTTTTCAGAAATTGATTTCCAATTTCTCCCAGTCTCTACAAGAACACTTCACTCCATTCTGGAACCACTGAAGTCTTTCTTGCCATGCTTTTGCATCTTCTTTGCCTTTGCTCAAACAGTTCAGTCTAAAACAACCTTCCCTGTCTGGCTCACTCCTAGATACTCAGCTTAGTTGTTAATTCCTCCTTTTCACACACTACCCTGCTTGTGAGAACTATTCCTCTTTTTTGTTTTCACATAATCCTGGACATACATATACATAGTAATTACTAAAAATGGCATTACTATATCCCTTAAGATTCTCAAATACACTACATACTCTCAGAGGGAGGGATATTCTCACCTATGACTTTTATTTCTGTGGCCATGGTGTATAGCATACTGCCTTACATTCTGTAACTACTCATTGAAGGGAAAAATGGGGACAGGTATGGCAGAAGTTTCAAATAAAATTAGGACAAAGTGAAGAAAAACCTTTAAAACGTGCTCCTTAGAGAGTATTTTTTGTTAAACTTTTTAATTCTTATATAATTATAAAATTGTGTATTCTTCTCCAATCAACTAGCTTGAAGTTACTTCAGAAAAAGGATACAAAGCTATTCCATATAGGATATTGCAAAATTATACTTAAGTTGATGGGAAATTATAATTCAATAAAGCATAAATTTGGCCTCAAAAATTCTTAGTTCTGTCATTTACTTACAGCTGTTTGACTATACATAAACGAATCTCAATAAACATCAGTTTCTTCATCTTTAAAATGAAAATAACAAAACTGTCAGATTTATGTTTAAGTATCCTAGAAACTATAATTGTCTACTTACTACTTTGTAATTCATACCTTTTTAAACAAACATATATTCCAACCTTTTTTGCACCAATCATCCCAATCCAAGAATTAGGTATTCGATGCATGTTTTTTGAAAAAACCTAAATATGACAAGGAAAGGTAGAGATAAAAATAAAAGCTGGCCAGGAGCTGTGGCTCACACCTGCAATTTCAGCACTTTGAGAGGCCGAGGCGGGCGCATCTCTTGAGGTCAGGAGTTTGAGACCAGCCTGGCCAACAGGTGAAACTTCATCTCTACTAAAAATACAAAAATTAGCTGGGTATGATGGTATATGCCCATAATCCCAGCTCCTCGGGAGGTTGAGGCATGAGAATCACTTGAACTTGGGAGGTGGTCCCAAGAAAATCACTTGAACCAGGGAGTGGGCCAAGATCACGCCACTGCACTTCAGCCTGGGAGGCAGAGTGAAACTGTGTCTCAAAACAAAACAAACAAACAAAAATGCCAATTCTTTTATTGAGCAATTCTTATGTATTGCACACCATGAGAAGGGACATGTAGGCACTATGAAAGAATGAAGACTGGTGAAATAGGACTCCTAAACTAGTTTCTGTTTTATAAGCCATTGTACAGAAAGCCCCTTTAGTAGTCAAAGAAACTTTATAATGACATGCAATTTCTCATGCAAAAATAAGGGAACGGAATTGTTTGAAAGGGGTAAAGTGGAGAGACAAAGGAAATCTGGTACATTTGTTAAAAAAGAATCAATCAAAATACATATATAATTCTACTAAATGAATAAGAAAAATATTTGTTAAGAGAAAAAACTATTTAAAAATCTCTTACCTGTTGCATATGTCTACTTGTTCGTTTCTGAGGCTGATAGATGAGCCATGTATATAAGATTGGGTCAATATTAACTGCTAGTCCTTGTATACTGCAAAGAAGTACAGCACCTAGAAGATATGATTTTTAAATTGCTATATAATTCCTCATAAAAAACAATAAGCTATTTATTACTTTACACCATGTAGGATAGCTGTGACATAATAGACTAACAGTAACAAGCGTTGGAAAGGATGTGGAGGAATGCAAACCCTGCTACACTGCTGGTAGGAATGTAAACTGGTACACCCACTTTGGAAAATACTATGGCATAACTGGGTCATATGGTAACTATATGTCTTTTTGAGGAAATGTGGACACCGAAAACTTATGTCCACACAAAAACGTGTATTCACATGCTCATATCAGCATAATTTATAACAGCCAAAAAGTGAAATCAATATAAATTTCCATGAGTTGATGAATAAACAAAATGTGGTATTTCCATACAATGGAAAAGTATTCATCCATAAAAAGAAATGAAGTACTGATACATGCTACAGCATTGATGAATCTCGAAACATTAAGTGAAATAAGCCTGACCAAGAAAACATATATTTTAGAATTCCACTTATACGAAATTGCCACAAGAGGCAAAAACATAGAGACAAAAAGTAGATTTGTGGTTACCAGGGCCTGTGAGAGGGGAGAGTAGAAATAACTGCTAAGAGGTATGTAGTTTGAGAGTGATAAAAATACTCTGAAATTAGAAAACAATTGTAGAACCTGGTGAATATACTATAAACCACTGAATCACACAATATAAAATAATTGTATGGAAAGTGAATTACATCTCATTAAAAGTGCATTTGTCCATAAAATATAATAATAAGCTCAACTTTTTAGGCAAAGAACAATTTTTATATCGGCCCTGAAAATGGAATACGTTAGGTAAAATATTCCTAAATAACTTTTTCATTATATTAAAAAATTGATTCATGATTTGAAATAAATTATTATAATCATTCAATAAATCATTAAAAATTACAATTTTTAATGTTCAAAAGCAAAGAAAAAGAGCAGCCTAGATTAAATGCAGGCCAACATTCTGACATAAAACACAAAGCTGAAGTGTAACAGGTTGCAATTCCAACCTACTAACTAACCTATTTTTTGTCCCTTTCTGATGAAAAGTAGTTCAAATAGAACTTACCTAAAGCAGAATATACAATTCTCAATTTATGTGCAGGTTATATACATCTCTATATAAGTTTCTGTAATTGTACATATATTTTTAATACAAATATTATTAGCTCCACTAGGATATATGAAACATAAAGGAAGGGATATTTGTCAATTTTGTTATCAGCTATACCTGTAGCATATAGGAAATATGCCATCATACTGAATAGGGAAAAGCTGTTGCATTCCCCTTGAAAACTGGCACCAAACAAGATGCCCTCTCTCACCACTCCTATTAGACACAGTACTGGAAGTCCTGGCCAGAGCAATCAGGAAAGAGAAAGAAATAAAGCCCACCCAGATAGGAAGAGAGGAAGCCAAACTATCTTTGCAGACAACATGAAAATATATATCTAGAAAATCCCATAGTTTTGGCCTAAAAGCTCCTTAAGCTGATAAAGAACTTCAGTGAAGTCTTAGGATACAAATTCAACATACAAAAATCATTAGCATTTCTATACACTAACAACTGTCAAATTGGGAGCCAAATCAGGAATGCAATCCATTCACATTTGCCAAAAGAAGAATCAAATACTTAGGAAGACAGTTAACCAGGGAGGTGAAAGAGCCCTACAATGAGAACTACAAAACATGCTCAAAGAGATGACAGAAACAAATGGAAAAACATTCCATTCTCATGGATAGGAAGAATCAGTATCGTTAAAAGGGCCATTCTGTCCAAAGCAATTTACAAATTCAATGCTGTTCCTATCAAACTATCAATGACATTCTTCACAGAACTAGAAAAAACTATTTTAAAATTCATATAAAATGAAAAAAGAGCTTGAGTAGTCAAGGCAATCCTAAGCTAAAAGAACAAAGCTGGAGGCATCACATTACCCAACTTCAATCTATACTACAAGACTATAGTAACCAAAACAGCATGACAACTTTACAAAAACAGACACATAAACCAATGGAACAGAACAGACAGCCAAGAAATAAGACTACACACCTACAACTATCTTATCTTCAACAAACCTGACAAAAACAGGCAATGGGGAAAATGATTCCCTATGCAATAAATGGTGCTGGAATTGGCTACCCATAAGCAAATAATTGAAACTGGACCTCTTCCTTAGACCGTATACAAAAGTCAACCTAAGATAGATCAAAGACTTAAATAAAAACCAAAAACTATAAAAATCCTGGAAGACAATGTAGACAACCATTGTGGACACAGGAACAGGCAAACATTTCATGATGATGATGCCATGATGAGAATGGCATGGGAGAAAATGCCAAAATGGGAGAAAATTTTTGCAAACTCTGCTTCTGACCAAGGTCTAATATCCAACATCTATAAGGAACATAAACAAATCTACAAGAAAAAAAAGCAAGCCCATTAAAAAGTGGGCAAAGGACATGAACAGACACTTTTCAAAAGAAGACATACATATGGCCAACCAGCATATGAAAAAAAGCTCAAGATCATTGATCATTAGAGAAATGCAAATCAAAACCACAATGAGATACCATCTCACACCAGATAGAACAGCTGTTATTAAAAAGGCAAAAAATGACAGATGTTGGTGAGATTGTGGTGAAAAGGCAATACTTATACACTGTTGGTGGAAGTGTAAATTAGTTCAACCATTGTGGAAAATAGTGTGGCGATTCCTCAAAGAGCTAAAAACAGAACTACAATTCAACCCAGCCATCCCATTACAAGGTACATACCCAAAACAATATAAATCATTCTACCATAAGGACACATGCACATGTATGTTCACTGCAGCACTATTCACAATAGCAAAGACATGGAATCAACCTAAATGCCTATTAATGGCAAACTGGATAATGGAAGTGTGTTACATATATACCATGGAATACTATGCAGCCATAAAAAAGAACAAGATCATGTCCTTTGCAGGAACATGGATAAGGCTGGAGGCCATTAGCCTTAGCAAACTAATGCAGGAACAGAAAACAAAATACCACATGTTCTCACTGATTAGTGGCAGCTAAATGATGAGAACACATGGACACACAGAGGGGAAAAACAGACACTGGGGTCTATCAGAGGGTGGAGGGTGAAGGGCGGGAGAAGGGAGAGGATCAGAAAAAAATAACTATTGGTTTATTTTTTAGTACCCGGGTGGTGAGATAATCTGCACAACAAATCCCCATGACACAAGCTTACCTATATTATAAACATGCACTTGTATCCCTGAACCTAAAATAAAAGTCTATTTAAAAAAAAAAAGAAAGAAAGAAAAAATGCCTGATGGTAGGGGGTTAAGAAAGTATATATCAGAATAAACCATAGCTGGTTCTCAGGATAACTGAAAATAGTACATTTGTTCTATTATGTTACAGATTATTTAAACCAGGAAAATTAGTATTAATAACAAGTCCTATGAAAACTGATATATAAAAAGACAGATAAAAGAATGAAGGAGAAAATGTAAGAGAAAAAGAAATTTATCCTTTTTTCAAAGCTTTCCACAGAATCTTCAAATAACCAAAATTTGCCATGTATACTCCTATTCTACCATGTAGTTCTATTTTTCCCATAGGCCCAGAACCAGTATAAATCCCTAGGCAACATGCTCAGACAACAAAAGCAATGTACCCTCCCAAGGACCAATATGTGTACTGTTGAGCAATGATTCACTCAAGCAGATGTCAGAAAAGAAAGATACAGAAAAGCTAAACACAAGATGACTGCCAAATGGGATTCATAATTAAAGTCAACTGAAAATCCAATTTAATATAGAATATTTATTTTAACATATATTTATTACTTTCATAGGTTGCAAATTTCTCATAAGGACCTAAATTCTTCTACTTCCCAAGTATCACTTATACCCAGAATAAAGCCATAAAAATACCATATTAAGATAAATAAATAGGACTTTCCCAATATGATATCCAGTTTTCAAACAATTCTAGCAGCTCTATTACAGCTATTACAGCAAAGACTGTCATCTCCACAGACTAACAAGAATAAAGTAGTACAATATATACAGTAAGATTTAATTTGCATTGTATTCTTATTTGATGACAACTCATTCTCCCAAAAAAGTTACTATGTAAGAAAGAGAATTCTCCCCCAATATGAAAAGTTGTTTACTAAGACCTTTTGATTTTAAAGCAATTAATGGAACAAGATCTAGAGAATTTAAAAGGTTTATTTAAATTCAGGAATATATAATTCAATCTCAAGGGTTAAAAGATCTTTCTAAAATCTATGTAAATAAAATTAAAATTAGATTTAAATTACTATGAATTTCCTTCTGTCCAATGAACCCCTTGTAATTTGTTCTATAATATCACATAAGTACCATATATAATACATATTATTTATTAACAATAAAGAAGACATTCACCAAAAGAAAAGTAAATTACATGAAGAAAGAAGACTTTGGATCCAGAAGACAAAAGATCTAACTCCAGAGAAAAGTGATGGGAATTCCAAGGCTTACAACAGTGAATTAGTCACAGGTACATAGAAAGCTTAGTAACAACAAAACACAATTATTAAACACAAGGAAATCAAATGTTATAAAGGAAAGAATAGCTATTAAGATACAACACAACTGTGACGTGAATAGTGTTAATACATGGAATGATACAAATTCTGAAATAATAAATGAATAATTTAATCAATCAAATTTAGGATATAAGCAAATAAGAACATGTGATGAAGGCTGGAGAAAGTGAAAAATAGCCAATTATCATTTTCCACAGTAAGAAGTCAATAAATAATGCTCCAAAATCAATATTCAGGAAAAAAACAAGAAAAGCTATGTTATTTTAAAATATGGAAGTAAACACCAAAATGATTCCTGAAAATTTGTGAAACTAGTTACAGCTAGAAAAGGAAACATTAAAAAATGAGTTCTTGTCCACCCCCGCACCACACACACAAAAATGTAACTGAGATTCTGAAACTTGGGACACCAGGACAGAGAGATAGATGAGCCGTAGACTTTCTTGTGAAGACCAACAGTCTCCGATCTTTTTGGCACCAGGAACTGGTTTTGTGGAAGACAATTTTTCCACGGATTTGAGGGGTGGAGGAATGGTTTCAGGATGAAACTGTTCCACCTCAGATCATCAGGCATTAATTCAATTCTCATAAAGAGAATGCAAAATCTAGATCCCTTGTATGCACATTTCATAATAGGGTTTGCACTCCTATGAGAATCTAATGCCACCAGTGATCTGACAGGAGGCAGAGCTCAGGTGGTAATGCTTGCTTGCCTGCTGCTCACCTCCTTTTGTGTGGCCCAGTTCCTAACAGGCCATGGACTGGAACTGGTCCATGGCCCAGAGGCTGGGGACCTTAGCTGTAGATACTAGAAAAAAGCAGGAAAAAAGTTGTCTCTTCGAGAAAGTCTCCAATTCACTGTTATGTGACATCTACAAATTATGATCTTTCATTTATGTTTCCCATAACAAAAAAATCAGCAAGCAGTGCAGAAAACAAACCACTGTTAATAAGAGTCAAAAATATTAATGAATAAAACATTTAGATCCTCAAGCACTGAAGGTATTAGAATACAGAATATAAAACAGCTATGTATAAAATATTTAAAAACAAATTTATGAAATCATGAAGATAAACTATGAGAAAGCACCAGCAACAAGTAGACAGATTTTAAAGAAAAATGAAAATCATAGAAATGACAAATTGTTGAAGTAAAAAACCTTACTGAACATGTTAAAAAGCACGTTAGATGCAGTTGAAGAGAGAATTAAGGAAATGGAAGCTACATAACAAGATAGTTTAAAATGTAACCCCAGATTGAAAAATAATGAAACTTTTAAAATGAAGCTAGAGAGAGAGAGGTCTGAGTGAGAAGACATAGCATATGTCTTATTGGACTTGAGAAAGATATTAGAGAATGGGGAAGAGGCAATATGGTTTTAAAAAAAGGTAATGGCTGAGTATTTTACAGAAATGTTGAAAGATAATAAACTTTAAATCTAGGAGGACCAATAAACCCCAAACTGGATAATTAAATCTACACTAAGCAAAAAAAGAAGTTGTAAACGAGTGAAGATAAAGAGAAGATCAGAAAAGTACTCAAAAAGATAGATCACCCGAGGAAAGAATGCATAAAGGCAAATAAATTTATGACCAACCTCTCAGACAATAGTAAATGATATCATTATATAATTTTAATTAAATACTTACATATATGTTACCTATTTTTGTGCGTACCTAATGTTACATTAAAAAAACAGTAAAGAAAGAAAAAAGATATTGATTTTTTAAATAATTCAGGATTATGTTTTTTAAGATTATGTATCTAAGTACAGGTCACATTATATACTATATATTTTTTGATTATGATGAAAAAATATAAAAACCTAGTAAACAAAATGGCATATAAATTTAAATGCATGCAAACTGGACAAGATGCAAGTATGTTAAGAAATTACAGATATCCTCCATATTGTACAAATTATTATAGAAGTCTTTTCAGATATGTCTAAAACTAAATGTGTTCAATGAATTTTCAAATTCTCAACATGTGATTGGGACACCATTTTATTTGAGATTTTATAGAGAGAAAACTGAAAAAAAAGTAATAAATATTTTCAAAAGGAAAATTAAACTTGAAGGTCTTATTATAATTAAGAACTTAAAAATACTTCACCAAACTAAAAGTTATATGATTACATTATACCAAAAATGACCTCATGACTTATAGCCAGCCTTAAAATTTATGAATGTTATAGATGATAAAAGAGAGTAATCCATTAATTTAACACCAATTTGGTTGAAATTACAATTTAGAGATAATGTTCTTTTAAATTTAGAGAGAGATTTTCGTCATATACTCAATTCACAAGATACCAACCTTTAAAAATAGCACACAAGTTCTAACATGTAAATATCTGGGCAATTAGTTTAATATTGAGTTAACACAGACCAGATCCACCACAGATCACTAAAATTTGGCAGTATTTTATTCTGTTTAATTTTAGCCTGGGAGACAAGTAATGAGAAAAGTGTGGTTTACTGCTCTCCTCGCTGCCCAAATGGCTCACTTATCCACATTCCACTCAGGCTTCACCCTGATGTGGAAATCAGGGTGTCACTGTCATTTGCAGTTACATTCTACGCTGAAACATGAGAGCTGAAATAAGAGTTAGAGACCAAAGTTGCACAGTACTAAAATTAAACATACATGCCTCTTGGCAGCTATAGAAGCTTACCAGCCAATGAGACTGTCCTATAATATATCAAGTAATATTAGGAAAAAGTATCCTGTGTTTTTTCTTAAACCAATGAATGAGACAAAAAAATACAAACATATTAATTTACATCTAAGTTGTTAAAACTCACTATTTTTCTATTAAGCAGCTATAGTAAAGAAATTTGTAGAATTGTATAGCTCCTAAGAAATTACGTGCTACTCTAATTTTTTAAGAATAATTTCGATAATTTTGGCTAAATAGTTAAGGTAATAACAGAAATAAAATAAAAGAGGAACCACTACTTCAAAAACAAGGGTAAGGAATAAAGGCAAGAGGGGAATCAGAGACTAAGAAACGACAGAGCAGAGATGAACTGCCAACTACTAGCAACTTTATCTAGGGGAATTGTCAAATTTGGTATAAAGGAATATTAAGATTTGTAGCTGTGTGTATATGGTAGCTGGTCACTTCCTCTTCTCATAGGATGTAGAAAATTGCAAGAGAATTCTATCCCTTTGTAGCAACAAGAACTTTTCAACATTCATCAGAGCAGAGTTCCTAAGGGAATCCAATGAATAAAAACTGTGAAAGTCAAAGGTCTCTCACAGGAGAGAAGAAATGAATAGTGGCTATCATTCTTGGCAGAGTAGTATGAGAAGAAAGTTGATAAGAAGAAAATAACTGCACTTTAAAAAAATGTCAAAAGACCCAGTTGGGGGGTGCATGATAGTTCAGAATCACTGAGAACTCTAGACACAGGGGATCCTACCCACTTGCCATCTATTTTCCACAGGTGTCGATCAATTGTTCATGAGAATGACAAGAAGCAGGGCTGGAGAGATAAGACGCCTGCTGAAGTGCAGGCCCATAGATATGAATGAAGTCTGAGTGCAAAGCAGGAGAATGAAAAGAAATCTCACGAGTACTCTAAACCTTAAACTGAGTACCAGGAGGAAGGGCAATCTGTGTCTGGCAGAAAGAAAGAAGCACTGAGAGATACCTCCCTAAGGCACAAGTCAACAAGGCATGCAGAATTCTGAAGGTGTATCAGGAGAACTAAGCAGAAACTACAAACCATACAAAAACAAAGATCCTAATCTTGCTCTCAAAAAACACAGGGTCCTGTAGTGAACTTAACATAAGTTTTAAAAGAATAATATATAGCTCAAATATGGAATAAAAGCCAAATACCAGACCCAACGGAACTATGCTAATGCCATGACAAAAGAAGAGGCACGTATTTTTGTGGACATAAACATTATTTACATAGGCTCCATTCTCTTTATACACAACATTTGACATTACATAAAAAACTACTGTGAAATATAAAAAAGCAAGAAGAAATGACTGATTATAAAAAGAAGAAACAATCAATACACCAGTCTCAGAGGTGGCCCAGATATTGGAATTATCAAACAAGGACTTTAAAACAACTTTGATAATAAAGATGTTAAGTAATTAAAAAGAGTACACAATATGTTTGAATCGAAGGAAAATTTTAGCAGAGAGAAAGTATAAAAAAGAGTCAAATGAAAATATTAGATTTTTAAAAACACAATATCAGAGATGAAAAACGATTTCCCAAATGGACATATATCGACCAATAGATTAAAAAAGCTCAGCAAACCCCAAGAAGAATAAATAGAAAGAAACGAGATCTAGATATATCATCATCAAACAGCAGAAAAGCAAACGTAGAAAAAAATTTTAAATCATCCAGAAGAAAAAAAAAAAAGACACAATATATATAAGGAAATCATAAGAATAATTTCTCATCAGAAGTAATGGTGACCAGAAAATAATAGAATTTTTTAAATGTTAAAAAAGTCAAACTAGATTTCTATGCCCATAGAAAATGTCCTTCAAAGATGAAGATAAAATAAAAATAAAATGACAGAGAGAATTTGTCTTCAGAAAATTTGTGCTACAAGAAACTGTAAGATAAATGCTTTAGATTGAAAGGAAATTATATTAGATAGAAACTTAACTCTAGAGAAGGAATGAAGAACAAAGGGTAAATATCTTGGTTAAAAAAAAAGAAGAGTTCCTTTTGCTACTTTTTTGAAGCATGGTCTCACTCTGTTGCCCAGGTTGGAGTGTAGTGGCATGATCACAGCTCACTGTAGCCTCTATCTCCCATATTCAAGTGATCCTCCCACCTCAGGCTCAGGGGTGCCACTATACCCGGCTATTTTTATTTTATATTTTTGCAGAGATGATGTCTCACTATGTTGCCCAGGCTGGTCTTGAACTCCTGAGCTCAAGCGATCCTTCCACCTCAGCCTCCCAAAGTGCTGAGATTACAGGCATGAGCCACAGTGCTCGTCCTAAGTTAACATTTTATCTCCTTCTAAATTACTTACGTGTCTTATTTCTCATTTGTCACAGAATCCACCAGGAAGATGTAATGGTAACCTCAAACCATGAGTCAGTAATTAATACTTCAAGATGTTCCAAAGTTATCCTCTGATTTTATAATCACAATGTTAACTACTAAAACAATAAAGGTAATTATAGACAGCTTTGACAATGAAAAGCTCAGAACTACTTTTTTTTTTTTTTAATTTACTTCAAGTTGTGGGATACATGTACAGAACATGCAGGTTTGTTACATAGGTACACATGTGCCATGGTGGTCTGCTGCACCTATCAACCCATCATGTAGGTCTTAAGCCCCGCATGCATTAGGCATTTGTCCTAATGCTCTCTCTCCCATTGCCCCCCACCTCCCAACAGGTACCGGTGTGTGATGTCATCCTCCGTGTCCATGTGTTCTCATTGTTCAACTCCCACTGATGAGTGAGAACATGTGGTATTTGGTTTTCTGTTCCTGTGTTAGTTTGTTGAGAATTATGGCTTCCAGCTTCATCCATGTCCCTGCAAAGGACATGAACTCATTCTTTTTTGTGGCTGCATAGTATTCCATGGTGTATATGGGCCACATTTTCTTAATCCAGTCTATCATTGATGGGCATTTGGATGGGTTACAAGTCTTTCCTATTGTAAATAGTGCTGCAATAAACATATGTGTGCATGTGTCTTTATAGCACTATGATTTATAATCCTTTGGGTATATACCCAGTAATGGGATTGTTAGGTCAAATGGTATTTCTATAGAGTTCTAGATCCTTGAGGAATCGCCACACTGTCATCCACAATGGTTGAACTAATTTACACTCCCGCCAACTGTGTAAAAGCATTCCTATTTCTCCACAGCCTTGCCAGCATCTGTTGTTTCCTGACTTTTTAATCATTGCCATTCAAACTTGTATGAGATGGTATCTCATTGTGGTTTTGATTTGCATTTCTCTAATAACCAGTGATGACGAGCTTTTCTTCATATGTTTGTTGGCCACATAAATGTCTTCTTTCAAGAAGTGTCTGTTCAGGTGGGGTTATTTGCTTTTCCTCTTATAAATTTGTTTAACTTCCTTGTAGATTTTGAATATTACACCTTTGTCAGATGATTAGATTGCAAAAATTTCTCCCATTCTGTAGGCTGCTTGTTCACTCTGATGATAGTTTCTTTTGCTGTGTAGAAGCTCTTTAGTTTGATTAGATCCCATTTGTCGATTTTGGCTTTTGTTGCCATTGCTTTTGGTATTTTGGTCGTGAAGTCTTTGCCCATGCCTTCATCCTGAATGGCATTGCCTACGTTTTCTTCTAGGGTTTTTATGATTTTGGGTTTGACATTTGTCTTTAATCCATCTTGAGTTAATTTTTGTATAAGTGTAAGGAAGGGGTCGAGTTTCTGTTTTCTGCATGTGGCTAGAAATACAACTTACAAAGGACATGAAGGAGCTCTTCAAGGATAACTACAAACCACTGTTCAAGGAAATAAGAGAGGATACAAACAAATGGAAAAAAATTTCATGCTCACAGACAGGAAGAATCCATATCAAAAATGGCCATACTGCCCAAAGTAATTTACAGATTCAATGCTATTCCCATTAAGCTACCACTGACTTTCTTCATAGAATTAGAAAAAACTACTTTAAATTTCATATGAAACCAAAATAGAGCCAATCTAGCCAAGACAATCCTAAGCAAAAAGAACAAAGCTGGAGGCATCACACTACCTGACTTCAAACTATACTACAAGGCTACAATAACCAAAACAGCCTGGTACTGGTACCAAAACGAATATATAAACCCTTGGAACAGAACACAGGTCTCAAAAATAGCACCACACATATACAACCATCTGATCTTCAACAAACCCAACAGAAACAAGCAATGGGAAAAGGATTCCCTATTTAATAAATGGTGCATCTATAAAGTTAATATCTTTTTACCAATTCCATTTCCAGAAATCTATGTTAAGGAAATACAGAAATTGCTTAGTATTAAAAATTTCCCATAGAACTATCTAAAGGTCCAAAACTGAGGACTGGTTCAACAAACTGTGGTGTTAGCCATGTAACAAAATGGTAGCAGTCTTTTAAAGATAGTTGTGAAGATTATGTGATAATGATAACATTCTTGTGACATTAACAGAGATTTTAAATACAATTTAATAAAGGTCAAATAAGTATCAGTAGAATAAAAACCTAGAAAGATGTATGTTTTTAAAAATTTCAAGTGGTTTGTGATTTGGTGGTGAGTTATTTTTCTTCTGCTTTCCATATTTTTTTAATAGTCCAAATCCTGTTTACTCAATATATAATTATTTTTATAAAAAAGAGTTAAGGTTGGGTGCAGCAGCTCGTATATGTAATCCCAGCACTCTAGGAGGCCCAGGTGGGCAGATCACTTGAGTCTAGGAGTTCGAGACCAGCCTGGCCAAAATGGTGAAACCCCATCTCTACTAAAAATACAAAAATTAGTAGGGCATGGTGGTATACATCTGTAGTTCCAGCTACTTGGGAGGCTGAGGCAGGAGTATCACTTGAACTCTGGAGGCGGAGGTTGCAGTGAGATGAGATTGCACCACTGCACTCCAGCCTGGATGACAGAATGAGACTCCATCTCAAAAAAAAAAAAAAAAGACCTTCACAAAATATATGTAGATATCTACAGATTTTATGCATTTAGAGGATAAATCAGATTTAAGTTATTCTTCTGCCTAAACACTGCTTTACCAATCTACTTTAAATTAAATCCAGACTTCTTACCATAGCCTACAAAGCTGTATACAAGCTGATTCTCGCCTCTCTCTGAATTCCCATCCGGTGGCACTCTCCCTATTGACCATACTCCAGCTACCCTTCAATATATCAAATTCTTCGCTGTCCCTTCAGGTTAAATCACTTCTTTATGATCTCTTTGGAGAACCCTGTCACTTAACACCCTATCAAATTAGGTTTTCCCATTTTTTGATATCACATTACCTTGTTTGCTATTAATTAACATTTATAATAATGTAATTTTTTGCTTACTTATTACCTCCTTAGATGGAATGCAAGCTCATATCCGGAACCATTTCTATTGCTCAAATTACATCCAATGCCAAGCACAGTGACTGGCACTTAAAAAACACAAAATCTGTTGAATAAATGTATAAATATATTATTATATCTATCTTTAATTTTACAAACAGTTATTACAAAGTATAGCTCCATTTCATCCAGAAGTAGGTATTGTAAAGTATGCTTCAAATCAAAGAATACTCCAAATATTACTCAATAAGAGACACACTGTGATTACCAATGACAGGTAAAACTGTTTTCTGGACTAGTTTCCAATATTTCAGGGTAATACTATTTTATGTATGCTATTCCTTTAGTCTTTATTCAGATTATACAAACAATATAGAATTACTGGGGACATTGTAGAATCAACAAAAAAGGAGGGAGAAGAAAAGGAAGTTTTATTAATCAATATTAACATTTTGCTATAGATGAAACTCCTCATATTTGATGACTTAAAACCCTAGCTGTTCCAACATTGTAGCCCATGAAGTTAGTATCCCCAACAAGTATATATTCTAAAAACAACTACTTTTTCTTTTATGAAGAGCCTTTTCCTGTGTCATTTTTCCTGTGTCAAAGTAGATAATACTCTCTAGCATTCCTTTCCCCTTGTCCCAGACACCCCTAAATCTCCAAGTAAGCCTAAATTGTTTCTTATTCCAGTTCTATGTGGGCTTCCACCAATTCTACATAGGACAACCTGACAGAACTCAGACTCGCGCCCACTGCCTCACAATCACATACAGTTTATTGAGATTATCAATCAAGGTGTTCTCTACTCCTCTGCCTTCTGGATATGTATGTGGCTTAAACCAGGTGTCATAAATTGGTCTTAATTGCCTACTTAAATCTATATATATTTCATTTTACCCTATGCATATAATTGGTCAACATAACAATCCTCTTCCTTCCCTCTCCCTTTCTTTCTTTAACTAACATTTATGTTCAAATTATTGTGTTAGCTACTCAAGGTTCAAAGATGAATAAAGGAAAATAGCATTCTCAAGGAATCTTGTGGTGACAGTAGGAAAGAGGGACAGCAATAAACAATTATAAAATAAGGGACAGGTACAACTTTAAAACTGTGGAAAGGGTAGGGTTATATGCCTCACAATGAAAGGAGAAGGGACATAGTACAAACGATTTCTAAGTAGAGTCCTAAAGAAGGAGAAGGATTCTGCCAATCATACAAGAAGCAGGAAAGAACAACACAGAAACAGACACTAGCTTGTGCAACAACACGGAAATAAGGAAAAGTATGATACATTCAGGAACATATGAGTAGTTTTAAAAGGATGGAGCAAAAAAATGTAGGGAATATGGCTAGATCATGAATGCCCATTCTAGGGAATTAATCTTTTATTCTGGGAGAGTGAAATACAACTAAAGACTTAAATATAACTGGGGAAAAATAAAATCTCAAGTGTGCATTTAAGAAAAATAAAAATTAATGGAGCATGGACTATGGATTGGGGGATTTAGGGTACTAAGTAGGTAAACACTATTTAGCACCACTACTTTTAAAATTATTTAAGGCATTTGGGACAAAAATCACAAAGGCATGACCTGAGATAGTAAAAGTCATATTGAAAAGAGTGACAAATTTCTAAAAATATTTTATTTTAGAGACAGAAATAAGATTATATAACTAAATAGATTTAAGATACAGGAAGGAATAGTTTGAAGCACTGAGAGGATACAATGGTACAATCATTTATGAAATGTACTAAAAAAATGAATTTGAAGAGAAAGAGGAAGATGGTAATTCGGGAAATTAGGGATGTTTATGGGACATCTTTACCCACATAAACATATTGAGAAGCATTTAAAATATATAACATAACATTGTGTTTGTGTTGGGGTAGGGGGGATTCCCAGAGCTAGAACTGCAACTGAACTACAGGGAAGAAAGCAGTTAGGCTAATCAAATAATAAGAGAAATCTGAAAAGGAAATTAAGGAATGGTCAAAAGGGCAGAATCAGGATACAAAAACTACGACTATCCTATGTCTCTTTCCTCAGCATTTTCAAGAGAATGGTCCAAGCACCAAATGCTAATAAAATTGGGCTTTTAAAAACATTTGATTTTATGAAAAGAACAATAGTCTTCTACTGAGGTTTTATTTCCCTTGGTTCTCTTTCTTTCCCAATAATTAACAATAGTCCTATAACTAAATCTCCTTGGAGTGGCATGGTTCATCTCTTGATCTTCCCCAATCCCTTTAAAAATGGAACCAAACAGTCAGGTGTGGTGGCTCATGCCTATAATCCAGCACTTTGGGAGGCCGAGGTGGGTGGATCACCTGAGGTCACCTGAGGTCAGGAGCTGGAAACCAGCCTGGCCAACATGGCAAAACCCTGTCTCTACTAAAAACACAAAAATTAGCTGGGCGTGGTGGCATACGCCTGTAATCCCAGCTACTCAGGAGGCTGAGGCAGGAGAACAGCTTGAACCCAAGGAGGCTGAAGACAGGCTATTTGAAAATACACACCCAGAGGTGACAAAAGAAAAAAGAAAAGAGTGAAGCACATCTATCTAGATCCAGAAAATAAATTCAGAAGGTCAAATCTAAGAGTTATTAGCCCTAAAGTGGAGGCAGGGAGAGATATAGGTGTAGAAAGTTTATTCAAAAGGATAATAACAGAGGACTTCCCAAACCTAGAGTAAGATATCAATGTTCAAGTATAAGAGGTTTACAGAACACCCAGCAGATTTGAGCCAAAGAAGACAATCTTATGAAATTTAATAATCAAACTCTTAAAAGTCAAGGATGAAGAAAGGATCCTAAAAGCAATAGAAAAGAAACAAATAAACTAACAATGGAGCTCCAATACGTCCGGCAGCAGACTTTTCAGTGGAAACTACAGGCCAGGAGAGAGTGGCATGAAATACTTAAAATTCTGAAGGGAAAAACCTTTCACTCTAGAATAGTATATCCTGTGAAAATATCATTCAAACATGAAGGAGAAATAAAGACTTACCCAAACAAACAAAATCTGAGAGATTTCACTCTAGAATAGTATATCCTGTGAAAATATCATTCAAACATGAAGGAGAAATAAAGACTTACCCAAACAAACAAAATCTGAGAGATTTCATCAACACCAGACCTGTCCTAAAAGAAATGCTAAAGGAAGTTCTTCAATCAGAAAGAAAAGGACACTAAGCAATAAGAAAACATCTGAAGGTACAAAACTCTCTAGTAATAATAAGCACACAGAAAAAACACAGAATACTGTAATGCTGTAATTGTGTACAAACTACTCTTAAGTAGAAAGAATAAAAGATGAACCAATCTAGGACAGTAACTACAATAACTTTTCAAGACATTGACAGTACAATAAGATATACATAGAAAAAACAAGTTAAAAAGCAAGGGGGTAAAGTTAATGTGTAGAGTTTTTGTTAGTTTTCATTTTTCTTGATTGCTTGTTTATGCAGGCAGTGATAAGCTGTCATCAGTTTAAAATAATGGGTTATAAGATAGTACTTGCATGCCTCATAATAACATTAAATCAAAAAACATACAACAGATACACAAAAAATAAAAGCAAGAAATTAAATCAAACCATCATAGAAAATTAACTTCCCTAAAAAGAAGACAGGAAAATAGAAAAGAAGGAAGACCACAAAACAATTGAGAAAACAGTAAGAAATGGCGGAAGAAAGTCTTTACTTATCAACACCGAATGTAAATGGACTAAACTCTCCAATCAAAAGACATAGAATGGCTGAATGGATAAAAAAAACAAGACTCAATGATCTATTGCCTACAGAAACACACTTCACCCATAAAGACAGTCAAATACAAAATAAAGGGATGGAAAAAGAAATTCAAAGCAAATGGAAACCAAAAAAGTGCAGGAGTAGCTATACTTATATCAGACAAAATACATTTCAAGACAAAAACTTTAAGAGACAAAGGAGGTCATTATATAATGATAAATGGTAGATTCCGGAAGGGGATATAATTGTAAATTTTAATGTACCAAACACTGGAGCACCCAGATATATAAAGCAAATATTATTAGAGCTAGAAAGATAGACCCCAATACAATAAAAGGTGGACACTTCAACACCGCACTTTCAGCACTGGAGGGATCTGTCAGAAAGAAAATCAACAAAGAGATACCATATTTAATCTGCACTGTAGACCAAATGGACCTAACAGATATTTACAAAACATTTCATTCAATGGCGACAGAATACAAATTCTTCTCCTTAGCACATGGATCTTTCTCAAGGATAAATCATGTGTTAGGTCACAAAACAAGTCTTAAAACAAACAAACAAACAAAAAACTGAAATAATATCAAGCATCTTCTCTGATCATGGTGGAATAAAACTAGAAATCAGTAACAAGAGGAATATTGGAACACGTGAAAATTAAACAACATGACCCTGAATGTCCAGTGGATCAATGAAGAAATTAAGGAGAAAATTGGAGGGCTGGGCGTGGTGGCTCATGCCTATAATTCCAGCACTTTGGGAGGCCGAGGGGGGGCAGAACACAAGGTCAGAATTTCGAGACCAGCCTGGCCAATATGGTGAAACCCCATCTCTACTAAAAATACAAAAATTAGCCATGTGTGGTGGTGTGTGCCTGTAGTCCCAGCTACTCGGGAAGCTGAGGCAGAAGAATCGCTTGAACCGGGGAGGCAGAGGTTGCAGTGAGCTGAGATCGTGCCACCACACTCCAACCTGGGCGACAGAGTGAGACTCCGTCTCAAAAAAAAAAAAAAAAAAGAGAGAAGAAGAAAATTGGAAAATTTCTTGAAACAAATAATAATGAAAACAGCGAACCAAAACAGCAAAAGCAGTACTAAGGGGGAGTTTATAGCTAAGTTTATAGCTATCAAAAATAAGAAAACTTTCAAATAACCTAATGATATATCTTAAATAACTGGAAAAGCAAGAGCAAGCAAATCTGAAATCTGTAGAATAAAAGAAATAATAAAGATCAGAGCAGAAATAAATGAAATTGAAATGAAGAAAATGCAAAAATCAATGAAATAAAACTGATTTTTTGAAAAGGTAAACAAAATTGACAAACTTTTAGCCAGATTAAGAAAAAAAAATAAGATACAAATAAAATCAAAGATGAAAAACGAGACATTACAATCAATACCACAGAAATTTGAAGGATCATTAGTGGCTACTATCAGCAACTATATAACAATAAATTAGAAAATCTAGAAGAAATGGATAAATTCCTTGTTACATGTAACCTACCAAGATTGAAGTATGAAGAAATACAAAACCTGAACCAACCAATAGCAAGTAATGAGATCAAAGCTGTAACAAAAAGTATCCTAGCAAAGTCCAGAACCAATTGGCTTGACTGCTGAATTCTACCAAACAATTAAAGAAAAACTAATACCAATCCTACTCAAACTATTTCCAAAAATAGAGAAGGTAATATTTCCAAACTCATTCTACGAGGCAAGTATTACCCTGATCCCAAAAGCCAGACAAAGATACATCAAAAAAAGAAAACTACAATAGACGCAGTGGCTCTCACTTGTAATCCCAGCACTTTGGGAGGCCGGGGCGGGGGGATTGCTTCAAGCCATGAATTTGAGACCAGCCTGGGCAATATGGTGAAACCCTGTCTCTACAAAAAATACAAATATTAGTTGTGCATAGTAGCACATGCCTGTAGTCCCAACTACTTGGGACACTGATGTGGGAGGGTCACTTGAGCCTGGAAGGTCAAGGCTGCAGTAAGCCATGAGCATGTCACTGCACTCCAGTCTAAGTGACAGAGTGAGACCTTGTCTCAAAAACAAAGAAGAAAACTACAGGACAATATCTATAATGAATATTGATGCAAAAATCCTCAACAAAATAATAGCAAACCAAATTCAGCAATACAGCAATACATTAAAAAGAAAGCATTCATCATGACCAAGTGGGATTTATTCCAGGTACGCAAGTATGGTTCAACATATGCAAATCAACTAATGTGATACATCATATCAACAGAATTAAGGACAAAAACCATATGATCATTTTGATTGATGCTGAAAAAGCATTTGATAAAATTCAACATTCTTCCTTGATAAAAACCCTCAAAAGACAGAGTACAGAAGAAACACAGCTCAACGTAATAAAAGCCATATATACAGACCCACAGCTAGTATCATACTGAATGGGGAAAATCGGAAAGTACTTCCTCTGAGAACTGGAACATGACAAGGGTACCCACTTCACTACTACCATTCAACAGAGTTCTGGAAGTCCTAGCTAGAGCAATTAGACAAGAGCAACAAATAAAAGGCATCCAAACTGGAAAGAAACAAGTTAAATTATCATTGTTTGCAGATGATATGATTTTATATTTGGAAAAGCCTAAGGACTCCACCAAAAAAACTATTAAAACGGAAAAATTCGGTAAAGCTGCAGGATACAAATTCAACATACAAAAATCAGTAAGATTTCCATATGCCAACAGCAAACAATCTTTGAAAAAGAAATCAAGAAAGTAAACCCATTTACAATAGCTACAAATAAAATAACTAGGAATAAATTTAACCAAGGAAGTGAAAGATCTCTACAATGAAAACTATAAACCATTGATGCAAGAAATTGAAGAAGGCACAATAAAATAAAAATATATTTCATGTTCATGGATTAGAAGAATCAATATTGTTAAAACATCCATACTACCCAGAGCAATCTACATCTTCATTGCAATCCCTATCAAAATACCAATGACATTCTTCACAGAAAAAAATTATCCTAAAAATAATACGGAATCAAAAACAGACCCAAAATAGCCAAACCCATCTTGAATAAAAAGAAAAAAATTGAACATTACCTGATTTCAAGTTTTACTACAGAGTTATAGTAAACAAAATAACCTGGCACAGGCATAAAAACAGACATAGACCAACGGAACAGAATAGAAAACCCAGAAACAAATCCATCCATCTACAGTGAACTCATTTTCGACAAAGGTGCCAAGAACACATATTGGGAAAAGGACAATCTCTTCAATGAATGGTGCTGGGAAAACTAGATATCCATAGGCATAAGAATAAAACTAGATCCCATCCCTCTATCTCTCGCCATATGCAAATATCAAATCCAAGTAGATTAAAGACTTAAATCTAAGACCTCAAACTATGAAACTGCTAAAAGTAACCAATGAGGAAACTCTCCAAAACATTGATCTGAGCAGAGATTTCTTGAGTAATACCCAACAAGCAAAAATGGACAAATGGGATCACATTCAGTTAAAACACTTCTGTACAGCAAAGGAAACAATCAACAAAGTGAAGAGACAAAACACAGAATGGGAGAAAATGTTTGCAAACTACTTATCTGACAAGGGATTAATAACCAGAGTAGACATGTCTCAAAAGAAGACATACAAACTGTAAATACATAGCGACCAAACTATCGAAGAATCCCACTGCTAGGTATAAACCCAAACGAAAGGAAATCAGTATATCAAAGAAGTATCTACACTCCCATGTTTGTTGCAGCACTGTTCACAATAGCCAAGATTTGGAAGCAACCTAAATGTCCATCAACAGATGCATAGATTTTTAAAACGTGATGCATATACATAATGGAGAGGCATTTAAAACCTAAATGCCCTGAATGGGTTTTAGGAAAGACACTTTACTTTAAATGCTCCTCTTTACTCATACTACATTTCTGATGGAGACCTCCTAATTGAAATGAGATCATTTTTCCCTTACTTCATCATTTATATTGAATCTGCCCTCAATTATTCAATCATTAACTAAATTAACATGTATTAGGTATCTACTATAATAGAAACTAATGGCATAAAGACAAATTAAAATATAATAGCTGCCCTTATCAACATTTATTTAGTAAAAACAACAAAGTAAATGAATGTCCTAGTCACAGTTGAAGTTTAATGAAAACAGAGAGGAGCAGAAGGCTTTGGAGTCAAAGGTGTGTGCCCATATCCGGCACTGACTGTTGTGTATTCTTGACCACATCACTTCACTGCAGATTTCTTAAATGTAAAATGAGACTAACGCCACGTAACTTGTAGGGTTGTTATGAAGTCTGAATGAGACATTTATAAGATGCCTATTATACAGTAGGAACTTAAAAAGTAATAGCTACTCCATCATTATCATAATCATCATCTTAGATTAAAAAATTACATGGAGACCTAAAAATAGCTCTGCCTTCAGCTTTCCTATAATTACAGGCATCACGTTCCAACACTAAAATTTGTTGAATTATCTGGCTAAGGTAACCAATCCTACAAAACAATCTTCCAAGAGAAAGACAAAAAGGAGAAAAGACTCAGTGTGTCCTATGGGGGAGGAGAGGCAGTGCTCTGGTAGGCACATTCAAAAAATGAAAATCTAGTAGGGTTAAAATAATAGGCAAGAGTGGGGTATACTTTAATCAAGCAGGTCTTTATAGCAGGTCTTTAAGGACACTGGCTTCTATATATGCCTAAAAGAAGCTATACAAAATAACACACCTTTTCTCCATTTATGTATGTCTTTATGATAGTTGGCACAGAAAGAACTACTATTCTGACCCAACTCCTGATACCTGAGTAAAATAATTCTGCATACTAGTCACCCAGTAAAGAGGTGGGGGAAAACCCTTATTTATCTAATAATCTAAGGAGCCAAGACTGATAACCCTGGATGATATTTTTTTCTAAATGTTGTCTTAATCAAGATCAGATTGCTTTATGGTTGCACCAGAAGTACAATGCTGATATCCCTCACTTATGAGAGATGCTATCTCTGGTGCTGTCCTGTGTTTTCTGCTATTCTGCTTTCATGTGTTTTTACTCTACAAAAGGGGTCTGCAAACTACACTCTGCAAGCCAAAATTGATCTGCCATCTGTTTTTATACCATCTGTCTTTATACACATTGCAGACTGAGAATGGTTTTTACATTTTTAAGTAGTTGAAAATAAATCAAAAGAATAATATTGCATGACTTTTTGGAAATCATATGAAATTCAAATTAGTGTCTATAAATAAAGTTTTATTAAAATGCAGCCACATTTATTCATTTACATATTATCTATGGCTACTGATAGGGTTTGGCTCTGTGTCTCCACCCAAGTCTCATGTCACATTGTCAGGGGTGGGGCTTGGTGGGAAGTTAATTTCACTCTTGCTGTTCCCATGATAGTGAGTTCTCATGAGATCTGATGGTTTAAAAGTGTGTGGCACTTCCCTGTTTGCTCGTGCTCTCTCTCGCTCGCTCTCTCTCATGCTCTCTCCCTCCCTTCCTCCCTCCCTCCTGCCACCATGTGAAGAAGGTGCTTGCTTCCCCTTTGCCTTCCACCATGATTGTAAATTTCCTGAAGCCTCCCAGTCATGCTTCCTGTTAAGCCTGCAAAAATAGTCAGTAGAACATCTTTTCTTGATAAATTACCCAGTCTCAGGTTGTTCTTTATTGCAGCATGAAAACAGACTAATACAGCTACTTTCCTGCTAAAACAGCAGAGTTGAGTAGTTTCACAAGAGACCATTCAAAGACCATGCTACAAAGCCTAAAAAATTATCTGGTCTTTTACTAAAAATTTGCTAACTCCTTATATGACAAGGTATGGTTTCTTAGCCTAAAAGCTGAGAGGCACTGAACGCCTATCAGTTCCTCAATAATGCAGGTGAGTGTCTAATGAATTTTCCAGTGAAACTCTGATAAGATCATTCTGATTCTCTTCTAATGATAATTCCAAGTAACAGCCATTATTTATTCAGTGCTTATTACCACATGCCAGGTATTATCTTCATTTTACAGATTAGGAAACTGAGGATCATTGAGAAGTGGTAACATGTTCAAAGTTTTACTATACATATGAAGTCAATCCCAGTGTTGTTTCCCCTAAAGCCTGTGGGCATAAGCAGTACTGCCTGGTAAAAGAGAACAGAGATGAATGCATTGAGAGTGATGATTTCCCTCAAAGGACAATAATATCCCACAGTGATGTAGATAATGATGCAATAATAAATATTTTATTTATAGAAATCAAAACCAATATCCCTGAAAGAATATATACTCTACCCAAGAAAATCTTTTGAAAATGACTAAGAACTTAACTTACACATCATAATTATCTTCCATTGTTAATTTCCTTGCTTCTGTCAATAGCATCATAATTCTTAGGTAACAGACTAGCTACACCACCTTTTGCCCTTGCCAGTAGATCATACTCAAACTGGTATATGTACATGAAAAAAGTATAATCATAAAATAGCAACGTTACCTAAATTAAGAAGTCAATATTTTATTGTATCTTCAAGTTTATAACAAAATGTTTCCAAAAGAAATGGCCAGGCACGGTGGCTCACACCTGTAATCCCAGCACTTTTGGAGGCCGAGACGGGTGGGTCATGAGGTCAGGAGATAGAGACTATCCTGGCTAACAGAGTAAAACCCCGTCTCTACTAAAAATCCAAAAAGTTAGCTGGGCGTGGTGGTGGGCACCTGTAGTCCCAGCTACTCAGGAGGCTGAGGAAGGAGAATGGCATGAACCCAGGAGGCGGGGCTTGCAGTGAGCCGAGATCGTGCCACTGTACTCCATCCTGGGTGACAGAGCAATACTCCATATCAAAAAAAAAAAAAAGAAAAGAAAAAGAAAGAAAAAAGGAAAAAAGAAAAAAATAGGCTGGGCACAGAGACTTATGCCTGTAATCTTAGCATTTGGAGGCCAAGGCAGGCAGATCACTTGAGGTCAGAAGTTTGAGACAGCCTGGCCAATGTAGTGAAACCCCATCTCTACTAAAAATACAAAAATCAACCGGGTATGGTGCCACATGCCTGTAGTCCCAGTTACTCGGGAGGCTGAGATAGAAGAACTGTTTGAACCCAGGAGGCGAAGGCTGCAGTAAGCCAAGATCGTATCACTGCACTCCAGTCTGGGCAATACAGCGAGATCCTGTTTTCTTTGTAATGAAGTACAGTAATACACATGGTTTTGGTTGTACACTGATTCTAATGTAGAGGCCATACTTTTCATTTAGCATGGGCACATTACTTAATGTATAACTACTATGTGGTTAATCCATGTATTGAATTAAGCTAATTCTATTTAACTCTACATTTAAACTGTTGTTTAATTTTATTACAAGTATACAAGGTGGACTAATATAGTAAACTTTGGAAATTTAAATTTCTTTTAAAGATACTTTTACATTTTTTAATTACATGAAGGATTTTGTATATCTAGTATATACTTCACTTTGTTGTCTAAAATACAAAATGTCTGTCATTGTGATATCTGCATTACTTATGATTCTTAGCCTTTATATTCATCTCTCTTCATGAACACTGAAATATTTATTAGAAATTACATAAACCCCACAATCCATAATACAATGACACATTTCACTTTCAAGCCAAATTAGAAAAATCTAAAAATAGGCTAATGGACAATAACATTAAGGAACCAACTGTTCAAAGCACAAAACTCTAAAATAGAATCTTGGAAGAAAATATTCTGTTATAAAAATATTGTTTCTAAAATCAATGTTATTTTATGACTATAAAAATCTGTTTAAAAAACATTAAAATTGTGTTTTAAGGTTACTGGCAAAGACTACATTTTTGCATTTTATGACAGCAAACGACAAAATTAATCAAATACACCACACTTAAATACTAATTTCTAAAATAATTTTAAGAAAAAAGGACTTATTTATAATAATCTAATTGAGAGAAAAAGTTGTATCTACTAAAGTAGTCTTAAAACATTATTTCTGTACTTGTAAAGCTATATTGTTCTATATACCTAAGAATCTGAAACACTTAAATCAATTATTATCATAGGCAAGATCTTACACTTAAAACCTTTTGGAAATATTAAGGATTCAATAGTAATCAGTACCAAAACATGAAAATTTGCATGTACTTTCAAAAGATAATCATTAAAATGAGGTCTTCCCTACTTATCTTTCCCTGGTTATCAAGATCTATATAATAATGGCAGGGCACTAAAGGTAAATGGCAGGGTACAGCAGACACCACAAGGTGGTGCTAATATCCTCTCATAACTGTCTGCTATTCTTCAGATGTGTCCTAAAGTGAGACTCTCCAACCCTCAGGGTGGATACCAACTGAAACAATCTCTAGTCCAAAAGAAAAAGCAAAACATTAACAATTTTTGAAGGTTTTTGACTACTGGGTGTAAAAAATATTTTGAATTTATAATCTTTCAGAATAAATATTTGGTTTGTGTCAACATTCTTCTCATATGGTTACAGTATTATACAGGTAAAGAAAATAACTCACTATTGTAATATGAAATCACTAATTTACACTCAATGAATACACTATTATCAAGCACAAATCAAGACTCCCTTACCAATCAATAGTGGGACACTGGTACAAATTATAATTAAACAGTCCAGTATTATGAAACCCACACTGATACTGCCCAAAATCTGTTCCTCAGATTAATATTTTTATTCAGTTCTCATCTTCTGAATGTAACGAACTCTTAGAAAAACATGGGGTTTCCTCACAATTCATCTTCTGAAGGCACCAAACCAACTGCTGGAGTCAAAACTTCCTCAAGATGCTTTTAATCAGTCAGACAGACATAAAGGATGGAGGCAGAGGAGCACCGTTCTTTTTCCAGAAAAACAGCAGCAATACAAATGCAAAACAGAATTGCCACTGGGCACATATATTAAGTGTGGGGTGTGTGTGTGTGTGTGTGTGTGTGTGTGTGTTGGTGTGATATTTAATCCTCAAAATAAACCATCCCCATTTTACTAATGAAGAAACTGGGTTTTAGAAAAGCAAAATTGCCCATGGTCACATAAACAGTACAGTCAATCTGACTTCCGAGCCTCTTTCTATTATGCCATAAAATAATTTAACTAATGTTGATGAGGATTAGTACTTAACTGACAACAAAGTGTTAAGCATTTTACATTTACTTTCTTATTTAATCCACACAGCAACCCTAAAAGATAATATCTTCTTTTACAGATGAGAAAACGGAGACATAGAGAGGTTGAATGACTTTACTAAGACCTTACAGCCATTAAGTAGTAAAATGGGGGATCAAATCTAAATAATGTGGCCACAAGAAGTATACCACTGAACATATCACAGTATCATCACTCACAAAATACACGATTATTTCTTTTTGGAATAAAATAAATGGCTGTTTAATGGGGAGTAAAAACAAACCAAAAAAAACTTTATTAAGCACACAAAATGAATAAAAATGCTGGGACAGATGTTATGAACAGAGACCTAAAAGAGCTTGAGCTATTAGAAACACAACAGTTTGTTAATTTGAAACATACAGTGACAGAAACCACAAAATAGAACAGAAAAAGTAAAATGACTAGTTACCAACGGTTAATGAAAAAAATGAGATATTTAAAAGGGTAAAATATGATTAATTACAAACAATAGCTGACATGGTATAAAAAACATAAGCAACCACTTCAGATACAGCAGGTAGGGAACATCAGTGAAAAAGAAGACAAACTGAATCTTTCTGGAGGCAAAGGTCTGAATAGGTGAGGTAGAGGTAAAAAGGGCATTCTGATCAGTTTAATAATATTTGTGTGAAAATACAGACGCAGAAAAGAAAAAGTGTGCTTAGGAGTTGATCAATTAGATTGAATGTAGTGTTTTCACACAGAAGAAATTAAAGTAGAAAAGTTGAATTAGCTTTATTCTTTCAGGGTTCTCAAAGCCTAGAGGTGAATAAATATATCCATGTTTCTAGTAAATTAATTACATTTTCTATAATAAATATTTCAGAAAGCAAAAAAATAGTTTTCAAATTACATAAAGAAAAAATAAAAAGGAAATTGGATGATTATGACATAGGAAAGGAAGTAAAACAGAAATGAAAGAGCTAATACAGAAAAGGTTGAAGAAATTATTAAGTCTATAAGTTTGCAATTCATAAAATATTCAATAATACTGGAGATTCTCCAAAGTAATTAATTTTAACTTTCATCCTTGGATAGTACATGGAGTAAAATTATAATATAAAAGTAAAGCTCACCTTTTAAAATTACTTTATCAAAAAAAAAAGTGGTAAAGACACTTTGTTTGAGACAGGGTCTCACTCTGTCCCTGAGGCTGCAGTGCAGTGGCTTGAATAGAGTTCACTGCAGCCTTGATTTCCTGGCCTCAAGTGATCCTCTCACCACAGCCTCCCAGTAGCTGGGACCACAGGTATGCGTCACCATGCCCAGCTAATTTTTTTAAAAAATTTGTAGAGACAGGGTCTCACCATGTTATCCAGGCTGGTCTGGAACTCTTGGGCTCCAGCAATCCTCCTGCCTGGGCCTCCCAAAGTGCTGAGGTTACAGGTGTGGGCCCCCACACCTCGCCCAAGATACTTGTTTTTAAGTATTTTACTTCTTTTTTAGGGTGGTAAGAAAGAATGTAAAATAATTTATTTAGTGCTTCATGAAAAACTCCTAAATACACTATTTCATTTAAATCTCAGAACAACCCTTTGAGATATTATTTTACAGAAAAAGAAACATAGTCACAAAGGTATAGTGACAGTCTAAATTACAAGTCAAAGTGCTGAGATTTAAATTAGTTTTCCAGTCTTTAACCTGAAAATTCTTTTTCAGTGTTATTATTAGGCCTCTATTTTCACCCCAACAAAAATTATAATACAAGCAAATAGTTTCCGAAAATTGTGGACAATATTACCTGTGCCAGATACAATGATATGACATGGGTAGTACCCCTAACCTAGACCAGTGGTTCATTCATTCATCCATCCAACAAATATTTCTTAGGCACCAACTCTATGCCAAGCACTAACAATATAGTAGTTAATAGAGAAATAAAACAAAGAAGCAAACACACAAGAAAACATCAGATTGTGACAAGCATACTTATAATAATTATAAGTAATAGAAAAGAGAATGACTGGGTGACATATTATTGAGTGGTCACAAATGCCTATGAAACTGATATGTAAGCTGACATAGGACCAGTCACGTACAAAGCAGTAAGACAACCAAGCAAAACAGAAGGCACAGCTAGAACAACAGCCCTAAATAGGATCAAATTTGGTACGAAGGAAAGGGAAGAGTCATAGATTCATTTAGAGAGGTAGGTAGGGTTTGGTAGGTAGGGTTGTTGTTGTTGTTGTTGTTGTTGTTGTTTTCTTTTTGAGACTAAGTCTCACTCTCTCACCAGGCTGGAGTGCAGTGGCGCTATCTAGGCTCACTGCAACCTCCGCCTCCCAGGTTCAAGCGATTCTCCTGCCTCAGCCTCCTGAGTAGCTGGGATTACAGACATGCACCACCAAGCCCAGCTAATTTTTATATTTTCAGTAGAGATGGGGTTTCACCACGTAGGCCAGGATGGTCTCGATCTCTTGACCTCGTGATCCAACCGCCTTGGCCTCCCAAAGTGCTGGGATTATAGGTATGAGCTACCACGCCCAGCCGGTAGGGGATTTTTAAGTTAAGAAAAGCAGTTGGAATTTTTAATTCACATTATGAAAAGAGAGGGCTTTAATAGGGGAATGGCATAAGCTGATTTACATTAAAGGGGAAAATCACTCTAAGTGAGATGGAAAGAATGTTAACAGGGTAAGCTTAGATTATTAGAATTTAAGTGGTACAGCAGTTCTTAACCTTTTCCTCGCCCCAGCTGCCTGAGGGAAATTATATTCTCCAACAAATAACGGCAATGGAGTTAAAACTCCTTGCCCCCTTTCAGAAAGTCTGTTCTAACAGAATTATAGATAGTACTCTTCCAAAGCTTCCTCTCCAACTCCCTTTCTCCCATGACTAGGCTTTTTGTTTGTCTGTTTTTTATATTATTAATTTTTCTCTCCCTAGGCTAAAAATCCACTCTGAGTGTTGCTCAAATCAGAGCTGGATTTTTTGTCTCAAAAGACTACTGGAGCCTGGTGTTATGGCTCCTATAATCCTAGCACTTTGGGAGGCTAAGGTGAGAGGACCGCTTGAGCCAAGGAGTTCAAGACCAGCCTAGGCAATACAGCAAGACAAATAAATTTTTAAAATAAAAAATAAAACACTGTTGAGCCTTGGCCTCACTAAATATTCTTGGTATTTTAAGAACTTTTAATTCTGAATAGAGGCAGCTAAAAAGACATCTCCATAAATAACCAGAATGAATTTCTAAAATAATAGTTTGTCCAATATATAAGACATATAACTAAACCATAATAGGATATTTCCATTTAAAAATCCAATTTTGACATGCTTTCTAAATGCAAAAAAAATGTATGCAGTTTTAGAATAAAGTTATATAAATTCCAGGCACATGAACACACTAAAGACATCTATAGAAAATTAAAATCACTCTCAGGAATCTGATGAAATAGCAAATTTTAGTTTAAGTTTCCCATGTCTTTGTATCCGGGGATATTTGATCTTTATTGTTTAGAAAGCACTGACTTTGCAATTAAAAAAAAAAAAAAAAAAAAAAAAGGCAGCGGGAGGGGGCTAGAGAGTAGGAAGCTCACAATGATTTTCCCTAAAAGTTATAAATTTTCATCTATTAAGAGAGAAAAATAACTTCCCAACTTGAACCAAATGTTTCCAAATACTATCCAAGTCTCAGAAAGCAAACTATGCTTCTATTTTTATTACCCTAAACAAGAATTATTTGTAGTTATAACATGTTACAAAACCAGGAAATAAGACTTAAATCCCCTTTTCTTATAAAAAGAAGGGTAATACAACAGGTTATTTTGTTAATCATGGATCTGATAATTTTAGAAATCAATTCAACCACATTTAATTATAAATGACACATTTATGTACCACAAAGCTTTATAAAATGCAAAACACAATTACATAAAATCATAGACAATATAATAATATAGTGTAATCTTCAAAGTTTTTATTTTTCATAATAGTTTTTACTGCTACAAGTCAGTAAAGAGCCTTCATCAAGGGTATGAAATCTAAGACTTCTTTGGAAATATGTTCAGTCACTTTGGGGGGAAAATAGAATTTTGGCAAAACTTAAGGTCAAATAAATGGAATGACAATAAGCGGATCCAGGAACGCATCTAGTGCTATTTTTTTTTAAGTAAGTGATAACATGAGCAAACAAGTGCTGGGTATTCTGGGTTTTTTTTTAAAGAAGTCTGTCTGCTCTAGGAAGAATATATCCCCTCAAATGAGCACTTCAATTTACATGTAACGTGTGCCTTCAAAATTGATGAACCAATTTTTATTTGTCCTGAAATTAATAATCCTTTAATCCTTTACAACATACTGCTCCACAACGTCAAAGAATTAGAATACTGAGGTTTCTTCTAACTCTACATGGTTAAATGTTTCACCACATAAGTTTCAGTCATGCAATTTTCCTTAGAATACAGTCACTACATCTGCTTTTCTTTTATCAGTTTTTTCCAAGGACTGATACATAGTTGACTATCAAGAACAAAAGTGTGGTCAGGCATGGTGGCTCACACCGGTAATCCCAGCACTTTGGGAGGCCAAGGTGGGCAGATCACTTGAGATCAGGAGTTCAAGACCAGCCTGGCCAACATGGTGGAACCTTGTCTCTATTAAAAATACAAAAATACTAGCCAGGGATGGGGGAACATGCCTGTAATCCCAGGTACCTGGGAAGATGAAGCACAAGAATTGCTTGAACTTAGGAGGTGGAGGGTGCAGTGAGCCAAGTTTGTGACACTGCACTTCAGACTCGGTCTGGAGTAATACTATGTCTCCAAATAATAATAATAATAATAATAATAATAAGTTTTTTGTTGTTTTTAAGTAAATTCATTAGAACTTAAAGTCTGGAAAAGAAAGCATTTAATCAAATTATACTATTATTGCATACAATTTTTACAATTTGCCCTTTGTGTGTGTAATACTATACACACACACACACACACACACACACACTCTTGAGGAAAGAGAAAAGAAATGAACATAATATACACTGGTCAAGAAGGTGATAGTTGGAGTTAACTTTAAGTTTAAACTTACCTCTTCAGAACCATAAAAGGTTCTGAAGCAAGGGAATTATCTAATTAGAATCTGTGTAGGAAAAGATAGATACGTGAAAGGGATTGATTAACTAGGGACAGAGAAACCTGACATAAGGCTACAAACGCTGTAAAACAAACATAATTAAGAGAAAATATACATTTAGGTACTGATTAGTTGAAAAATGGCCTTATTTTAGAATAGTATTTTCAATTCAAAAATCTATTTCCCCAATAAAATAAATTATAAAAGGTAGGGGAAGTCTCCCCAGGAAAAGTTAAGAAGAAAAGCTCCACTTTTTATTTTTTATTTACCATTCTGTGCTTCTTTTATTCTAAAAATACTGAAATAATTTTATAATTTAAAAACTAATTTAAAATTATATCTACTTGAATATGAACAGTACTAAATAACTAAAATTAATTTCAAGGTAACTCAAAATATTACATATTACAATCTCCTGATTCATATTATAATTCATTTTACATATTACATACACATATAATTCATATCATATATAATTCATACTGCATATTATACATATTACAATTATATATTACATATATATTCATATTACAATCTCTTGATTTATCCACCTCCTGCCATCATATAGTTTCACTTTATGAATCCTATCCAAGTGATTTCATTTTAGTTGTTAACCTATTTATCTATGTAATTATTTTTAATTTTTTATTGGCTGTATTATTTTTCATTGCATCTTTGTGCAAATCAGAAACCCATGTTAACTTTAATACTTCTCACTTGGTGACTGTCGCATATCAACAGTATCACTAAATCTTGAAAATTTTACCTCCTAAATTATCATCAAACCTCCCTACTAAGATTAAACTCCTATTTGTCTCTCATAGGAACTGCTACAATATTCTCTTTACTGGTCAAGCAACACTCACTCTCATGCATACACCTATCTATCATACCAGTTCTCCACAGGGCAACCAAAACGATCTTTCCAAAATGCATTCTGATCCTATTAACACCAGTATTGCCCCTTTCAATGGCTTACCATTGCTTTAAAAATGAAAACCTGAAACCTTACATGGAACACAAGTCTCCACAGGGTGTGGCCACTACGTTTCTCTACAACATTATCTTGCACTACTTTCTCTGGAGCTCTCTCCCATCCTTTACTTCCTCCTACTCACCAAATTATTTCTCCCCCTTCATTCTGTTTGAAACGCCATCGTCTTGACTGAGTTAATTCCTACAGAAATTCTTTCATATCTAATCTCAAACTTCACTTCTTGAAGAAAGTTTCCTGTGATCTTCCAAACCAACAGAATCTCTGACTGTATAATCTCGTAACACTGATGTATCTCTCTTCTGTGATGTTTACTGTAATTGCAATTTTATATGTGTGATTTCTTGTCCTTCCCACTCATATGCTCTATGATGGTTAAGTGTCAGATATTTCTATGCATTTTTGCCATCCACTGTATCTTTGCCACTCCACCAAAAACAAGTGAGTTAAGTATTAAAAAAAAAGTACATATTGAAATAAATGAACACAATGTAGAGACTACAAAGTATTTAAAATCTTCCTTCCTCTCCTCTAATCACCAGAAACAACCACCATTAATATTCTGCTGCATATTCTTGAAGACTTTTTTCAAGGATTATAGAAACGTATGTATCTATAATTATATATTTTTAAATACTGAATCACAATTAGGGTTGCCAGATTTAGCAAATAAAATACAGGAGGATCAGTTACATTCAAATTTCAGATTAACAATAAAAGCATGTCCCAAACATTATTTGTTGTTTATATAAAACTCAAATTTAACTAGGCATCATGTATTTTAACTTTGCAATTCTAATCATAAAATACATACTCTCCTAAATGTGATTTTTCTCCATTATGGATTCGAGATTTAGTTTTTGGTATATTTGTGGGAGATCTTAAGTTGTACCTCCAATAAGAAACTATTAGTCTGAGAAGTAAAAGAAAGAAAAAGCATGATATTTTCAAATATAAAAAATATCTCATATCCTTTAAAAATATATTTCTATTCTTTTAGTGAGGTAGGAAGTAATCCATTTCAAGTACAAAAAACTGACATACTTGAAGTGTTATAAATTTTCTCAGAATAATATTCAAGGTGGGCAATTGGCGGCATGTTTTCATGCTACAAAAAAACTCCTCTAATTCAATTTCATGTGTAATTCCAAAGAAGTAAATTATTTTAACTATATATTAACATTGTATCATTAAAATTATGGGAAGAAACAAGTAATTTATACTTAAGAACAACACACTATAAATTACTGAAAAATAAAAGTATTTGTTAGGTGGTTCCTCCTTGTAAGTAATGATCGTACTTTATTATTCCATGAAGATAAAATGATATGACCAAACTTTTATCATTTAAAGCAAACTTTAAAATGTTAATGCTGACCCTAATTCTCTGATCAAAATCACCATATTTGACTTTTAGAATAGACAGTTGTTTTAAATGGTTCCACAGGGAAACTAACATCATCTAATTTATGTCCATGATGTTTAGCACTGCAGAGGTAAAACAAATAACTTTTGCATGTCATCTGAAAAGTTTATTTTCATGACTGCTTTATTTAACAATCTTGATTTCATCTATAATCACAAATGCAACGTGCTAAATATGGGCTAGAAAGTGAGTTTATTTTGTTAGCAACTTAAAAAGATAGGCCATAAAAATGATGTTTGTACCAAACAGAGAATCCTTATGGCAGGCATACTCTATTAGTAACCCTGTTGCAGAAAGCCCTCCAGTGCGCAGAAATATGTGGCATCAGTCCTGTGCCAAAAGACCAAGGTGACCATGAGCTAACTGAAGTCAGCAAGTATATCCACTATAACCTGCTAGAAAAGAAAATTAACAGTGTTAACAAATGATTGAACCAGGCTCTGATCCTCTTGGAGATCATGTATGGATACCTGGATGACCCCAGGCAACTGAGCAGAGTAAGATGTACCTGCATAGGCATTCAGGATACCATGGACCATATGGCCACAGTACAGTTCATCAGCAGAGAGGTGGCCAAATGGCCATATCATCCACCATCCACTGTGATCATCAGACAAGGCTCAGCTCAGGGGTAAGAAAGGTCTGTGCCAGGCCAAGGACATAAATCAGAAAGCATAATTTCCTGGCAACTGCGGATGTGAACTATAGTGTGGGCTTTTAGAAGCTTGGACCTAGAATCAATTTGAAAGCTACATATACCCTAGGATTCTTCTTATTCCACTACCCCCACACCTCAATAGTGGTGGCTTGCAGGGCATATACATTGGAGCTGGGGAGGCTGATGCAGTGGATGGCAGGAGTTGAAGTGCCACAAGATGAATGGTGTGAAGCTGACAGGCACAATCTCAAGCTAGATCTGATCCACAGATGTGATCCTGAAGGTGGCAAACACGTACTGTGGAGTACCAGTGGCCTAGTGTAGAATCCATCTCATACACTGGCCTGATGATAACCTGAACATGGGTGTAGAAATTGTGGCCCTCAGTGTTCTCTTAGAACCACAGAATAAAGAAATAACTGGGTAAGACAGGCTAAGGAGACAATGCCAATCCAAGATAAAATCAAGGATCACTTGGTACCTGACCCTGATTGCCATTATAAATGACAGGTAAAAATTAACCTCAACAAGCTGAAGCCCTATGTAAATAAGCCCTTTACCCCGACCTGGCCCACACTGTGGAAGAAGTAGGTACTGTAGTGGAGAAGGAGGGATGGACTTTGGACATCAAAGTGGGTCTGATCAACAACTGTACCAACTCAAGCTATGAGGACATCAGGTGCTCAACAGCTATGGCCAAGCAAGTGCTAGCTCATGGGCTCAAGTGCAAGTCACAGTTCACCACAGCACTGGGATCTCAGCAGATCTACACCAATATTGAGCATAAGAGTTATTCACAGATCCTATAGGATATAGTAGGCATTGTCCTGGCCACTGTTTGTGACCCCTGCATTGGCCAGTGGAACAGGAAGGACATAATAAAGATGAAGAAAAATGCAATCCTTACCTCCTACAAGAGGAACTTGACAGGCCACAATAAAGCAAACCTGAGGCCCACGCCTTCATCATGTCTCCAGAGATCCTCGAGCCCTAGCCATTTCTGGCACCATCAACTTCAACCAAGAGATTTACTTACTGACAACCATGTACAGCAAGAAGTACAAATTGGAGGCTCCAGATGCAGATGAGCTTCCCTAAGCAGAGTTGACCCCAGGAAAGACACCTACCAGCACCTCCACCACAAGGATATCAGTAGGCAGAGGGTGGATATGAGCACACCCAACAAGTGCCTGCAGCTCCTGGAGCCTTTTGACAAGTGGGATGGCAAAGACCTGGATGACCTAGAGATTCACATATCCTTACAAAAATGAAAAGGAAGTATACCACTGACTATATTTTGATTGTTGGCATATGGCTCAAGTTATTGAGGCACCAGTACAACGTCTCCAATAACCTGTTTATTGGTGCCATAAACACTGAAAACAATAAATGCCAACTCCTTGGTAAGGCTGTCACCAGGAGAATGCCCACTACTGTAAGAAACATGCCATCAGATGGATGGTTATCAGAGATGAGAGCCATGGCAAGCTGGGAGCATACAGCACTAGAACTCTGCCGCCTTGGGAGACAGGGCATCATCATCAAGAGCTTCACCAGGATCCAGGAAACCAATTTCAAGAAGCCAGCCTGTTGCCCCTTACCTTTACTGACATGACAAACTACAAGATCTACCCTGTGTGTAATCTCATCATCCAAGGCTAGAAAGGCTTTGCCCTGGTGAGCCCCTCAAATGTACCATCAAGAACTCCAAGAGGATTCAGGAAACCATCCTTCTGAACCACAAACTTCTACAAGACCCTGATTCAATGGTTCCATGCTGACAGTACTCTGAACAGAATGATGGAGCTGTAGTACTGGGCTCCATGCTCATCTAGCCACTGCTCTGCCTGCCCACCTGCCTGCCCACTCTGCTATCTGAATCCAGCTTAGGTGTCACAAGTGTAGTTCCTTGTGTGTCATGAGAATTGGATCTGATCCAGCTATGGCTTTCTGCTCTAAGATGGCATGGCTAGACACTTTTCCCTGCCCTCCCCTCCCTTGACCTGAAGAATAACTCATGGTTGGAGGGGTTCTTAAAATAATTTTCAGCCCCTTATCTTCCTTTTTTCAGTTTGACTCAGATCTTGAGCAGCTCCATGCAACTGTATTTTTTTTTGATGACAAGACTATTACCTAAAGAACTTTTTCTCCTGCCTCATCATTTCACTGGCGACTGAAGGATTTTAAATAACCTTTTGCTCATGTAGGGAAAATCAGAAGCTGAACTTCACAAAAAGTGTATATAAGAAAAGGGGCATAAAAAAATAGCACAGATAATTTTAAGTAAAAGTCAATAAATTAAGTTCTACTGGCTGTTTTATATGGTTCACAAACAATGGTTTTACAATTTTAAATAATTTTTTTAAAAAGAAAAAATATATAATAATGTGTATATGTGAAAGTTACACAAAATACAACCAAACTCATTCCTTTATACAGCCCATGGGTGGTGTTGCACTACAATGACAGAATTCAGTAGGTGCAATAAAGGCTGTATGGCCTACAAAGCCTAAAATAGTTCCTATGTGGTCCTTATAGAAATAGTTTGCCAGCCCTTGATTTTGAAAAAGAAGGTTAAGGTGGGCAGATTTGCTCTAGCAGATACCAAGAACTATAACACTTCAGTAATTAAGACATTGGTATAAAAATAAGGAAACAGAAAAGGAAGCAGACTAAAGAGCTCAGAAACAGAGCAATGCATACCTAGCACACTATAGTATTGCATACCTAGCATTGCATACTATAGCAGTGATGGCTTTGTAGGTTGAGAAAAGATAAACTATTCAAGAAATGGTACAAGGAGAACTAGTTATCCATACAAGGAAAAAATGGATCCCTAACTAACACCAAAGAATGAGGTGGGCGAGACTCAATTCCTAAATGATAAGAGGAAAACTGGAAAATATTTTTTAAATATGCAGAGGATCTTTAAAATTTCAAAGTAGAAAAAGATTTTTTCAACAAGCCACACAAAACACAAACCATAAAAGAAAAAATAGATAAATCTGACTACTTTAATACTGAAATTTCCCATGCATCAAAACTCATTATGTAAAAAATTGGAAAGCAAGTCACACATATAATTGGGAAGAATTAGAATCCACAATATAAAAAAATTGTACAAACCAATGAGGAGAAAAAACTCACTAGAAAAAAAGAGGAACAACTGAGTAACCTGAAAAAAAAAAAGTTCAAATTCAATAATAACCATTTCAATAATAACCAGGGAAAGGCAAAATAAACCTGCAATGACTTAACATTCAGATCAGTAAAAATCCATAAAAGTCTGACAATACAAATATGGGTGAGGATGTAATATGAAGTAATGAGAAGTCTCTTGCTCTTCTAAAGGAAATATAATGTGGTACAGCTACTTTAGAGTAATTTGGCAATATCCAATAAAGTAAAAGGCATACCTACCTATAACTCAGCAATTTCAACCTAAGTATAGAACAGGATAAATTTGAAAACACATAAATAAGGAAACAATATACTTTGTCTAGACTAACACTGTGGAGCTTTCCCCTATGTTTTCTCCTAGTAGTTCTACAGTTTCAGGTTTTATATTCCTTTAATCCATTTTTGACTTGATTTTTGTTATGGTTTGAGATAAGGATCCAATTTCATTTTTGTGCATGTGCACAGCCAGTTTTTCCAGTACTGTTTAATGAAGAGACTATCCTTTCCTCATTACGCATTTTCGGCACCTCTGTTGAAAATCCATTGACTATAAATGAGTGGGTTTGTTTCTGGGCCTTCTAACTTGATCAATGTGTTTATTTTTATACCAGTATCATCCTGTTTTGGTAACAATAGCTTTATATGTTTTGAAATCAGATAGTTGGATATCATCATTTTGTTCTTTTTGGTCAAGACCGTTTTGGCTATTTGGAGTCTTTTGTGGGTTCATAAGAATTTAAGAATTGTTTTTTCTATTTCTGTGATAAACGACATTGGACTTCTGATAGGGATTGCACTGAATCTGTAAATCGTTTTGGATAGTACGTATGTTTTCACAATATTGATTCTTTCAATCCATAAACACAAGACATCTCTATATTAATGTATGTTTTCTTCCATTTCTTTCATCAGTGTTTTATAGTCTTCAGAATGGTTTTACAATTTAAAATGATTGAAAAAACATTTCATTGTCTGGGTTTAATTTATACTTACATTTTTGTTGTTGTTGTTCTTGCTATTGTAAATTGAATACATTTCTTAATTTCCTTTTCAGATAGTTTGTTATTAGTACACAGAAATGCTACTAATTTTGTATGTTGATTTTGTATTCTGCAACTTAAAGCACAGGTAATAACAACCACAAAAATAGACAAATGGATGGCATCGACCTTAAAAGCACAGCCAAGGAAGCAATTAACAAAGTGAAGCAAGCCCACAAAATGAAAAAAAAATTTTGCAAAGCATATATCTGATAAGGGGTAATATATAAAGAACTCAACTCAATAGCAAGAAAACAACCTAACTGAAAAATGGGCAATAGGCCAGGCACAGTGGCTCACGCCTGTAATCCCAGCACTTTGGGAGTCCAAGGTGGGTGAATCACGAGGTCAAGAAATCAAGACCACCCTGGCCAACGTGGTGAAACCCTGTCTCTACTAAAAATACAAAAATTAGCTGGGTATGGTGGTGCACGCCATACCCAGTGGCCTCAGCTACTCCGGAGGCTGAGGCAGGAAAATAGCTTGAACCTGGGAGGTGGAGGCTGCAGTGAGCAAGATTGTGTCACTGCACTGCAGTTTGGCAACAGAGGAAAGAGACAAGAAGAAAGAAGGAAAGAAAGGAAAGAAAGAGAGAGAGAGAGAGAGAAAGAGAGAAAGAAAGAAAGAAAGAGAGAGAGAGAGAAAGAAAGGAAGGAAGGAAGGAAGGAAGGAAGGAAGGAAGGAAGGAAGGAAGGAGAGAGAGAGAGAGAGAGAGAGAGAGAGAAAGAAAGAAAGAAAGAAAGAAAGAAAGAAAGAAAGAAAGAAAGAAAGCCAATAAACCTGAACATTTGCCATTTGTGTCTCTCAAAAGAAGGCCTGCAAAAGGCAAACAGGTATATGAACAAAATGCTCAGCATCACTAATCAATAGGGAAATGCAAACTAAAACCACAATGAGAAGTCACCTAATACCCATTAGAAAGGCCTTTATCAGGAAGATGAAAGATGACAGGTATTGGTGACAATGCAGAGAAAAGGGAAATCTTTTACATAGTTGCTAGAGATGTAAATTAATACAGCCATTATGGAAAACAGTTTGGAGGTTCCTCAAAAAACTAAAATTACTATATGGCTCAGTAATCCCACTTCTGGGTAAATAACCAAAGGAATTGAAACAAATGTCAAAGGGATATCTGCACTGCCATGTTCACTGCAGCACTATTCACAATAGACAAGATATGGTATCAGCCTAAGTGGCCATCAACAGATAAACTGATTTTTTTTTAATGCAGTATATATACACAATAGACTACTATTCAGCCTTAAAAAAGAAATAAAAATTTGTTATTTTGCAACAACATAGATGAACCTGGAGGACATTATACTAAGTGAAATAAGCCAGGCACAGAAAGATACACCATATGATTTCACATGTATGTGAAATCTAAAATAGTTGAACTTGTAGAAGTAGCACAGAATGATGGCTACCAGAGGCTAGAAAGATGTGAAGAGAGGGAATGGAAATTCTTGATCAAAGAGTACGAAGCTTCAGACAGAGAGGAGGCATAAGTGTTGAGATCTATTGTACAGTAAAGTGACTAACGTCAATTAATAATGTATTATGTATTTCAAAATAATGAAGAGAGTAAATTTCAAATGTCTCACTGTGAAAAAGGATAAGTAAATGAGATGACAGATATGTTAACTGTCTTGATTTAATCATGCCACATTGTATACAAATATCAAGACATCACTCTGTGCCCCATATATGTATACAATTATGATTTGCCAATAAAAAATAATAGTAATTTTTAAAATAAGAGTATACAATCCAAAATTGTTTTACCAAATTCTAAAAATAAATCATCAGCAATAAAAATAAATTGCAGTACATTGTATTCATAAAACTGGAATTACTATATAGCAATTAAGTGCCTGAATTAAGAATTATAGAACTCAAAAAAGAAAACTCTCCCAACACCAGTCGGGAGCCTCATGTCTGCGCTGTCCAGGCCAGGCTGTGGTTTGGCCCTGAAGCCAGTAGAGAAGGCCTCTTGACTATGATCTCTGTTTTGTGTTAAATGTTTTCTCCTCCTGTGCGGCCCAGTGCCACATGGGCTCCGGTGGGACGCCTGGGGGTTCGACCCAGATTGCTGATGTTATTGATGGGAAAGGCAAAACAGACAGAAAGATCCCAGAATATCTAATACATTTTAATAGTTGGAACGGAAGCTGTGATAGATGGGCAGCCAAAGATCATGTGCACTGTAATACAGGTGCAAATCAAGGATGACAGCATGAATTGGCAAGAAAAGCTGCAGCTCACCTGAGAGGCACAGGAAGAAGGAAGTCTGTCTGGCATCGACTCTATCTAAAAAAGCCTCCCAGTTGAAGACAAAGATGAAAATGCTGAAAATTCAATAAGCAGTTCTCCAACAGTAGTGAAAACAAGGATGAAAAATAAGTGAAGAAAGTGTTATTGAAGAAGAGACAAGTGCAAGAACAGAAAGGGAAATGGAAGAAAGAATAATAACTATAGAAATCCCTGAAATTCTGAACGAGCAGCTTCAGGGTGATCGTTAGTACATTAACAGAAGGAAACAGTTAATGAAACTTCCATGACAGACCAACATCATAATGATTTTGGAGTCCTACGAGAAGCATTTTGCTATCAATACAGCTTTTTCAGCCAATGAGAGGCCTTGCCACCATTACACTATGCAGCACGCCAACATGAAGGTGCATTATATCCCAGCAGAAAAGAATGCTGACCTTTGTAAGGAGATGGTGGATGGGTTAAGAATAACCTTTGATTACACTACCCCATCAGTTATAATCTATCCATGAGAATAAGCTCGGTATAAAAAGGTGACTTCATCTAAGTGTTTTCTTTCAATTAAGGAAAGCATCACAGACAATAAAAGGAACCAGGGGGAGCTCTCTCCCAGCCCACCTTTGTTGAATCCATCCACACCACGGTCCACAGAGAGTCAGACAACCACAGCTGAACCAGCCACCCACAAAAGGCACAAAGCCAAGCCGGAAGCATTGCAGGCTGTGAGGCGGTCCACATGCCACATCACCAACTGCAACAGGCTGGCTGAGAGCAGGCGTCACCTCACCCAAGTGCCAGCAGCAGGCCACATCGACCAGCATGCTCCAGGCTACTCCTGAACCTGGAGAAGAAAACACCTGTGCATCATCTTCAACCTCTGCCTCCTAGCAAGGAAGAAAGTGCTGCATTTACTGGTTTTGAAGGGAAAAGAACTAACTAAATAAATGAAGTCCTCTCATGGAAGTTTGTACTTGATAATTACCACCCAGGTGACCAGCCACCTCCACCCCCTTCACATTTACGGGGCACAACATTTGCTGTGACTTTTGGTAAAACTTCCAGAAATCCTTGGAAAGATGTCCTAGTCTGAGAAGAATATGAAGGCTTTATTGAAACACTCTGATCTTTTCTACAATTTTTGGCAGAATACCATGATGACTTCTTCCCAGAGTTGGCTTATGTTGCTGTCTGTGAGACATATTACAGCACCTAGAAACCCCCGGCAATTTATTAAAGTGTTCGTGAGTCTGTAACAATAACTCCTCCATCTAGCTTTGCACTCTGGGTTCCAACTGTTCCAACCAACAAGGCAGTGGGTCTTATTTACCCAGAGCACAAAAGTAACACCCACGTGGGGACTCTGGCAGAGATGGGCCCTGTTGTTTGAGTTGCCCACATAACTGCAGTTATTCTGTTAGGAATTACTTCCTGGGTGTCTGAAACTGTTCTGACAAGATACTTGCTACTAAGGAGGCTATCTGTGATGGCAGAAAAAAAGGGCAACTGTGTTCACAGTGAAATGTTCATGAAAGTATACATAGGTTAGGCCATTTCACTAGATGTTGGAGTTAGTAAGCAGAAACCACAATATTTTGTTATTTGTTGGCATTAAACAGAATTTTTTTTGCAAATTATTTTTATTCTATTGATGAGACTGAGCAACTCTGTCCAACAAATTTTAGTTTGTATTTGGAAACCACAAAGTAGTCTGAAAGTATTATAGAGAGAATTGTTATTGAAGGGGGGGAAAATGCAGTTATACATTTGCTTCTAACAGTGAAACATGATTTTTGGTGACCTAAAGAAAGCACTGCCTTTCTTGTTTGAGATTTTACAGCATACTTTGTTGTGCAATGTTATGGTTCCCTTTCTGTAAAACATTACTTTTAGCAACCTAAATACAGCCTGTCTTATTTGAAAAAAACTGGAGAAAAAAAAAAAAAAAACTGACGTGGTTTAGATCTGTGTCTCCACCAAATCTGATATCAAACTGTAATCTCCAGTGTTGGAGGTGGGGCCTGGTGGGAGGTGACTGGATCATGGGATCGATTTCTCATGAATGGTTTAGTGCCATCCCCCTGTGTACTGTCCTCACAATAATTAGTGAGTTCTCATGAGATCTGATTGTTTAAAAGTACATAGCACTCCCTCTGCATTCTCTCTTGCTCCTACTCCGCCTCCACCTTCCCCCACAATTTTAAGCTTCCTGAGGCCTCCCTAGAAGTCAACCAGATGCCAGCATCATGTTCCTGTACAGCCTACTGTGAGCCAGTCAAACCTCTATTCTTTACAAGTTACCCAGTCTCAGGTATTTCTTCATAGCAATGCAAGAACGACCTAATACAAAAACTCTTCCAAACTTAATATTGAATGAATGTTCAAAAGAATACAGATAGCAAACAAACCAAAACATGCAAAACAATATGAAACTTAAATATTTTTAAAATGATATATATATACTAAAAGTATTTACAGGCACAGGAATAATAATCACTAACTTTAGAATAGTGTCCAGCTCTGATATGGTGAAACAGGAGAAAGAACATCATGAGGAAATTTAAAAATTGCCTTTCTTTTTGATCTGAGATACTCATTATATTATTCTCTATTTGCATATGTGACATATCTCATAATAAAAAGGAAAAGAAATAACCACTAATCTACCACAGACAGAGTGGGAGAATACATGTCTTCCTGTAGTGGACCTCATTATTAATCAAAGATGCTAAAATTTTATCATGGAAACAACCTCTGTTAATTAATAAAAATTATAAGAATG